>NC_080173.1:28266707-28581707 GCF_950295315.1 Erinaceus europaeus | reverse complement strand
TAATAATAATAATAATGCAATTTATATATTTGTAAATCAGCAAACTTGAGTAAGAGTCATTTGCACATATTCAACAAACCAGCTAAAGCAAGATATACCTCTAATACTGGTGTTTGTTGTGGAGACATGTACTGGGGAGAGTTAAGCAATTGATTTAGTGTTGGAGATAAAGCAGCCAAAAGCATATCCAGGAAAAGGTGGGCTAGTTAGCGTATCCAAATGACCAGTCAAAACCCTAAATGAAATAATAAATCAGTCCATGAGCACCTTGAGGAAAATAACATAGTAAGTAACAGCCAGAGAGGTTCATAAAAAATACATCCTGTCAAAGCAACTTAATCCATTTTTGGATATGCTAAGAGATTCAGGAAGGGTAATGGATATAATCGACATAGTTTAAGGAGGCCCTGAAGATATCACTATATAATTCATTTTGGACCTGTCTTGCTGATACAATGGCTGTTGTTTTAACCCTTTTCAACAGGAAAGGGCAATTTAACTGGCACACTAAGTAGGTGGGGGTAGGACTCTACATATTCCCTATAATAACCCAGCATAGAGTTCAGTTATTGGGTAAATAAAATTAGTGCCCCAAAGTAAAGTTACTCAAATGAAAGTGAAAGATGGTAATACTAGAGCAAAATGAACTGACATGCTCTAAAAAACTCTTGTGTTTGTTTTATATGCACACATATGTACTTAGAATAATTCAAGCAAAAGTTTGTGATTTTATTTGAATTGCTTACATAATTATGGAGATATATTATTCAATTTTTATAAAGAGCTCATAAAACTTTTTAAAAAATTTAAAAGATAACAGAGGTTCTGAATAGATTTTTTTCTACAAAGAAGACAGACATATTAAAACAGGTTCAGCATCTCTTATGGTTAGGAAAATGAAAATCAAAACGAGGGAGTCGGGCTGTAGCGCAGCGGGTTAAGCGCAGGTGGCGCAAAGCACAAGGACCGGCATAAGAATCCCGGTTCGAACCCCAGCTCCCCACCTGCAGGGGAGTCGCTTCACAGGCGGTGAAGCAGGTCTGCAGGTGTCTATCTTTCTCTCCTCCTCTCTGTCCTCCCCTCCTCTCTCCATTTCTCTCTGTCCTATCCAACAACGACAACAACAATAATAACTACAACAATAAAACAAGGGCAACAAAAGGGAATAAATAAATAAAATAAATATTAAAAAAAAAGAAAATCAAAACAATTTCTCATACCTGTGAAAATGACTGTCCTCCAAAAGGTAAGAAACAAGTGTTGATAAGGATACAGATAAAAGGGAGTTCTTGTGTACTGTTTATGGAAAAGTAAATTGGGGCAGCTATAGTGGATAACAGTATGGAAAGTCATAATATATATATATATCTTCATTATATATATCTTTATTATATATATAATAAAGATACTATATATCTAGGTGATGTATTTATCCAAATACTATGAAAACATTAATGCAAAGAAACACATTCACCCTCGTGCTCATCTCATTATTTGCAATAGCCAAATAATCTAATTGCCCAAATTGACAGATGACTGGACGAAAATATGGTATATATACAGTAGAAACTAATAAATTATATATAAAAAAGATACCTTCTCCTTTACAATGACATGGTTGAACCTAGAAAATATTATATTAAATGCAGTAAGTCCTACAAAGATAAATACTATATAACCTCACTCAGATGTGTAAATATAGAAATGAGACAGGTGAACATACAAAACAAAACAAATGATTACAAGAATAAAACTCTTAGATTACAAGAATAAAACTGTAATTATCAAAGGGTAGGGAATAAGATATATGTGGGTCAGGCATAGGGTGATAAATGGAAACTAGACTTTTGTTGAAACTTTCTTCTGTTATTTTGTTTTTGTTTTTGTCCCCAGGGTTATTGCTGGCAGGGCCTGCACCATGAATCCACTGATCCTAGAGGCCATTTTCTCCATTTTGTTGACCTTATTGTTATTGTTGTTGCTGTTTTTATAGATACTGATGTTATTGTTGTTGGATAATACAGAGAGAAATCAAAAGAGGAAGGGAAGACAGAGAGGGGGACAGAAAGATAGATACCTGCAGACCTGCTTCACTGCTTGTCATGTGACCACCCCCTGGTGGGGAGCCAGGGCTGGAACCAGGATCCTTATGCCAGTCCTCCAGTCCTCGAGCTTTGCACCATGTGCACTTAACCCACTGTGCTACTGTCTGGCCTTGACACTTTCTTCTGGACTGCTCTGATCTCACTTCCACAGAGCAAGTCTGGTCTGGAAGGAAGTTGTCCCCAGTCACAGGTTGAGAGCTATTCAACATATGCCCTACCTAGTGATCATTAATCTCTGTCTGACCTTGAGTACATCAAAACCTTAAATACAGGGGTCTGTATTTATTGGGAAGAAAAATATATATACATGTATATATAATCTAAGCATGCAAGCATTATTTTTAAAGAAGAAAATTCCTGGTTAATGACTGACCTTCGAAGAAAATATTGTTCGAGACTCTCTCCAGTTCTAGGTTTAGAGATTGATACTGTTGAAGGATGTGTTACAAAACTGGTTACCCGAAAAATGTTTCATTTTATGCCTGATAGATGGCTTGGGAAACCTTCACTAACACCCTCCTGTAAGGAATGATAGAATGTTAATTTCCCACAGACTCATTATCACCATGAAATGAAATTTTGGAAGATATTAGAAGTAAATATAATGTGCAAATGTAGAACTCAACAATTCATGTTTTAGCTGCCTCGTGGTTTTACACCTCTGTCAACAAGATTCTCATTAAAGGCATTTTCCTCTTATTCTACTTGAAAATAAGTCTGTAGAAAATGTTATAATACCCAGAATGGACAAATTTCCTTTCCAGCTAACTCTTTATCAATAGAACCTACCTGTGTATTCTTAAGTGCTTTTCTATTTGATTACAAAGATTTAGTGTGTTCATTACTTTGCTGGGTCTTGGACATAGAGTTTTGAAAATACTCATATATTTAGTCCCTTTTTTTTTTTTGGTGGAGCTTATAGGGAGGCCTGGATTACTTTTTTTTCTAATGGATACCAAATTAAATTTGAAATAAATTTTTCTGAGGAGGAAATAATGATTTTCTTAGGGTAAAACAGAATGGAAATCATATGGTCTGGGAGGCTAGAGGAACTTTTACCCCTAAACTTGAATTTGAGTAGAAAGCTGAACAGTGAGCAAGTTAAGTAAATAAAAGAGTATGTGCACAGCATGTGCAAAGGATCAAGGTCAAGAATAATAGGAGATCATGCATGAACTTGAGAACTGGAAAATGCTCTGGGGATTATACTTTCCCTGAAGGATTAGTATAAGCAAGATGGAAGAGATGATCATACACTACACTAGGCCAGTCTCCTGGGGACACTAAGCATTTAGTTCTGAATATGGGAAGTCTTTGAATAGCCACTAAAGAGTAATGCTTAACCAGTTGAAGATGAGAGCAGTGCATAAATGCCCCACCCTTGCATTCTTCAGAAGAATAATTTTGAGATTTATTTCACATGTTTCCTCCGAGTACCCGAGAGGTTTAATCCCAGGACTCCACAGCAATAACCAGCTCAATAACTATCTTTATTAGCTTTTCTTCTCAGACTCATCTTCCCCTCTCCCTCTCTACTGCCTCTTGAGATAAACTCCCAAATAAACTCCCTGTACCTAAACCTTTGTTTCATGCTCTGCTTTTGAGAACTGATACCACCCACAGTGAATAAATGAGTGAGAGAATGAATTAATTATTCATAATAAATTAGTTAAATGAAAGAATGAATAAAATTCCAGAGCCAAAGCTGCAACCTGTAATATCTCCTGTTTGTTATTCATAAGCTCATTGCTGATAATGCAGTGTTTTGGTTTACTTGTTTTGTTTTTAAACTACTTGAACATCACAACAATGCCTGGGAAGGTGGCTCAATGGGTAGAGTACAGGACTTGCATGCTTGAAGCTGCATATTCCAACATACACCAGAGTGGTGCTCTGATTGTTTTGTTTCTGTCTCTCTTGCTCATAAAATAAATATTTCTATACAAAGGAACAGTTCGTTAAGTGTTGGTAGTGGGCCTTCAAAATTGGAGCATCCTTGTCATAACTGTGCTGCTTTTCTAAAGAAATAGAGACAGAGGTCTGGTAGGAAGGAGAAAACCAAAAAAGTAGAGAAGGCTGGGCTGACATACCTCTGATTTAGGTAGTAAAAGAGTAGAGGTAACAGATAGTGACCAGAAGAGAAGATGAGAAAGAGCTGGGTATTAAGGATTGCTTTTGGGAAGAGCTATAATATAAAACAAGTGGTGTAATATATAAAAAAAAAGAAGAAAAAAAACCCTGAGCTTTTCCCTGACAAAGACTAGGCATAAGGGGATTGGGAGTGTTGTACTTGGTTAAGCACACATATTACCATGTACAAGGACCCAGGTTTCATCCCCCTTTCCCCGCCTGCAGGAAGATACTTTGCAATCAGTGAAGCAGATCTGTAGGTCTGCAGGTGTCTTTCTCTCTTTCTCTCCTTCTCTACCTCCCCTTCCCTCTCAATTTATCTCTTAAAAAAATAAATAAAAAGCATAAGGACCCGCATAAGAATCAAGGTTTAAGCCCCCAGCTCCCCACCTGCTGGGGGAGTCGCTTCACAGAAGGTGAAGCCAGTCTGCAGGTGTCTGTCTTTCCCTCCCCCTCTCTGTCTTCCCCTCCTCGCTCCATTTCTCTCTGTCCTATCCAACAATGACAACATCAATAACAACAACAGTAATAACTACAACAATGAAACAACAAGGGCAACAAAAAGTAATAAATAAATAAATATTTAAAAAATTAAAAAAAAAAAAAAAGATTAGGCTCCATATAGCACCCAGGCTCTTGGGACCATGCATGCAGAACCATGACTTCAAAGTAACTTCTAGGACTCTAATCTAAACTATTCCAGAGCCACTGTCACTCATAAAAATTCTCATTAAACAAAGAAGATAAAGGAAAAGTGAAACAGTACTTGTGGACTAAAATGTCTGAGTGCAGCTAGCATCCCTTAGACTTTTCTATGAAAACCACTATTTGTTGTTGTTGTTGTTGTTGTTTCTGCAAGTGGTGCAGGAAGAAAGAATCAGTGAGGGAAATATCCCAAATCAACATAAATTGGATCTGGTCATTCTCCTGTGATGCTACTCATTATACTGGGATGATGCCTATTGCCTTGCACACAGTGACACACAATATACACTTATGAAAAGAAAATCAAGAAGAAAATTCAATTCATCATCAATAAAAAGATTTTAACAATGGTGTAAACTCAAATTCACTGCACAGCACCCAGTAAATTAATTCTTTATGGAAATGAAAACAATAACAATTCAGGTTGACTAGATAATTTGGTAGAGGGGCTAGGGAGTAGGTAGTTAAGTTCCATCCAGGAAGTAGGAAAAAATGGTGTTTTTTTTTTTTCCATAAAACATCACTGAGTAAGCCAATGTTCTCTTACTGGTAATGAGATATGGGCTTCCTTCCAGAAAGTGACAGAGATCCTTCCAGCAAATCTTGTGGCCTTTGATGTAAGTACTGCTGAGAAAATACCTTCATCTGAGCAAGTATGAAGGAGAAATTTGAAGAAGGCATTTCATGTTCTCCTCTATTGTGTCTGTGATGTACAGAAGTGATTTAGTCCTAGAAGATGAAGACTCTATCATTTTTCTTTCTCCCTGAGGAGAGCTTTGTTCCACAGTTTCCTACTGGGGCATGATCCTGGTGAGGAGGTGACAAATAATTACAGAGTTTCCTCATTATACAAGTATTCATTCTCCAAGTCCCTACAGGCAACACATCACATAGAAAAGTAAAAGTTGTCATAACACAAAAAAATATTTACTAATGAATGTATCATTTACAACTCTACCTCTGACTTACATATTCCCAAAGAACATATACTCACAGCATACTACACATTTAAAATAAATCAGCTATTACGCTAAAATGAAAATATTCTAAAGGGTATAGAGTTTCACGAGGCCTATTAAAGAAACCCAAAAGAAGTACTCCAAGTACAGACAACATCTTAGTAAATGGCAAATAGCATGCTCTGGGAGGTGGCACAGTGGATAAAGCATTGGAGCCTCAAGCATGAAGTCCTGAGTTCAATCCTCAGCTACATATGTACCAGAGTGATATCTGGCTCTTTCTCTCTCTCTCCTCCCACCTTTCTCATTAACAAATAAAATTTTTTTTTTAAAAAATGGCAAATATATCCTATTAAACTGAGAAAAAACTATTAAGCTGAGAAAAAACTATATAAGGGATATGGCACCATAACATTTCAAATGGGAACTAGCATGATCTCAAAAAAGATATCCTTAGAAAATCTGACAAAGGGGGTCAGGCGGTGGCGCAGTGGGATAAGCGCATGTGGCGCAAAGCGCAGGGACCTGCGTTAGGATCCCGGTTCGAGCCCCCGGCTCCCCACCTGCAGGGGAGTTGCTTCACAGGCGGTGAAGCAGGTCTGCAGGTGTCTATCTTTCTCTCCCCCTCTCTGTCTTCCCCTCCTCTCTCCATTTCTCTCTGTCCTGTCCAACAACGAACGACATCAACGATGGTAATAATAATGACCACAACGAGGCTACAACAAGGGCAACAAAAGGGGGGAAAAATGGCTTCCAGGAGCGGTGGATTCATGGTGCAGGCACCGAGCCCAGCAATAACCCTGGAGGGAAAAAAAAAAAAAAGAAAAAGAAAAAAGAAAATCTGACAAAGACTAAATGTTCCCTTCCCCAAACAAGCTTTACTGTGAATTTGATGTAAAACTTAAACATAAAGGTGGAAATGTCATTATCATCCTGCCATAAAATGTGGTTCAGATGGCATATCCCCCAACTCTTAATTTACTCATCCTACATATTAATTCATAATTCTGATTATAACAAGCAATTATTTATCATAATAAAATGAGGATTTAAATTTTCACTTAATTTTTTTTCTTTTTAATGATTTTTAAATATTGTATTTACTTACTGAGAGTGGAGAAATTGAGAAATTGAGCAGGGAAGGAGAGGTAGAGAAGGAAGTAAGTAGAGAGATACCTGCAGTACTGCTTCAACACCTATCATGCTTGCTCCCTACAGGTAGAGACTGGCTGCTTGACCACCACCACCCCCAGGCCATGTTCATGGTAATGTGTGCTCTACCAGGTGTGCCACCACCTAGCCCCTTAGTTTTGTTTTTCAAGGTAGCATATTAATGAAATCTTGTGATTTCTCTGTTTACTTGAAAAATTGATCCCCATATTAAATAGCCTCAAAATTATCTCTCTTTTTTTTTTTTTGCCTCCAGGGTTATAACTGGGGTTTGGTGCCTGCACTATGAATCCACTGCTCCTGGAGGCTGTTTTTCCCCCTTTTGTTCACCTTGTTGTTTATCATTGCTGTTATTACTATTGTTGGATAGGACAGAGAGAAATCGAGAGAGGAGGGGATGACAGAGATGGGGAGAGAAAGATAGATACCTGCAGATCTGCTTCACTGCCTGTGAAGTGACCTCCCTGCAGGTGGGAAGCTGGGGCTGGCAACCAGGATCCTTAAATTGGCCCTTGCACTTCACACCATGTGCACTTAACCCTCTGCGCTACCGCCATGACCCTCAAAATTATCTTTGAGTAAAGGCTTCTATACTCAAATATGACTTATTCTCTTGCTTTCACTGTTACCTCCTTAGTGCAGACTGTCTTATCTCTTCTGGCTTATCAAACAATATTTTGATGTTCTGGCTCCTGGCTTGCCCTTCTCCAGTTCACTCTCCCTAATCCAAGTAGATGGAGGCTGCTAAAATACAACAATGGCTCTTCTTGCAATCATGAGATCCATCTTCCTTCAGTGTACATGTGTTTTAGCATGTCTTAAAGATCCCATCATGATTTAACTACTTTTTCCCGTCTTCCAAACTCACCCATCCCTCTTCAACATTCTTAGCCCTGACTCCTATACACTTATACCCTTTTCTTTCTTTCTTCCCTTCTTTCTTTCTCTCTTTCCTTTTACCAAAGCACTGCTCAGCTCTGGTTTATGGTGGTGCAAGGGAATGAACCTGGGATTTTAGAGCCTCAGGCATGAGAGTCTCTTTGCATAACCATTATGCTATCTACCCCCACCCCAGCTGTGCTCTTCATCCCAACTTCTCAACAACCCTCCACTCCATCACATGCAGTTGTCCTGCACCTCTGGATGTTGTGCATATCAAATGTTTACCCAGACTCCAGTTCTCAATAAAGAAAAACAAAAAAGAAAGTAAGAAAATCACTTCCCAAATCACCTGGGTTTGATATCAGAGTGCCTCCTATGCCAAGTTCCTATACTAAAGCATTTATGGCATGATATTATAATTGTCTCTAAGAATGAAGGCACTGAGTCTGATGTGTCAAGAGTCTCTAGCTTCATACCTGGATGATTCAATTGTTCGTGGCAGACTCATTTTTCCTTTTACTATCAGACAACAAGAAAGAGAGGAATAGCTAGGGAAACTTCCCTTTGTTGTGGAGCTCCTACATGGTGCAGAGGATTCAAGCTTGGGCCTTTGAGCATGAAAGGGTGTGTTCCCCCATTGGGTGAGCTATCTTTCTGTCCTGAATTTGAGACTTAAAAATCATTCTTTTTGAGAGTCAGGCCGTAGCACAGTGGGTTAAGCACAGGTGGTGCAAAGTGCAAGGACTGGCAGAAGGATCCTGGTTCGAGTCCCCAGCTCCCCACCTGAAAGGGAGTCACTTCACAGGCAGTGAAGCAGGTTTGCAGGTGTCTATCTTTCTTTCTCCTTCTCTGTATTCCCCTCCTCTCTCCATTTCTCTCTGTCATATCCAACTATGAAGACATCAATAACAACAAAAATAATAACTACAACAATAAAACAACAAGGGCAACAAAAGGAAATAAATAAATAAATTTTTTTTTAAATCATTCTTTTCCATTAATGAGGCAGAGTGAGAGAGTCAGAGATTGAGGGGAGGGTGGAAGAAGAGTAGGTGACGGTGAAGAAAGAGGAGGAAGAAGACAAAGAGGAAACCAGAGCACCACTCTGGTACATGCAATCATACAATGCCAGAGACTGAATTCTGGACCTCCTGCTTGTACATCTAGCAGAGTCACCTCCTGGGCTACAAATTTGAGATTTCTAAAAGATGGAGTATCCAGAATGGGTAGCTGATAGATTGGAATGTGTTGTTTTAACCGGGCTGGCTTCACAGGCGGGTAACAGAGACGACCAGAGACACACGGCTGAGCTGAGAATGCAGTTTAATCTATTCATGAGCGAGCAAACATGTGCTCTTCTGTCTTTCTCCTCTGGTGGCAGAGAGACTCCTAAACTAATCACCACACAGATCTGTCCTGCATTCTTCTCCTCAGGCGGCTGCCGCAGGAACTCAGGAAATACGTAGGGTAGGGGGCGGGGAAAAGGGGAGAAGAGGAAGCGCGAAACTAGCAAGGGCCAAACCAAATCTCCCGGAGGGGGAGAGTGCATAGCAACAGGAATGAGTTAGTGGAGTTGTTGAGACTGAATCCCAGGGGTGATTTGAGAGTAGGTTAGAAGGGAAATCTACAACACTAGGTTGTAGATTTGGTTGGTTCAGAGCAGGTGCCTAATACTTAGTTAATAAAGAAACGAATGAAGACCTCTGGAGTCATGGCCATGGAGTAACAGCAGACTCATTTAGCTCTCCCTATAACCTAAAAGAAAAGTAATGAAAGCCTAACAAAATGTGGCCAGGATTTCACTAGACACTCACCAAGTCACAAATGAGTATAAACACATGTGACTCTTGGACAGAAAAAGGGTGAGGGAGTGATTCCCAGGACTAAAAAGCCATATTCAGGGACAACTGGTGCCAAATTAGGAGATTAGCAGCCGAGGCACACCACTTCCAGGTCCAATTTAAAGCAACAACAATAGCTAAATTTTAATAATCACTTAAAAACTCACCAGTTTACAACTGTGACTTCTTAAATTTCCAATACTTTCCCCACAGAGGTTGGAACAACAACAAGGAGACCCTATTGACATCAAAGAAACTAAGCCAGCCTGATGACTCAGGATAGAATTTCACCTCCCCCACAACTGTGACTTCTTAAGTAATTCATTTAGCCACAGGGTACAGGTCAGCTATATCAGGCATGAGGGAAAAGGTCTCAAAACTTAAGAAGCCATGCTCAATGACAGTGAGCATCATTTTGATACTTATAAAACAGAGTACATGGTTGAAGAAAGGAAGGCAGGAACTTTGGGGGGTAATGAATCTTGCTTTTTCATCTAACACTAAAGAGAAAGGAATTATCCAGGCTGTAAAGCCATCCTCACCCATCCCATCCCTACCCCCAGGCTTGAACAACAGCAGGGAGACCCTATACTAAAATCAAAGACACTCAATTGGCCTGGTGACAAAAGATGAAATCTCCCCTACCCCACTAAGAGATATAAACAGTGCAATTGAACACCTTAACTATAGCACCTCCTGCAGGCACAAGAGCCACATTAAATGCAGAAACAGAAAACAATATAGACAGCAATGACAGAAATCCTAAATGACACAGATCTAGAAAAAAAAATGAGAGAGTTCAGAAAACTCATTATAAAATCAATTCAAGAAACTAAAGATTCAAGAACTCAGTGATAATTTTTTACCAAAGAATTACAAAGTACAAGAGAAAAAAATCAAAACAGAATTAAAGAACTTAAAAGATAATTTAAATGCAGTTCAGGTTGTGGTAAGAAACCTTGGAAGTAGACTTAATCAAGTGAGAGGAAAATATCAATGCTAGAAGACAACCACCACACTGTGAATTTAAAAGTCTTGGACAGGAAAGGTTTAGGAAAAGTGAAGCACTTCTCTGAGAAATACAGACTCCATCAAAAGACAAACATCAGAGTTTTTTGGGTCCCTGAGGAAGAAGAGAGAGGGAGAGTGAGAGGAGTAGAGAACATATTCACAGAAGTTATAGCAGAAAATTTCCATACCTGAGAAATGTTTAAAATACAGATATCCAAGAAGGTGAACACTCACCTAAACTCTTGAATCAAAAATGACACACCAAGACACATCACTGTAAAACTGTCCAAAACCAAGAACTAGGAAAAAATATTGCAGGCTCCTAGAAAAAGGAAGAAAGTCATATACAATGGCAGAACCATTAGGCTTTCATTATATTTCTCATCCTAAACCCTAGAGGCAAAGTTTTAAATATTTAAAGTATTAAAGATAGAAATTACTAGCAACAAATTCTGTATTCTGCTAAATTATCCTTCAAATATGAGGGAAAAGTAAATATCTTTTCAAACATTCAGAAATTGAAGGAATTTGCCACTAAAAAAGCTGACTTACAAGAATTACTGAGAGAAGTTCACATGAAAAGAAGTCGTAAAAGAATCTCTAGTTTTAATGAGATGACCAGTATTATAATAGAACCAGGAACCAAAAACAACAGAGAAAAACAGACACAGGAAAGCAGGGGGGAAAATAGACAGTGACACAGGCCAATGTTGGTGAACCAAGGACAACTTTAAAAAGATTCTTATAGATGTTGTTAGACACAATATTCATGACAACCACAAAACAAAATATAGCACAAAGACAAACAGGAAGCATATATACACTAGGAAAAACCATTATAGAAAACCATCCACGTCTGAAGGTGTCTCTGTCTCTTTCCTTCTCCATTTCCCCCTCTCCTCTGAATTTCTTTCTGTCTCTATCCAATAGTAAATAAATGAAATTAAAAAAAAAAATAGAAAACCATTCACACAAAATAACAATCAGAAAAGAGCCAACAAGAACATAAAACAACCTCAAAATAAAACTTAAAAGGCTATAAGCAAACCACATTTATCAATAATAACCATAAATCTAACTGGTTTAAATTCACCAGTCAAAAGATTCAATGTGACTGAATGAATTAAAAAGCAATACCCATCTATTCAGTGTCTCCAGGAAACACACATCACAAAGAAAGACCAACAGAAGCTCTAGGTGACAGGCTGGAACATGGTGTTTCAAGGCAATGATGCAAACAAAAGAAACAGATTTAGCTATTCTAATATCAGATAAATTGGACTTTCAGGCAAAGAAGGTGAAAAGAGATAGACATGGACACTATATATTGGTCAGAGAATCAATGCAACAGAAAGACATAATGATGTCAATGTATAGGCTCCCAATATGTATGCAAGAAAATATATTTTAAAAGCACTTACCAACCATAAGGGAGACATCGACAGCAGCACAGTATTAGTTAGAGACCTCAACATACCACTCACAATAAGAGACAGATCATCAGGACAAAAAAAGTCAACAATAAATAGAGTCCTAAAATGAAGTCATAGAAAAGATTAACTAAGCATATGTTCATTCAGAACCTTTCATCCCCCACAAAACAATACACATTTATTTATTTCTATTAATGCCACCAAGGTTATTGCTGGGCCTTGGTGCTGGCACTATGAATCTACTGCCCCCAGCATCCATTTGTTCCTTTTCTTTTTTCTTTCTAATTTTTTAATTAGATAGGACAGGCAGAAATTGAGAGAGGATAAGGAAACAGAGGATGAGCGAAAGATGGACACTTGCTTCACCATTTGTAAAGTTTCCCCCCTGCAGATGGATAACAGGGGCTCAAAAACAGGTCCCAGTGCTTGGTAATATGTGCACTTAACAAGGTACACCACCACCTGGCCCTCAAAATATCATTCCAAGTGCACTTGGAATATTCTAAAGGATTGACTATGTGTTGGGACACGAAGACAGTCTTTATAAATATGTGACTATTTAAATTATAAAAACTATATTTTCTAATCATGAGGCAGTGAAGTTAGAAATCGACAAAAATAATCAGGAACCTAAAGGTCAGAGTAGAACAAATGGTACTAAGGGTCTTGGTGTGAGAGAAGCTAGGCAGTCCATTTTAGATATATTCCAAGGGACCCATGACTTTTGCTTGAGCCCAATAGGTAACATTCAGGTGGGCTAAGATTATTGTCTTGGAAGTCGGTGTCAGAGTTGAAGTTAGGAGTAAACAGCTGAATTAGGGCAGAGAATAGTTCCCAAACATGAGCAAAGTATATAAATACCATTAACTGTTAATCCCATTGATCTTTCCTCCATATCTGTTTCATATTTAGCACAGGAGCCTGTGTAACTTCTGCATCCCAAATTGTCCTGCTTTACAGTTACCAAGTTTCAGATGCTACCATGATGCCATCCTGATATCCCTGTGCAGACAACCTCACCAATGTGTCCTAGAACCTCAACTCCCCAGAGTCCTACTCCACTAGGAAAAGATAGAGGCAGGGTGAAGGTATGGATTTACCTGCCAACATCCATGCTCAGCAGAGAAGCAATTACAGAAGCCAGACTTCCCACCTTCTGCACCTCATGAGGAATTTTGGTCCATACCCCCAGAGAGATAAAGATTAGGGAAGCTTCCAGTGGAAGGTATGGAATGCAGATCTCCAGTGGTGGGAATCACATGGAATTGTACCCCTCATATCCTAAAATCTTGTTAAGCATTATTAAATCACTAATAAAAAAATCAACAAAAAGAAACAAAGAAATACACCCAAACTATGGAGAATAATAGTATACTCCTGAGTAGCATCTGGGTCACTGGAAAAATCAAAAGGAACTTAAAAATTACTTGGATAACAAGGAAAATGAAAAGACCAACTACCAGACTCTGTGGGATGCAGCAAAAGCTATCCTAAGAGGGAAGTTTATAGCAATACAGGTCAATATTAACAAATGGCAAAAATCTCAACTAAACTACTTAACATCACAACTGAGTCAACTAGGAGCAAAAAAGATACCTAAAAGTCATCATGAGGAAGGATATACTCATAATCAGAGCAGAAATTATGAAATAGAATCCAGAAAAATGATCCAAAAGATTAATGATACTAAGAGCTGGTTCTTGGATAGGATAAATAAAATAAACCATTGGCTAGTCTAGTAAAAAGATAAAGCTATGATAAAAATAACCAGGAATGAGAGAGATGGAAGATAGAAAGAATCATGTGAATATTATGTGAATATTATGAACATCTCTAAGGAAATAAATTAGACAACCTAGATGAAATGTATGGCTTTCTAGAATCATATCATCTGCCAAGTCTGATTTAAGATGATAGCTTAAACAACTGAATAACTAGTATAGAAATTGAATAAGTAATGAAAAAATCTTTCCAAGAATAAAAACCCAAGTCTTGATGACTTTACTAACGAGTTCTATAAAATTTTCAAAAAAGAACTAACACCAATTGTACTCAAACTACTGCAGAAAATTGAGGAAGGGCAAACACCACCAAACCCATTCTATGAGGCAAACATCATTTTGATCCCCAAAAGAGGAAAGACTCTACCAGAAAAGAAAAGTATAGATCAGGCATGGGTAGATACGGCCTCTTCGACCTTCTACGACTCCATTACTATTGGAACTATTCAGCTTGTCAACGTATATAAGCCTCCCAGTGCCTCATGGGATAATGAGGTCCTGCCTAGCCCAAATCACCCAGCCGTTTACGTTGGAGACTTTAATAGTCATCACCAAGACTGGGGATATTCCTCCACTCGTGCTGACGGCTCTATCTTAGCCGACTGGGCTTCAGCGAATGACCTCTCCCTATTATACGATCCCAAACAGCCAGGCTCTTTTCACAGTACTAGATGGAATACTCATCACCCGACCTGTGCTGGATTAGCACAGTCAACGGCCAAGCCTTTCCCACTACAAGACAAGTTCTCAAGGACTTCCCGCACAGTCATCACCGCCCAGCTATCATCCACATTGGTCTCCACCTCCCTCTGATTTTATGCTCGGAGAAACTAAGATGGAACTTTCGGAAAGCAAACTGGCATCTGTTCAGTGATCTTACCAACAAATCTATTCCTGCAATTCCAATCCAATCTGGTCTCCTACGCCAACACTGAACTTCTCTGTTCCAGACTCTTGGAAACAGAGTTGGCAGTCAGCTGAGGTAAAGAACAAACACCTCTTCACAGACCCCTGCAAGCGTCAACCCGGCTTTGACCTAGCACGTTATGATTGGGCCCTCCTCAATCGCTATCGAACAGGCCATGGCCAGTGCGCTGCTATGTTCCATCGCTAGGGAGCCAGAGACGACCCGAACTGCCCCTGCGGCTACAGACAGACTATGACCCACATAGTCAACGACTGCCACCTCTCCAGATTCAAAGGAGGTCTCGAAACTTTACATCAGGCTCAACCTGACGCTGTTGACTGGCTATGGAAGAAGGGCAAATGCTAGAAGAAGAGGGTAGATAGTATAATGGTTATACAAAGAGACTCTTATTCCGGAGGCTCCAAAGTCTAAGGTTCAATGCCACATGCCACCATAAATCAGAGCTGAGCAGTTCTCTGTAAAGAAAGAAAGAGAGAGAGGGAGAGAGAGAGAGAGGAAGATAGGAAGGAGGGAAGAGAAACAGAGGAAGAAAGACAGAAAAAAAAAAGGAAACTATAGACCTATAGTCCTTAGGAACATTAATGTAAAGATCATGAACAAGATCTTGGCAAATCGAAACCAACAACATATCAAGAAAATAATTCAGCAAGATCAAGTGATATTAATCCCAGGGAAAGAGGGATAGTTCAACATCTACAAGTCAATCAATGTAATTTATCATATCAACAACAAAGAAAGATAAAAATCACATGGTCATATCAACTAATAGCAAAAAGGCTTTCTTAGAAACTGGGAATTGAATAACCATTTCTAGTAAAGACCATTTATGACAAATGCACAGTTAACATTGTTCTCAATGGGGAAGAGCTGAAAGCTTTCCTCCTAAAATATGGAACCAGACAAGGATGTCCACTAAATCTACTGCTATTCAACAAAGTTTTCAATGTCCTCATCACTACAGTCAGACAAGAAAGAGATTTCAAATACATACATATTGGAAAAGAAAAAAATCAAACTATCACTCTTTGCTGATGGCATGATATTTCACCTAGAAAACCCAAAGACTCCATCAAAAAACTACTGGAAATAACCAGTAAATTCAGTAAAGTAGCAGTATATAAAATCAATACACATAAATTAGTAGCATTTCTGTATGCATACAAGGAGTCAGAGGAAAAGGAAATAAAAAAAATTCAATTTCATTTACAATTTAACCCAAAAAAGGATAAAATACCTTGGGGTAAACCTCATGAAGGAAATGAAGGACCTTTATAATGAAAACTATAGGACATTGCTAAAAGAAATCAAGAAGGACACACAGAAGTAGAAGAACATTCCTTGTTCTTGGCTTTCTTCATTCATTTGATTTTTATTAACTTTTATTTTTTTATTGGATAGAGACAGTCAGAAATCAAGAGGGAAAATGGTGATAGAAAAGAAGAGAGATACCTGCAATGCTGCATCACCACTGACAAAGCTTTCCCCCTGTAGATGGGGACTTGGGGCTCAAACTTGGGTCCTTGTGCACTGTAACATGTGAGCCACCACCCAGCCAGCCCCCATTCCTTGTTCTTGGACTGAAGAATAAACATTATTAAAATTTCCATTCTAACAAAAACAATCTAGAATTTCAATGCAATCCCTATCAGAATTTCAATGGAATTTTTCAAGCAAGTCAAACAACTTGTCCAAAATTTGGTGTGGAACTACAAAAGTCCATGAATTGCCAAAGAACTTCTGAGAAAAAAAGAAAAATAATAGTTATGCAAAAAAAAAATTCAGTTTATACTGCAAAGCAATGGTAATCAAAACAGCATGGTACTGGAATAAAAATGGAAACTTGGATTAATGAGGCAGAATTGAAATCTGCTGAGCTAGTGAGAGGGTGTTTCTTCCTGGGCACGTGCTCTATGGGTTGGAGAGAACTCGACTGAAGCCAGCCTGGGCTGCTGCTTACTCAGCGACGTGGGAGAGAGACCAGGAATTAGTGGTGAAGCAGGAACGCAATGCAATGCCTTTATTGATCAGAGACAATGCCTTTATATCTTAGAAACTGGAAGAGGCAAATCGGAAAAGGAAATGGCTAGGAAAGGGGGTGGAGAAAAGAAAAGAGTGCGAAGGTAGAAAGCTTCCATAGCAGCTGTTGCAAAGGTTCTAACCAATGGGATAAACCAATACTCTGCAGGTAGGGTGGGTCTCAGGCAAAACAATGATTATGTAAATAGACCATAGTATCAACAATGGAGCAGGGCGTAATTCCCAACAGAAATCCCATAAATGAGCCCAAACATATACAGCTAACTAATATATATCAAAGGAATCAAAACCATTCAATGGGCTAAGTTCTCTTCAGCTGGTGCTAGGAAATTGGACAGCTATATGTAGTAAAGCAAAACTAGACTACCACCTAAAACTATACACCAAAGTCAAATCAAAATGGATTAAAGATCTAGATATTATATCAGAAATTCTAAAATTTATAGAAGTAAATGTCAGTGAAACTTTGCTGGACTTTCACATCAAAGATGTATTTGGAGACTGAACCCCCTGGACATACAAAAAGAAAACAAGAGTGAACAAACAGGATTACATGAAACTAAAAATCTTCTACACATAGGAAGGAAACTATACAAGGACAACCAGGCAATCCAGTAAAAGAGAGAGGATATTTGCATACCATACATCAGACAAGTGACTGATATCAAACATCTTACAGAATTGGTATAGATCTTCAAAAGAAGCAAAAATAATTCAATAGAAAAGTGGGCCAATGAACTAAACAGATGGTTTTCTAAAGAAGAGATACAGATAGCCAGGGGCACCAAGAAAACAAAAGCACAATGAATATAGTCATAAAAGAAGCAAAGCCATATATTTACAATCAGACATTTTCAAGTCTAGTAGATAATATATATATATATAAGTTAAGGCATTAAAATTATTCCTAGTGGTTATTTCTGAAGTACAGGGTTGGGGGAGTAGAACAAAGGAATTTCATTTTTTTACTTTATGCACTTAACAATGGTTTGATGTTTCTATAAGAAAGCATTACTATTATAATAAAAGGTAACAAATGCCCATAACAAACTTTTTTTCCTTTTTTTTTTTTTTTGCCTCCAGGTTTATCACTGGGGCTCAGTTCCTGTACTATGAATCCACTGCTCCTGGAGGCCATTTTCCCCATTTTGTTGTCCTTGTTGTTATTGTTACTGTTATTATTGCTATTGTTGTTGTTGGATGGGACAGAGAGGAATCGAGAAAGGAGGGGAAGACAAAGAGGGGGAAAGAAAGATAGACAACTGTAGACCTGCTTCACCACTTGTGAAGCCACCACCCCCACCCCCCCACAGGTGGGGAGTCAGGGGCTCAAACTGGGATCCTTATGTCCCTGTACTTTGCGCCATGTGCGCTTAACCTGCTGCATTACCACTCAGCCCACTATTGTGACTTTTTATATAGCTTCTAATCGCTTTCCTTATGTGACAATTTCTATTTGTTAAGATTTTTCTAAGTTATTTGAGAATAGATAAACTCAAAATAACATCCATATTTACAATATCCTTGACATCTCTAGCTTGTTATCTGGTGTTTATATGTAATCTTAAAGGATGCTTTCATATCCTGGAATGTTAGAGTGGCCTTAATAATAATAAGAATCTAATATTGTGTCTTCAGGAGAGTGAGATTGACTGGGGGGGGAGGGTTTTCCACTTTTATCTGTATACTCTTCTTCACAGTTCAGAAAATTTAAAGGAAGTTTATATTACTTTTATACTAAAATAGGGACTGGTTAAAAAATCAAAAGTGTATATTGCAACTATTTCACAAAGCCTTTTAAAAGTACATTAGTACTTATGGCAACATCACACGGTAGATAATATTGTCATTTTAAGAATGAAGAAACCAAAACACCAAGAAACTGTAACTTGACCAATGTCAAAAAGGTACTAAGTAACTGAGGACTCAAACACAAATTTCATTTTAAGACCTAGGTATAGCTCTATAAAAATGTAATATACAATGTTTTGTTGCTTTATTAAGCAATAGTGTTTTGTTTAGTAAATAAATGTGTTACTTTAGGAATAGAGATTTATTTTCATGCTTTAGGCAGACAGTAAAGCTTAGGGATTTGAAACAAGAGCACTCATATATATATTTGAAGAGGAATCACATTAGCTGCCAAATTGAAAATGAATTTCCTTCTTAAATCATTAGTAATATCTTAAACATTATATTTCCTAAATAGCCACTCTTAGCTTTGACAACATTAAAGTTGTAGACACAGAATCTTGAATATAGGAAAAGCACTTATTTTCAATGTGCTGAAGTATGAATATGTTTTTGTTGTTGTTGTTTTCTCCTCCTGGGTTATCGCTGGGGCTCTGTGCCTGCACTACAAATCCATTGGTCCTGGAGGCCATTTTGTTCCATTTTTGTTGCCCTTGTTGCTCTTGTTGTTGTATTTATTGTTGTTGTCATTGCTGTTATTGTTGGATAGGACAGAGAGAAATGGAGAGAGGAGAGGAAGACAGAGAGGGGGAAGAAAGATAGACACCTGCAGACCTGCTTCACCACTTGTGAAGCGACCCCCCCCCGCATGTGGGAGCCGTGGATTCGAACCCGGGTCCTTATGCTGGTAGGTGCGCTTTATGCCATGGGCACTTAACCTGCTGTGCTAGCACCCAGCCCAAATATGTGTTTTTATAGATGACATTCTCAAATATGTATTAGTTCACTTTTTTCATACATAATATTCCTGTTTTATAGAAGTGTGTAAAGATTAAGTGAGAAACATGTAAACCCTTGGCATTGAGCATTAGGTAAGTGACACTGTCTTCTTTTTTATTTTTTTAATATTTATTTATTTATTTTCCTTTTTGTTCCTTTTGTTGTTTTATTGTTGTAGTTATTATTGTTCTTGTAATTGATGTCATCATTGTTGGATGGGACAGAAAGAAATGGAGAGAGGAGGGGAAGACAGAGAAGGGGAGAGAAAGATAGACACCTGCAGACCTGCTTCACCACCTGTGAAGCGACTCCCCTGCAGGTAGGGAGCCTAGGGCTCGAACCGGAATCCTTAAACTGGTCCTTGTGCTTTGCAGTGATACTGTCTTCTTACAGATCCGAGTGAGGACTGAGAGTGAGCAGTTCGGCAATGGAAGATGGCGACTTGCAAAGCTGCCAGTCAAGGCCTTCCTTTAGCCAGGCTTCCAAGGCTAATGATTCTTGTGTGTGTCTTTAATTTAATTTATTTATTTTTAAATAGTCTTTTACTTATTTATTTATTACTGGATAGAAACAGAGATAAATTAAGAGGAGAGGGAAGATAGGGAGAGAGATAGAGAGATACCTGCAGCCTTGCTTCACTACTCATGAAACTTTCCCCTTCAGGTGGGAACCAGGGGCTTGAACATGTGTCCTTGTGCACTGTAATGTGAGCACTTAACAGGGTTTGCCATGGCCTGGCCCCCAAGGCTAATGATTCTTGTTTATTCGTTTAATCTTTTATAATTTTATTTATTTATTATTGGCTAGAGACAGACATTGAGATAAAGTGGGAAAGAGACAGAGAGATATTTGAAGCTTTGCTTCACCGCTTGTGAAACTTTCCCCCTGCAGATAGGGACCAGGAGCTTGAATCCCGGTCCTTGCACACTGTAGTGTATATGCTTAACCAGATGCACTACCACCCAGCCCCTGATTCTTGTTTTAAGTCAACATTTTAATGCTTGTTCTATGTCAGCATAGCACCTTCAGAGGTGATAATACTATCATGCCTACTTTATACATTTGGAAATGAAGTCTTAAGAGTTGGTAGAATTTACTTTAGGTCACCTGACTCAGATGGAATAGATCTATATTTGAATTCAGGCTGTATAGTCCACTCTCAAACTATTTCTCTGTCTCCCTCTCCCTGTCCCTCTCTGCTACTTTCCATTGCAACTAGTGCTAAGTATCAACAGAATGTAAAGAAAATCTCAACTGGTGAAAATTCCTGAATCCTCCTTCAATATCCTATTCTCAACTGAGGGGGTGGTGTGTGTGTGTGTGTGTGTGTGTGTGTGTGTGTGTGTGTGTGTGTGCATTTTATGTAGGAGGGAGATCCTGTCTTTATAACCAATAGGAAACCAAAGAGCAAATGTCACCATAGAGGAGCACAGTGGCAAATGGTTAACAGCATTATTCCCAGAAGGGCACCAGAAAGTCAAGTAAGCAATTCTTGACCTTTGAGAAGCTATTATGAGGAAAACATAAAGAAACAATTCTGCAAGCTTAATGAAGGAACGCTGTGAAAAGTGTAATGGGCTGTTTGTGCACATCTCAAAAGCATCGTATAATTTGGCACAATTGGCAGCCTATTCTCCAACATGACCAAGCAGGGTGTTGCTACTTAGGGCCAAAGTGCCTTGGCAGAGCCATGTCTCCACCTCCATTCCTCCTCTAAAGCCCAGAATGCTATGATTTAATTTCCAAAGCTCAAACATCAACTGAGAAAAAAAAAGTGGCATAGGCTCAATCATTTTCTCTGAGTGCAAGAATATGTTTTATACTTTAAAACATAAATCTTATTTTGTTTCTGGCTTTTCCCTTATTATATGTAGATTATGTAGATATTTTTTTTTTCATTTTTCAGCACCTAGTTCATTACATTGACTCAGTTCTTTGTGAATTTGGCACAGGCTGGTGGAGGAGTAAGGTGGTAAAACACTTTATTATTTAAAAAAATGGCTTATTGGCCATATTTCATTCCCAATTTCATGAGGGCATTTAGTATGCAGAGCCCCTGCAGAAGATCATCAGCTGCTACATTAGTGGAATGGCTCTTTTGGAACCATAACAGTCAACCACAGAAATGATCCGTGTATTATATAAGTTTATATGGTCTAATACACTTACAAACAAAGGGTCTGTTTTTTTTTTACTCTTTTCCATTATTTATTCCTCATTAAACTACTCCCTCCCTTTTCTCTGCTCTTTACTACAAATGCAAAAATAACACCCAATGCCAGAATAAAACACTGCTAAGTATGTTTAACTAAAACGAAGAGAAGCTGAGGGAATGGTTTTACAAAAGCAGTGATATTCAGTCAGCCCTGGACAGCAGCAACCCATGCAGTGCTCCTATGGAGTTTCCCTTCACAGTTCACATTACCTTCCAAACAAAGGCATAAGTGTGTGACTTTAGGGGCCAGGGTTTTTTTTTTACCTTTTTGTAGTAGTTCCCACAGTATGAGTGACTGGTATGTGACATGCACACAGTGTTGCTGTGTTGGCTGTGAATGAGTCTATTTCATATTCCTGAACATTCTAAATTGGAACTCTAAAAGGAGTGAGTCAAAATAGTCACAGTATGTTTGGAAATTTGAGGCATTTTTCATCCACTTCAAAGATAGAAATAGTTGTCTTAAGCTAGTAGAGATCAAGTAAGCACAAAGAAAAATAAATAAATAAACTTCAGTGGCTCAAGCTGTGCCAAGATTGGAGGCTCTGTTAGCTAAAGTCATAAACAAAAGCAGGAGCAAAGTGAATTTAATGATAACAGAAACATGCCCTGGACAACTGTCACTGCTCCTATTTGATTTAGATAATTCTTTACCAGCTGTGCAACCTTGCCCTTCACTTCTGACACCAGAGAATAGATTGTTTTCTTAGAAATGAAATATTCAAGTGGAAGGCATTTTTAGACAACTGTAGAAAGGCATCCCACTAGGAAAAGAGGGTGTTGATCATGAACATTTATCATCCCTCCCTGCCAAGACCCAATAAATGATACTAAAAGATTAGACCCAGAACCAAGAAAGGCACAGAAGGAAGGGCATCAGTGAATAAAGCACCTCAACTATTTCCTGATGAATGGGTTGACGGTGACAGCTTGCTGGTGAAGGAGAGGGAGTTAGGAAGTAGCTGCCAAATATAGAGAAGACTCCAAAGGAGGAGGAGTGAGGCAATCAACTGAGATGGTGACTATAACAAAATTACAGTCAAGATAGCAAGACTCACAGAGAATAAGACTTAAACAGGGGGAGGCCTTTATGATGAGTTCATTTATTGGCAGAACTTAAGCAACAAAAACAGCAAAGGGAAAACTAAAACTAAAACTTGAACTAGGATTGTATATGCACCAAAGTAAAGCACTCCTGGGAAGGAGGGCATGGAGGGGCATGGGGACCCTTTGGGGTCCTGAAGCATGATGGTGGAAAAGGACATAAGTTGGGGGAAAGAATTTTTTGCAGTCACCTATCATGGTGAGTTGAGAAATTGTACCCATGTATCAAACTATACTGTAAACCATTAATCCCACTACCAATAAAGTAATTTAAAAAAAGAATGAAAAAAAGGTTAGTAAAATTATCTTTGTAAAGACTATTTCCATCACCCCCCCATCTCACTTTGCCCCTCCCAATTTTTCTTACAAGCAAATGGATTAACTGTGGCTCCCACATTTCCCTCCAAGGACCCCTACTTCTTAACAAGCAAAGGTAGATCCACCACAACTTTCCAAACCCAAATATTTATTCCCAGACTGAAAAATCAGATGACTCTTCTACAGAGAAAGGGACAGAACTACCTGAAGAGAAAGGAATGCTGGGAAGGATGCAGGCTCTCCCATAGGGCAGACCACCTTCTGGCATTTGTGAATACCTACCTTAGCATTCGGCTCCCTGCCTGCTGAATTCATGTCCTCTCTGAATTTAATCAGATGTAGTCACACTTGCTTGCACACTCAGAGCTCCCAAGCAGCCTGTCTGTTCACAGGCTAACAGTATAAAGACCTAGGATAGTAACTATTAACAGTTCATCATCGACAATACGTTATAGTGTTCATGATTGTCATTACCATCATTCCCACAACCATCACTTACTGGGTGCTATCTGAAATCATCTCAGATCCCTCAAAGGCACTGCAAACTTGTCTGAAACTAGGCAGATCACATTTTCCCTCACATTTCTTATCTATCCCCAAACTCCCCCTCTTCCAATGTTTCTTCATTAGGAAAACAGATCTACTAATCATCATAATTAGCATTTGTAGAACACTTGCTCTATACCAGACACTGTTCCAAGAAAATGTCATTTATTATCTCCTTTATAGTTCCCAACTTTAGATGATAAGGAGAGTCACGCTGAAATCAGAAAGTGCCTCCATCAACCTTTCAAATCTAACAGCTAAAAAGGTCCCAGAAGAAAAAAACTTGAAGCACCAAGACATGTTACTGCTGTAACTTTTTCAAAGTTAGTTTCATGCCCAAGTTTGCACATAATTTTGGACTGAATGTCTTAATCTGTAGCTCTTTCATGTATAAATTATAGATCCCCAACTCTTTGATTCAGGCCTGACCGGCACACATAGAACAATAGTCAGACTTATATGAGTTCCACAGAGAGCCCTAATACATCCTGACAAGTGTATTCTAGAGTCAACATGTGCAGAATTCACTTAACAATGGACAGGCACTGCTTCTGTACTTCATGCAGATTCAATAAACCGTTCATATATACCCTTATTACAGGTGAAAAACCGCATCCCCTGATATTTTACTAATTTAAGATCCCAAGTAGCCTAATTTAATGGCTCAGCTGTTAATCATTATTGTAACTCTTAGGTACATGCTATTCAGAAATCATTGTGAAAGTTTTAGTTAGACAATAAAACTGTAGTGGGTTTATTTGTTTTTTTTCTTTTAACATGGTATTGGAGAGTGAACTCAGGATTATAAGCATACACTCCACCACTAAGCCAGTTTTCCAGCCTACTATTTTATTTGTTTTTTATGAGAGAAAGAGAAAGAGAACAAAGTCCTGCCTCACCATCCACTACACCATTCATAGAATTATTTGTTTATCTATTTTTATCTCTGAGCCACCTCTCTGGCACCAGAGTGTATACAGTGAATAGAAATGAATAGATGAGTATTTTAATGAGTGCTCCTAAATTTGAAAAGATATTTGAAGTGTTGTTAAAATTCGTAGGCTCTAGCTGGGCAGGTTGGCCTCGGCCGGCTAGCTTCACGGTGGTGAACAGAGATGCGGAGACAATGGCTGGGCAGGGAAGCTGTATTTCTTTATTCAGGAACAACGATTCACAAACTAAGACAAACTAATCACCAAACAGAACTCTGCTGTCTCTTTGCGGTGGCGCAAGCACTCTTTCTTTTACTCTGGAACTCAGGAACCCTCTCCCTTACTCTCGAACTCAGAAACTCTCACACCCTCGCACTCTCGAACTCCGGAACTCAGGAACTCTGTCACTGGGGAACTCAGGAACTCTCGGACTCCGGAACCCTCTCCCAGGGTCCCTTGGGGCGGGGCCAAGCAGGCCCGTGAAATTAACAGGACTCATCCAATTCTCTTGGAGGGGGAGGGCTAGAACAAGCCAATGTAAAGCATACGACAATTCCCCCTTTTCTTTTTAACTAAATGACTATAGTATCAAGGGTGTGGGGTGAACAGAAACATATATAACCAAAACCAGCATGTTGCCAAGGGAAGGCCTGAGGGGGCCATATCTGAAAAAAAAAACATTTCTTGCCTCTGGGGGGCTACTTGCCTCGACGGGCATTTGCATGGGGGCGGGGAACGGCCTAGGGTCCCAAAGGCAGCTGGCTGCAACTTACTTACTATGAAACAAAACTTGCTATTAGCATATCTACTGCACGATCTAACATTTCTAATAGAGAAGGAATTTGAGACTTTTACATATCAACAACGTCTTTTAACCTTTTGTTATACCCATTCAAGATGGAGACACACCCTAGGTGTGGGCCGGAGAGGAAACCTCAGGCATGAGAATAATTAGCATAGCCATTGTGCGATCTACCATTTCTAATAGAGAAGGTAGTGTTTTACATATCAACAAGTCTATTTAACCTTTTGTTTAGACCAACTTAGTTGAAATATATTGATTGTTAACTAATTTTTACCTCAGACTTTAAATGTAAGTTAATTTTTATCTTTATGAGAATTACGTTGAAAACCTTTTTTATTTATCTTTGACTAGTAAGAATTTAGCCTTAAAGCTACTGTTTACCAAACTTTAAACATACACATAAACATAGTCATTAATACACGAGGAGAGAAACCTTTGTTACGAAGACATGTCATTTTAAACACGAATTTAAATCTATATTGTCTTAGTTGTTGGGGGGGGGTTCACCATCCGGAGGTGGCTTCCCGCGCAGCTCCACTTCTAGGAATTGCAGGTTGCGATCTCTGCACAAATCTCTGCGTACTCCAGCTTGTCTGTCTTCAGACCGGACCGGCGGCTGGAGATCTCGTGTGCCCAGTTTTGGCAGGGAGCCCGGGAGTCCGGGAGGCCCGGGATGGTTCCAGAATTCATAGAAAGAGGGCAGGCAGGCCATCTTTGTAGAAGGCGTGAGCCTAGGTGCCCAGGGGTGGTGGCCATGATAGAACGCCGCGGCCCTGCCCCATGGCCCTGCCATGTCTGCTGCCCTGTTCGCAGTGGCCGAGCAGCGTGGAGGGATCACGCGTCCAGTGCCCTGCACCACGCGGTGGAGAGCCGGCTCCTGTGGGCTGGCCTCAGGCTCCAGCATGTTGGCATCGGGCTCCAGCATGTTGGGCTCAGGCTCCAGCATGTTGGCATCGGGCTCCAGCATGTTGGCATCGGGCTCTAGCGTGCTGGCATCGGGCTCTTGCATGGTGGCGTAGGCCTCCTGCGGGCTGCGGGGCTGCGGGGTTGCTGGCGCGGTGCGCGGGGTTGTCTGGGCGCAGCCGGCTGGCTGGCTGTTTAACCAGGTGGAAACAGCAGCTCCGCGCCTCGCCTCCCGCCCGCTGGCTCTTCCCGCTGGCTGTTCTGAGTTCGCTCGAGCGAGTGGAAACCACAGAGTGGTCCAGAGATAAATGTTCCAGAAACAGCAAAACAGTCTCGTGAAGAAAGAGCAGAGGCCTTTGGAGATCTCTTCACAAGCAGAAGAGAAGGCCATCGTGCATAGGTAGCCAAATTGTCTTTACTTATCTGAGAGATGCGCAGGTCAGGTCCACGTGGGCGCCATTTGTTGTTAAAATTTTCAGAGGCTCTGGCCGGGCTTGCTTCACGGCGGGTAACAGAGACGCGGAGACAACGGCTGGGCAGGGCAGCTGTATTTCTTTATTCAGGAACAACGATTCACAAACTAAGACAAACTAATCACCAAACAGAACTCTGCTGTCTCTTTGCGGCGGCGCAAGCACTTTCTTTTACTCTGGAACTCAGGAACCCTCTCCCTTACTCTCGAACTCAGAAACTCTCGCACCCTCGCACTCTCGAACTCCGGAACTCAGGAACTCTGTCACTGGGGAACTCAGGAACTCTCGGACTCCGGAACCCTCTCCCAGGGTCCCTTGGGGCGGGGCCAAGCAGGCCCACGAAATTAACAGGACTCATCCAATTCTCTTGGAGGGGGAGGGCTAGAACAAGCCAATGTAAAGCATACGACATTGAAGTGATAGCAGAATATGCTATCTGAGAGTTGCTTTAAAATAATATGGCAAGGACCAAAGAGATAATTCATCAGGTAGGGTGCAGGGTTTTCTATGCATGTGGCTCCAGTTTAAACCCTGGCTCGACATGGAAGGTGCTATGGTACCAGAGGAAGGTCCAATGCTATGATATCTCTCCTTTTCTCTGTTTCTCAGAATGGAAAAGCATCCTTGAGCAGTTAAGTTGCGTATGCATGAGGTCTGTATTATACAAAAATAAATAAAATAATATATTATGATGAGGGGAGAGGTTAAAGAATAGAAAAGAAAGGAGAGGCACTGCTAGTAGGAATTTTAATTAGTTCAACTCCTGTGGAGAGCAGTCTGGAGAACTCTCAGAAGGCTAGAAATGGATCTACCATACGACCCTGCAATTCCTCTCCTAGGGATATATCCTAAGGAAACAAACACACCCACCCAAAAAGATCTTTGTGTACCTGTGTTCATAGCAGCACAACTGGTAATAGCCAAAACCTGGAAGCAACCCAGGTGTCCATCAACAGATGAGTAGCTGAGTAAGTTGTGGCATATATGCATAATGAAATACTACTCAGCTATTAAAAATGGTGATTTCATTTTCTTTACCTCATCTTGGATGGCGCTTAAAAGAATCATGTTAAGTGAGATAAGGCAAAAACGAAGGATGAATATGGAATGATCCCATTCATAGAAGTTGAAAAACAGGAACAGAAGGGAAAACACAAAGCAAAACTCAACTGGAGCTGGTGGACTGCACCAAAGTAAAAGACTCTTGGGTGTGTATGGTGGGGGGTTCAGGTCCTAGAACATGTTGGTAGAGGAGGGCCTAGAGAGGGTTAGATTATTATGTGGAAAACTGAGAAATGTTACAAATTCACAAGCTATTTTACTGTCGACTATAAACCATTAATCCCTCTAATGAAGAATGAAAAAAGAAAAAAGAGGGCTTTCCAAATGTCGATAGCTATTAATATTGAGAGATTTTATGTAATAAATGCATCATACTACCATACTTTTCATATATTTGAAGTTTTCCATTTAAGAAAAAAAAAGTTTGAAAAATCTGTTCCAATGGATAGGTAAAGGTACAGGAACTGCCATCATATTTATTAAACATGACAATATTTTTTAATCATTTTATTCATTTATTTTTAATGAGAGAGAGAAGAGAAATCAGAACACTGCTCAGCTCTGGCTTATGGTGGTTCTGCAGACTGAATTTAGGAGCTCAAAGCCTCAGGAATGAAAGATTTCTGCATAACCCAGCCCCCATAACAGGGTTCTGACAGTTCATGGAAAGAAGTTTCCCTCATCACCCATTCCACAATTCCCTGATAGGAACCCCCCCTTTTAAAAAATTTTTTTATTTATAAAAAGGAAACATTCGGGAGTCGGGCTGTAGCGCAGAGGGTTAAGCACAGGTGGCGCAAAGCACAAGGACCGGCATAAGGATCCCGGTTCGAACCCCGGCTCCCCACCTGTAGGGGAGTCGCTTCACAGGCGGTGAAGCAGGTCTGCAGGCGTCTATCTTTCTCTCCTCCTCTCTGTCTTCCCCTCCTCTCTCCATTTCTCTCTGTCCTATCCAACAATGACGACAACAACAATAATACCTACAACAATAAAACAACAAGGGCAACAAAAGGGAATAAATAAATAAAATAAAATATAAAAAAAGGAAACATTGACAAAACCATACGATTAGGGGGTACAACATTGCACACAATTCCAACCACCAAAACTCTGTATCCCATCCCCTCCCCTGATAGCTTTCCTATTCTTTAACCCTCTGGGAGTATGGACCCAAGGTCAGTGTGGGATGCAGAAGGTTTAAGGTCTGTGTTAGATGCAGTAGTTTTAAAGTTTTAAGTATAGTTGCTTTTCTTCTTATAGTGTGAGATGGAAAATTCCTTACCCTTTCCCCTAGAAAAACAGAACCTAATCAGTAAGCCACCAGTTGTTTACCAAGACCCCGCATACAGGCAAGGCTTATCAGGACCTTTGCACAAGGAAGCTGTTTACCAGAGGCTGCAGCTGATGGCAGGAGGATGTGGTGACCCTACCTGGCTAGGTTCTATTGGTTGTGTGGTTTTGCAATGTTTGAAATTAGCCCGCGCTTTGCTTTGAGTGGATCATGCTTTTTGCTAGGTTTGAAATGACTGGATTCCATGTTTTCTATAGCATGTTATTGGATATAGATTGATAATGCGATGTGTTCCCCCTCCCTGAGTGTATTAAAAAATCCTATAAATTGTGTGGTTTGGGCCTTGTTCGGGGTCGAACTGGTGAACTGCTGTCAGTCACCTCTCGGCCTGGATTCGAATATGTGAATAAACATCTTTTGCTTCCTTGCAGTGGATGGTGGTTTGATTTTGCTTGCTAACATTTGGAGGCCCCAGCGAGATCTCCTCAGACGGGGATTCCTGAGGACACCCCATCCTGGGTCCGGACCCTAGAAGGCTTTGGAGGCTCTGCCCGGCACCGGTAAGTCAGGCCTGATATTTTTGTGTACGGTATACCGCCTGTGTGTCCCCACGGGGCTTGGGGGTCTGTGGATTGTGGGATGCCGCATTGAAATCCCAGACTGAAGCACTGGGAAGGGACGACTTCCAGGCTGCTGGGGTCCTGGGTCTGAAACAGGGCCCGGATGCCTGGATCTGAAACAGGGTCCAAAAGCCTGGATCTGAAACAGGGTCCAAAAGCCAGGGTCTGAAATAGGGTCCTGGAGAGTGTGGCTGAGGTACCACACTATAGCCAGGTGAGGTAGGGTCCTGCTAGGATCCAGCTCCTGAGACAGGGTTCCCTGGTTCGAATACGTCTCTATTGTGTCTCCTTGTGTCTGTTTTCTCTCTCTCCCCCCTATTGGCGATTCGCGAAAAGATTGACCTTGTCAGTGCAATTGACGGAGTTTGGCCGGAGCTACTCTCCAGTGATTCCTGAAGGCCTGGCTTGTAATATCTTAGTAGTGGCGACCAGTCAGGTAATCACCCCTTCTGGACTGAATGAATGGTCTGTGTGAATGTTTGTGTGTGTGTTGTGTGCCTCACGGTCAATAGACTATGGGGCTTGATTGGGCTATAACCTGCATGTCCATGGAGTCGTTTTAGCTCAGTGGATATTCTCAATTTATTGAGACTGAGGCCAGGGATCATACAGCTACTCCTAAGCTAAGACTCCTTAAGGCTCCGCGAGGGGTCTGGCCAGGCAAGCACAGCTGATTGCCTGTCCCCTATAGGGGGGCAGTTCTTCCAATCTCTAATAAATTTTTTTTAAATCTGTGTTTGTGTGTCCGTGTGCTTAAGTGTCAAGAAAGCTGGAGTCCCCTTCGACCGAGGCTCTGTGCATCCCCAGTAAGGGAGAAGGTCCTAAGTGGACACCTTTTGGGTTAGTTGGGGGAGTGCGGTAGAGTGAGAGGATGTGTGAAAGTGTATGGTATGCCGGCTGGTGTGGAAGTGGAAGAGTGAAAGGAACCTTGGGCTGATTGCTATATTCCTTGTGACATTGTTTGTCTCTTTTCTGTTCCATTTTGATGAGAAAATGGGACAGAGTCAGTCCAAGAACTGCCAACTCACCTCCCTTGAATGCCTAACTAAGAACTTTTCAGATTTTTCCAGGAGAGTCACTGGGTTTGGAACCCAGGTGGACGTCTTCACACTGAGAAAGTTATGTGAGAGGGAGTAGCCAACTTTTGAGGTTGGCTGGCCTGAGACGGGGAGTCTTGACCTGGGAAAGTGCGCGGCAGTGCACGATGTGATCTTTGGGAACCCCGGGCACCCAGACCAGATGCCGTACATTGAGGTCTGGATGGGTATTGTTCACGACCAACCAAAATACTTGCAAGAGTGCAGAGGTGGCCGCAGAGGGAGGCAGAAGGTTAAGAGAAGATCGGGAGTGTTTGTGGCCAAGGACAGGAAAGGGGAAAGGTTTCCCAGGAGACCCACCACTCCCGTCCTCCCCAATGCTTCCGATTCCCCTCTGCAAGTAAGGAAGAGGAGGAACGGGATTCCTCCTCCTCCTTATGCTGGCACCCCAAGGGCCACTGCCTCTGAGGGGACCCCCCAAGTGCCTGATTCCACCTCAGGGTCCCCATCAGGAGTCCTGAGCCCACCTCATACTAGAGCAGGGACTACTTTTGGGTCAGGGCCTGCACTGGTTGGGACTTTTCCTTTGCGGGAGGTAGGGGAGTTAGATGCAGGAGGATGGCCCTTGAGGACTTACGTCCCCTTTAGCACCTCAGAATTGTATAACTGGAAGAACCAGAACCCTCCTTTTTCTGTAGACCCTGAGGGGGTGGCAACCCTACTCGAGGCAGTTTTTTATACTCATCAACCCACTTGGGATGATTGTCAGCAACTGCTGAATACCCTATTCACCCTAGAGGAAAGGGAGAGAATCAAACTAGAGGGAAAGAAGCAGGTCCGGGATTACAGGGGGGAACCTGCCACAGACCAGGACGTGGTAGAGGAGGTATTCCCCCAATCCCGACCAAACTGGGACCCCAACACAAGCGCCGGATATGAGGCCCTCACCAAGTACCGCCAGACTCTATTGAGGGGTATCCGAGCTGCGGTCTGAAGACCCACTAATTTGTCTAAGGTGACTGAGTGTAAGCAGGGCACAGATGAGAGTCTGACTGCTTTCCTGGAGAGGTTGTGTCAGGCATACCAGAACTGGACACCCATAGATCCCAGGGCCCCCGAGAATGCCCAGGCAGTCGCCCTCCAGTTTGTGGCCCAATCAGCCTCAGACATTAGAAAGAAGTTGCAGGAGTTAGAAGGTTTTGAGGGGAAGTCTCTCTCTGAATTGATGGCAGTAGCCCAGAAAGTCTTTGAAAATAGAGAAGACCTGGCGAAAGCCACTTTAGAATTAAATAAGAAGATGGCAGCGGTCCTCCTGGCCAGGGAGACTGGACGTAGAGAGGACAGAAGAGGACCAAAGAAAGAGAGAGGGCTGGTAAAAGGCCAAGGCAAGCCCCTAGGAAGAAATCAGTGTGCACTATGCAAGGAAATAGGGCACTGGAAGAAGGACTGTCCTAAGCTGAGGGAAGAAGAAGGAAGGAAGAAGGAGGAAGCACCTCTGCTGTTCGAATCAGATTGAGGAAGTCCAGGCTCCTCTAACCCCCGGGAGCCTAGGGTAAAACTCTCAGTAGGGGGGAAATTAATTGATTTTTTGGTGGATACCAGGGCCACCCATTCAATACTTCAGCACCCAATTGGACCCACCGGGAAGGACAAGGTTCAGATTGTAGGGGCCACAGGGAAAGCAAAGAGTTATCCAAAGTCCATAGGAAGAGTCGCTGGCCCCAGTCTAGAGACTATTACCCACTCCTTCCTGGTAATTCCCGAATGTCCTGAGACACTACTGGGGAGGGATCTCCTACAGAAACTGCAGACCACCATTTCTTTTGACACCAACGACAGGCCAACAGTACAAGCAGGCAGGCGGATCTTGCTTACCATGCCAGCAAGGGAAGAGTACCGCCTCTATAAGACACCAAAGGATGCAGGTAATCAAGGCTTGTTGGCACTGTGGAAGCAGGAAATCCCGAGAGTATGGGCCGAGACCAACCCTCCAGGGCTGGCCAAGCATGTGACTCCCATAGTAGTCCAATTAATCAGCTCAGCTACCCCAGTTCACGTCCGTCAGTACCCCATGAGTCGGGAAGCCCAGTATGGCATCAGGAGCCATATTAGATGCCTAAGGGAGGCTGGTATCCTAGTACCCTGCAAGTCAGCATGGAAAACACCCCTTCTTCCAGTCTGAAAGCCTGGAACAAATGACTTCAGACCAGTACAAGATTTGCAAGAGGTAAATAAGAGGGTAGAGACTATTCATCCTACAGTCCCCAACCCTTATACTCTCCTTAGTCTCCTGCCACCTGACCGGACCTGGTACAGCATCCTACATTTGAAGGACACCTTCTTCAGCCTTCTCCTAGTTCCATAGAGCCAGCCCATTTTTGCCTTTGAATGGACAGACCCCGAGGAAGGTAAGTCAGGACAGTTGACTTGGACCTGACTTCCCCAAGGTTTTAAAAACTCTCCTACCTTGTTTGATGAAGCTCTTAGCAAGGACCTACTAACTTTCCGAGGTGAGCACCCTGAGTGCAGCCTCCTGCAGTACGTGGATGATCTACTGATTGCTGCCTCCTCCCGAGAGGACTGTGAAACGACAACCAGAGACCCGCTCAAGGTATTGGGGAACGTGGGGTACTGGGTATCTGCCAGAAAGGCCCAGCTGTGTGCTCAAGAAGTAACCTATCAGGGTTATCAAATTAAGGAGGGATGATGTGCCCTGTCCGAGGGAAGGATCCAGGCCATCCTGAAGAGCCCGACTCCCACTTCGAAGAGACAGGTCCGGGAGTTCTTGGGGGTGGTGAGCTACTGTAGACTATGGATCCCAGGGTTCGCTGAGCTAGCAAAACCCCTCTACACTGCCACCGGCAGAGGCGATACACCTTTGAGATGGACTGAGACGGAGGAAAGGGCTTTCCAGGCACTGAAGAAATCTCTGGTGAGTGCCCCCACCCTGAGTCTCCCTGATCTTAACAAACCATTCCAGCTGTTTGTAGCAGAAAATGCCTGTGTGGCCAAGGGGATACTAACTCAAACCCTGGGACCCTGGAAGAAGCCTATTGCCTACCTGTCTAAACAACTGGACCCAGTAGCAGCAGGTTGGCCGGGGTGCTTGAGGACAGTAGCAGCAGCCACCCTACTGGTGAAAGAGACTACCAAGCTGACCTTTGAGCAGACCCTAGAAATTACCACGGCCCACAACCTGGCCAGCCTACTTCCCTCCCCTCCAGACTGGTGGATGACCAATTCTTGGGTCACCCATTATCAGGTACTGTTACTGGACCCACCTCGCATTACTTTTAAGCAGACTGCAGCTTTAAATCCAGCCACCCTGCTTCCCAACCCAGAAGAGGATGTCACCCATGATTGCGGAGAAATCCTGGAAGCCCTGACCTCATTGAGAGCTGACCTGACTGACGTCCCACTGCCGGATGCACAGGAAACCCTCTACACGGATGGAAGCAGCTTTGTGGAGGACCATGTATGGTACGTGGGCGCCGTGGTAGTCACGAGCTGGGAGGTCCTGTGGGCTGAATCCTTGCCGCAAGGGACATCAGCACAGAAGGCGGAGCATATTGCCCTCACACAGGCACTCAAATGGGGAGCAGGGAAGAAGGTGAATATATACACCGACAGCAGGTATGCTTTTGCCACTGTCCATGTTCATGGGGCTCTGTACCAAGAGAGAGGATTGCTGACAGCCGGAGGAAAAGCTATCAAGCATGCCCAGGAGATATTGGCCCTGCTAGCAGCTGTTTGGGGGCCAGAAAAATTTGCTGTCATCCACTGTAAAGGACACCAGAAAGATGACTTAGAAGTCTCGCGGGGTAATCGGTTGGCAGACCAGACAGCCCGGGAGGCGGCCCAAAGACTAGTGGGGACCCAGGCCCAGTTGGTAGTGGCTACACCAGGAGAAATTATCAAAGAGAAGAAGCCTGAGTACTCTGAACAAGAAGAGAAGCTGAGCCGGAAGCTTGGGGTAAAACCCAACAAGGAAGGATGGATCGTCCTGCCGGATGAGAGAATTCTACTGCCCCAGTCACTGGGAAGACAGGTGGTCACTCGGACGCATCAAGGTACCCACTTGGGGGGAAACAAATTGGCTGAGCTAATCAGTAAATTTTATTTGATAGTTGGTCTGCACAGGATTTCCCAGAGTGTGGCAAGCCGATGCATCACGTGTGCTAGAGTCAACGCCAATCCTGTGCAGGTGAAGGAGCCTGGGACCCGGTGGCGAGGAGAAGAACCTGGAGAGCATTGGGAATTAGACTTCACCAAAATGCCCGGAGCTCGAGGAGGATATAAGTACCTCTTAGTTATGATAGATACCTTTTCAGGATGGGCTGAAGCCTTCCCAACTAAGAAAGAGACTTCCCAGGTAGTGGTGAAACAATTGGTCTTTGAAATTATCCCCAGGTTTGGGCTCCCTTATTCACTGGGGTCTGATAACAGTCCAGCATTCATTGCCAAAGTCACCCAACAATTGGCTGAAACCTTAAAAATTAAGTGGAAGTTACACTGCATTTACCACCCCCAGAGTTCGGGGCAAGTAGAAAGAATGAATAGGACTATTAAGGAAAGTTTAACTAAGCTAAAAATAGAGACTGGTGGGGACTGGGTTTCTCTTTTACCTTTTGCTTTGCTTAAAAGTAGAAATACCCCATATGTGTCTGGATTCTCCCCTTTTGAAATTATGTATGGCAAGTTGCCAACCCTAGAACCATGGGTTGAGGCTGTGAAATTGGCTGAGGTGTTGCATGGCAGTCTCCTTAAGTCTTTACAGGCCCTACAGGTGGTACAAGGGAAGGCAAGAGCCGCTGTCCAGGACATAAAGCCTGGAACCCGGAGAGAGGAGAGCTGAGACCAAGCCCCCCTGTTCGAGCCTGGAGACTCTGTGCTGGTAAAAAAGCTGCATCCCGACCACCTCAAGGCCCGGTGGGAAGGACCATACACCGTGATCCTGAGTACGCCGACTGCCACAAAAGTCGTCAGGAAGCGCCACTGGATTCATCACACTCGCCTGAAGAGGTCCGTTGCTGATCCCCCGGGAGCAGAGGACTTAAGAGGATGGTGTGCCGTGCCCACCAGAAACCCAATGAAGATCTGACTAGTCTCCTGTTGACTCTTCCGCTTTTGCTCTGCTCCAGCCTAAACTCTCACACTGCCCATCCCTGAGGGTCCCCACTGTTTATGTGGGAACTAAAAAATAAGGAAGAGAGGGTGGTTGTCACCCAGCCAGCTGCTGGACAGCCTATATTCTCTTTTGATATGTGTGATTTGCTTGGGGCAAACTGGACTGGTGACGGAGGGTGCGGCTTCACTGACCTAGAGCATCACATTTGGTGCAGACCCCATTACGTCTGTCCCAAGGAAGGCAGCCCCTCCAAGTGTGGGGGAGAGCCATCTTTTTTCTGTGGACTATGGGGGGAATGTTTGCTCACGCTCCATTGGGACAGACCCTATTGTGGACCATATAGTGAATGTATGACAGAATCTCTGAAGAGGGACTTGGACTAACACTTGAAGTTCAAAAGGATAAACCGCTCAGGCGCCCTAACTGCACCAGGTACTTGCAATATAGGGGACTGTAACCCTGTGGAAGTGAAGATCCAGACTTGGCAGGAAACTGATTCATGGACAGGAGGGAGAACATGGGGCATCAAGTTTGGGAAGAATGATGGGACATTATTCACCATCCAACTGCAGGTGATACCAAGGACCCAAAATCCTATTGGGCCACTGAGAACTGTCATCCTAGGTAAGGACCCCCGACCAATATCCTCTCCATCCACAAGGCCAGAGAGAAAGAATGGAACTGACACTGAGCCAACTGGCTCTGAACCAACTGACACCAAGCCCTTGCATCCCAGGGTGGAGCCATTAGTAAAAACTGTGGAATTAATGTACCATCTCTTGAATGAGACTGACCCCAATGTAACTAGAGACTGCTGGCTGTGTCTACATCCTGAACCTCCTTATTATGTAGGTGTGGCCACTATTGCTGGGATAGGTAGCCAGAAGGGGGACATCAGGAAGCTGACTCTACCCTCTGGTGACTCTAAAGGCCCAGAGTATAAGTGGTGAGTACAGCCTCACATGACACTGGGGGATATCCAGGGAACAGGAACCTGTATTGTCACAGCCAGGTATAAACTGGACTCCTCCCCGTACAGGGATAACTGTAACCTGACCATTAGAGTTAGTAAAACCCAGGAGTGGGCCGCCCTCCTCCACCCGAAGGAACCTGGTGGCCTTGCACTTCAGGCATGACTCCCTGTATCTCCCCTTATGGAATGAATAAAGAGGACCTCTGTGTTTTGGCCCACATTCTACCACAAGTATACTATTTTCAGGGCAAGACAGGGTGGCCACACTTCAGACGGCAGGAAAGAGGACACCTTGGGTTAGCAAGAGATAAGCGTGTCCCGGTGATGATTCCCCTACTCATAGGGGCAGGAATAGCAGGGTCGCTAGCAGTGGGCGTTCCTAACCAAAGAAACAACTTTAGTAAAATTAGACCAGCAAATTAATGAGGACATGGCGACACTGGAGGGCACCATCAAGTCCCTTGAAGGGTCACTGACATCCCTGGCCGAGGTGGTCTTGCAGAAACGTAGGGGACTTGATTTGCTGTTCATGAAACAAGGCGGATTATGTGTGGCCCTAAGAGAGACTTGTTACTTTTATGCCAACCACTCTGGGATGGTAAGGAAGACTTTAAGTGAAGTTAAGAAAAGAATAGAGGATAGGGACAACCTCCTGAAGAACCTGGAGAGTAACCAGGGCAACTGGTTTACAAACTTATTCTCCTGGCCCCCTTGGTTGATGACACTGGTCAGCTACTTGGCAGGGCCCCTGATCACCCTACTCCTAATCTTTACCCTAGGACCCTGTCTATTAAGATCATTGATCTCCCTGATTCGGAGACAATATGAGAAGGTAATGCTCCCTGAAACAAGATATACTGAGGTTTTTACAGAGGAAGAGGAAGAAGATGAATCAAAGATTTGATTCTTGGCTAAGACTAGATGCAGTAGTTTTAAAGTTTTAAGTATAGTTGCTTTTCTTCTTATAGTGTGAGATGGAAAATTCCTTACCCTTTCCCCTAGAAAAACAGAACCTAATCAGTAAGCCACCAGTTGTTTACCAAGACCCCGCATACAGGCAAGGCTTATCAGGACCTTTGCACAAGGAAGCTGTTTACCAGAGGCTGCAGCTGATGGCAGGAGGATGTGGTGACCCTACCTGGCTAGGTTCTATTGGTTGTGTGGTTTTGCAATGTTTGAAATTAGCCCGCGCTTTGCTTTGAGTGGATCATGCTTTTTGCTAGGTTTGAAATGACTGGATTCCATGTTTTCTATAGCATGTTATTGGATATAGATTGATAAGGCGATGTGTTCCCCCTCCCTGAGTGTATTCAAAAATCCTATAAATTGTGTGGTTTGGGCCTTGTTCGGGGTCGAGCTGGTGGACTGCTGTCAGTCACCTCTCAGCCCGGATTCGAATATATGAATAAACATCTTTTGCTTCCTTGCAGTGGATGGTGGTTTGATTTTGCTCGCTAACAGTCTAGTTTCTTTCTTTTAAAAATTTTTTTTTCTTTTTATTTATTTTCCCTTTTGTTGCCCTTTATTTTTTACTGTTGTTGTAGTTATTATTGTTGTTGTTATTGATGTCATCATTGTTAGATAGGACAGAGAGAAATGGAGACAGAAGGGGAAGACAGAGAGGGGGTGAGAAAGACAGATACCTGCAGACCTGCTTCACTGCCTATGAAGTGACTCCCCTACAGGTGGGGAGCTGGGGCTCAAACCAGGATCCTTACACCAGTCCTTGCGCTTTGTGCCACATGTGCTTAACCCACTGTGCTACCACCTGACTCCAGAAGGTCTGGTTTCTGTAATTGCTTCCCCGATGAACATGGCTGTTGTCTTGCTAATTTTTGTCAACTTAATCCACAGATTCTCAGTCACTGAATTTAAGAAGGCAGAAGAAAAGATTTTACTCCCTGACAGTAACAAACCCAGAAAAATTATTACTCTCATGAAAATTGCTTTCTACCAGAGAATACACACAGAAAGAGTAAAAGCAAAATAAATAAATAAATAAATAAATAAATAAATAAAGTGTTTACAGATTGTAGTTGATTAGTTTTTTATTTGGTTCTTGCCACTAGGGTTATTGCTAGGACTTAATGTCTGTAACATACAATAAATTACACGACTCATGGGGGCCCTCACCGTGTGTGTGTGTGTGTGTGTGTGTGTGTGTGTGTGTGTGTGTGTGTGTGTGTGAGTGTGCGCACATGTGTAATTCCTCTTCTTTCTGATGGAGAAAGAGAAATAGAAATAAAGTAGACAAGACAATGTGAGACATCTTTATCACTGTTCCACTGTTTGTGAAGCTTTCTCCCCAGGGAAAAAAGGGGTTGAACCCAGGAACTCAAACACTGTGTTACTGCAAGGCCCTGGATAGTAATTAGTACTATGAATTAAACAATCTGGTGGAGTAAGTAGTTGCTTGGTTAGTTCAAATACTAACCAGTTAACTAGTTAATACTAGAGTCTATTCTGATTAGTTGGTACCTGTGCCCTAGGGTGGTTAAATACATATTTAGAGCATCATACTAAGAATGGTATGGGGTCTGGGGAAACAGCATAATAGTTATGCAAAAGTCTTTTATGCCTGAGATTCTAAAGTCCCAGGTTCAATCTCTAGCACCACCATAAACCAGAGCTGAGCAGTGCTCTGGTTGCTCTCTGTGAATCTTTCAGTCTGTGTCTCTCTGTTATTTTCTGTCTGTCCCTATCCAATAATAAATAAATAAATGGGGGGAACAGGCTGTGGCACACCTGGATAAGTGCACACATTATAGTGTGCAAGGATGCAGGTTCAAGTCCCTGGTCTCCACCTGCAGGGGAAAAGCTTCACAAGTGGTAAAGCAGTGTTGCAGGTGTCTCTCTGTCTCTCTCCCCCTCCACTTCCCCTCCCCTCTCAATTTCTGTTTCTATCAAATAATAAATGAATAAATAAATATTGATTTGGGGGACCGAGTGATGGCACACCTGATTGAGCACACATTTTACAATTTATAGGGATCCAGTTTCAAGCTAGTTGGAGCTTGAAAGCATATATACATGCAGCACTGAAAGGAAGAACATAACACAATTCCAAGACTACGGTATTCCTAGAATTCTGTCTTAAGTCATTCACTGAAGACTTGGATTTATTTCCTCTGAAGGAGAGTGAATTTTATGTCATCCTCAAGGAAATGCAGTATTTAAAGTTAACCTTTTAGCAGGAGTGATTCCTGGAAAGAGACAATAAAATCCAACAGTTGTGAGATTCAAACTGGAGGTCAGTCTAATTAAGAAAGCTGAGTAAATGGAATGCAAACAATCCCATTTCACACTAAACAATTCAAGGGTGGGGAATCATTTTAACATAATGACTCCAGGGCAGATTTCATTCTCCCTGCACAGTCACAACCCCATTGACTGCCACCAAAAGAAAACACTGATGCATATCTAGAAACAGTTTCGGTCCTAGAGGCTGAGGAAATAAATTGTGGGAATCAATTCAAAATACAGTTAGAAAATAAAGAGATGGAGAGTGGGTGGGATGGCAATGAAAGGGATCCACAGAAGATAAGGCACAGGTAGGCTGTTCTATGCTGATTTGTTTGTTTTGTGTCGTTAGTTTTATCAGAGCACAGTATTCAGCTCTATCTTGTGGTAATGCTGGGGACTGAACCTAACACTCAAAGCCTCAGGCATGAAAACCATATTCATAGCCATTATGCTATCTCCTCAGCCCTACAGGAAGTTTTTTTTTGGGTATCTCAATGTTGTCTTTATTTGCACTTCTCTGACAATCAAAGACTTGGAGGATTTTTTTTCATGTGTTCCTCAGATTTTTGGATCTCTTCTGTGGTGAATATTCTGTCCATGTCCTCTCTCCATTTTTGGATGGGGTGATTTGTTTTCTTGTTGTTGAGTTTGGCAAGCTCTTTATGTATTTTGATTAACACAGGAAGTTTCTTAATCTAGCCAGAAATTAGCTAACCTGACTTCTTCCTGGTCCTGCTAACTTTTTTACAGCATCTAAATGCACGCCAGTACATTATTCCACTCAATAAGCATTTAAGACAACCTCCACATATCCCCTCATTTCCCTCTGAGGGAAACAAAGACAGGCTGACCTGATTGCTGACCTCAAGTTCAAAGTGTGGGAGATGACCTGTGCATATATACAAGATTAAACAAGGAAATATTCAGAAAACAAACTCAGATGTGTGAAAAAAGTTACCTATAGAGATTCCACAGACGTGTTATTGTAGTGAAAAACAATGTTCTAAATAAAAAGTTGTCAGGAATGATTCTTTTTTCTCAAAAAAAAAGTATTAGTTATTAATAATGATAGAATAGTGTTTTATTGTGAAGGAATAAGTCCCCCAAGTTAATTCGGTTAGAAATCCCCCATGTAGAAAGCTAGATGATTTTAGTGATTAAGAGCAAACTTTTTTTTTTAATTTAAATTTTTAATTTAAGAAAGGATTAGTGAACAAAAGCATAAGGTAGGAGGGGTACAACTCCACACAATTCCCACCACCCAATCCCCATAACCCACCCTCTCCCATGATAGCCTTCCCATTCTCTAGCCCTCTGGGAGCATGGACCCAGGGTCGTTGAGGGTTGCAGAAGGTAGAGGGTCTGGCTTCTGTAATTGCTTCCCCGCTGAACATGGGCGTTGACTGGTCGGTCCATACTCCCAGTCTGCCTCTCTCTTTCCCTAGTAAGGTGTGTCTCTGGGGAAGCTGAGCTCCAGGACACATTGGTGGGGTCTTTTAGAGGACTATATAATGAAGGAATTTCCCCTTTTCCCCACCCAAGGACAGCAGAGAGTTTTTTATTAACTAAGAATGTTTATAGAAGAGACACTGAAACTCATCTGCTTTGTAACCTTTATCCCTTGAAGTTGTATGATAACCCGCATATTTTTGCTTCTGTAATCTTGCTTGCTTACTGGCACCACATAGTAGTTTCGGAATGTTTATTCTAGGAATGTACTTGTGTGACCCCCTTGAGAGTCCCACTCCCATCCCCTTTAAAAGGGAGACGAGTTCCAGACCTCGAGTTCTCAGAGCTACGGGGTCATATTGACATGCCAGCCTGGGATCTCCTAGCTAGGATTTCTCTCTTGTCTTTGTGTAAGTCTGTGTACTGGCCTTATTTTCACTCTTTCAAACTTAAGAATAAATGCCTTATACTTCACTTATATACGGGAGTCATGTCAGTTTGTGTGGCTTCAAATCAGAAGTGCTCTTTCATTATAAACTGAAAATATAATGACCCTGGCAAAAATGTGTGCACTGGTATTGTAATGACCATGGCTGATTAAAAGGTAGGGACAACAGAGAGCGTGGCTACTATAATAAATAGAAGCAGATGTTGGGAAAATAAGACCTGACTATGTGAGCAGCCCAGCTTAAATCAAAAGTAGCAGGTGGTCCTGGTAACTCACCTCTGAAATGTGGTATAATTTTGAACATCAAATCAAGCCAGATTTGAGATGCTTCCAGGACTTCACACCCATAGACTAAAGTCATGTCTAGAGACCACCATATAGAAAAGACCCACCAGGATTCTCATTCATAAGTGGTGCGTCCTTTTTTGCAAAAAGACAACCTTGATAGCACTCTGGAATGCCAGTTTCTTGGCTGGCCTGACTGTAGTCTTTCTCTTAAGTGGTTTGTACCCTTCCCTCACCTTTCAATGCTAATTTAACTGTAAGTCTACATTATTATCATATGATCTTCCCCCAATAAAATCACACTGTAAAACCTTTCATTTAAACTTGGGAGTTAGCACTCTAAGAACCAAAGCCCCATAGTACAAATAATTTACAACAACAGAAAAGCATGTTGGAGAAAAGATTTAAAAGCTGGAAAACTGTTGGTGAAATATCAAGTTAAAAAAGCAACTAAACAAGTGTTATGTACAGTGTGACTCTACTTTTGAAAGCAATAAGGGGAAAAAATGACTTTGGTTTGTGTGTACAAAGGAGGAAGTAACAGAATATTATTGATGCTATTCGTGTGATGAGCTACATGTTTTTCATCTTTACTCTCCTTTTGCTTTTTAAACTTATTTTCTTCACAATAAGCACATTGTTTTTGTAACTCAAAAGAAAAACAGGGAAAAACTAAAAATGAGTGTTGAAGAGAGGGCAGAAATACAACACAGGAAAACTTAGAGGCAGGAGAATGTCAGTTGAAATGTAAATCAGGGAGTGAAATTGGAGGTGGCAGTGGGGCTTTGGAGTTGGTTGATGCAAAAGGAAAAGAACTAACACTAAAATATCCAATTTGATTCCTTTCTTTCTTTCTTTTCCTTCCTCCCTTTCTTCCTTTCTTCCCCACTAGTGTTATCATTGAGGCTTAGTGCCTCCACAAAAACTCTGTAGCTCCTAGTGGCCTTTTTTTCCCCTTTTAATGAGAGAGAGAGAGAGATCTCCACCATGGTTCAATTGCTTTAAGGCCTCTGCCCTGCAGATGAAAACTAGAGGCTTGAACCCAGCTCCTTGCCCATGGGAAAATATGTGTTCTACTGGATATGTCAATGTCCATTACACCCCACACCCATAACCACCCACACTTCCTATTAATTTTTATCACTAAATTCTTCATCAATCTCTGCATGAAAGCAAGAGAAGGCAGGACCATGGGGAAAATGGGCAAATATATAAATAGATAGTTATAGAAATAATATATGTCAGGGGCCAGAGGGTGGTGCACTCAGTTAAGTGCACATATTAGTGTGCAAGGACCCAGGTTCAAGCCCCTGGTCCCCACCTGCAGGGGGAGAGCTTCACGAGTGGTGAAGCAGGTCTGCAGGTATCTCTCTGTCTCTCTCCCTCTCTAATTCCCCCACCCCTCTCGATCTCTGGCTATCTCTACCCAAGAAATAAAGATAATAAAAATAATAATAATATGTTTCATCTGGGGAGAACTACTTCAGTTTCAAGTGGAGGGAAAGGGGACACAGAACTCTGATGGTGGTAATGGTATAGAATTATACCCCTGTTAGTTCATAATTTTGTAAATTAATATTAAATCATTAATACATTTTTTAAAAAATTTAAAAATCTCTGTGCATGGCCTAACTACCAAAGAAATAAGTAAATAAATTTGCTGTGCTGCACCACCTTTAGGAGCACATCTGGTGCTGCTATCCATGGAGCTGAGAAACCTGTAGCCCTGCAGACAAAGTTCTCTCCCTTAGAGAATGCATTGGCCTTGCAGAGAGAGAGAGAGAGATCCAATCAGTTTATTGGTCTAAATTAGTACATTTCACCCTCAAGGGTATCTGATACAGGTTGATTAGACAGAATTCGAGCTAATTTAGCCTCCTCTAGAGCCACTTCCATGGCCACCTACTTAGCTTTCAGGGTCCAATGTAAAGTGAAAATGTGAGGCCCTTGCTCAAAAATAACAAGAATATACCACTGTGGTATAAAAATTAGTAGGAGTTGAAGATATTTGGGGATCAACACATACAGGAAATATTCCCTTTTCCTGCCTAAACATGGAACCTTCCCAAAAATTCAGCTGTCATAAATATCTCTCCAAAGGAGGCCATCTGAACCAGGGGAAGTCACTGGACATGAGAAGCTGACACAGGGATGTGAAATTACATAAGCAGACTTCATTAAAACGACTTTGCCACTCTCTATTTCCAATATATATTTTATATATTTTCCAATCATTTTTTTCACCATTTATTGTCCCTAGAAATCTAAACCACTCCCTGCCCTCACTAAAATGGTATGCATCACCTAGATTCTGACCACTTCATTAAGTCACATATTTCTGTAAATTTTTTGTGAATAAGGGTCTGTCTTACTGGGCCCAGCAGTGACACAACCAATATAGTACACTCACTACAATATTTGAGGACCTGTGTTCAAGTACATGATCTCCACCTACAATGAAGGAAGTTTCAGAAATAATGGAACAGTGCTGAAGTTGCCTCTTTTTCTTTTCCCTCTCTCTCCCCCACCTTTACCCTATTTCTCTGTCTCTATAAGAAAGAGAATGAAAAAAGAAGAAAATAAAGGGCCATCAGGATCTGTGGAGCTATCATATAGGTGCCAGGCCCCAACAATAACCCTGCAGCACATGCTCACACATACAAATAAAATAGAGTATGTCTTTTCTCTTGATATTCTGCCTTTTGTCAGTTTAATTTACAGAACTCCAACTACCAAATCTAATAAGGCAGATGAAAAAAATTTTCTCCTGCCCAACAGTAATAGAATTTAAAGTTATTTCCTGCCTTCTGCAGTTTCTCTTCTTATATGTCATGATATTTTGATCTGATACATACATACACATATAGGTATGTATGCACACACACACATATATATACATACACACACATATACACACTTTTTTTTTCCATGATAGAGGAAGAATGAGAGACCTGAACATTGCTCATCTTTGGTATGTTGTGGTACTGGGACTAAAACCTGGAGTCTTTAGGACCTCAAATATACATGTCCTATGTTCTAAAACCAGGTTCTCTTCCTAGTCATAATTTGATTTTTATGATTATTCTAGGAAAAAAGAACTACATTTTAATGATTAACATGAACTGTACCATTTTCGCTTACATAATAAAAGGCAGTTTGGGATTTTTTTCATTTTAATGCAGTTCTGAGAAATTAATTTAGTGTCTTACACAAGTATGATCAGTTGTTCATTTCTTTTTAGAGGGAGATAGATGAGAGAGAAAGATCTAGATGAAAAACACCACAGCACCCAACTGTCGACTCCACTATCCATGGAGTCGCCCTGGAGCTCCCATGTGGTGCTAGGTCTCAGAGTCTTATACATGGCACGTTGTCAGCTATCAGATGTGATATTTATTAGAGTCCACACTATGCAGTTTTAAACACAAATATTAGATTTGCCTAAAATTGCATAATATAAATTGTTGCTCATACAGAATATATTTTGTTCTTTTAAGAATAGCAGAGTAGTTGCACAAAATTAACTCTACTTCTTCACTTTTTCTCAATATACATATATTCTACCAATATTCTCTACCATGATTTATGGTTGAATGAAAGACTTCAAAGAAAATAACTATGGATACTTTAACTTTCTTTCCTCCTGCCCCCATCCCCCATCATTTGGGTCATTTAAAGCATGAGTGGTTGGCTGATACAGAGAAATAACAGGAGTAAGAGAGGTTATTGATATAATCCCTTGATCTTTTAAATCACATAGAATCCTACTGTATTCTTTCTGTATTAGAAGCAAGTTCTGGGGGCCTGGCAGTGGCGCAGTGGGTTAAATGCACATGGCGCAAAGCACGAGGACTGGCACAAGGACCCCAGTTCGAGCCCTCAGCTCCCCACCTACAAGGGGGTTGCTTCACAGGTGGTGAAGCAAGTCTACAGGTGTCTTTCTATCCCCCTCTCAGTCTTCCCCTCCTCTCTTAATTTCTCTCTGTCCTATCCAATGACAAAATTAACAATAACAATAATAATAACAACAAAAAAAAGCAAGGGCAACAAAAGGGGAAAATAGCCTCCAGGAGCAGTGGATTTGTAGTGCAGGTACCAAGGCCCAGCAATAACCCTGCAGACAAAAAAAAAAAGAAGAAGAAGCAAGCTCTGGTTTGATTGAAAACTAACTTCCACACTGCTTAATCCAAAACATACTCCACTTACCTGACAATCAATGGCTTAGAGTCTTGCTGAACTTCCAGACATTGTGGTTGCACTCTGTGCTTTCAGAGCATCCTCTGGTATTGCATACAAACAAGGTAGTGAGAAACTGAGGACTCTGAACTCCACTTGTCTCCTCTGCTCCTGTGCATGCTCCACTCTCACCTTAGACTTCACTTAACAAAAGATTATTTCAAAAATAATTGCAGGAGCATGCAAGATAGCTCACCTTTGAAGGCCTCTGCTTTACCTTGCATGTGACACAGCATCAAACCTTCGGTCCCCACAGCACTAAAGGAAATTTCTTCATTGGTGGAGTTTCTCTTGCCCTGTCTTTGTTTCTCTATGTGTCTTTAAATAAAGCTATCCAGGAGTAGTGAAGTCATGGCAATGACAAAAAAGAAAAAAAATTCAGAATGGTGAAGCAGATCTTTAAACCAAAGTATAGGACCCTTCTGAACTTGGTACCTGTGTAAATATACAGTCCATATATTCATGATGTAAAAGCTAACACAATAAAAGTAGGGGGCCCAGCAGTAGCGCACTGGGTTAAGTGCACATAGTGCGAAGTGCAAGAACTTGAGACGGATCCTGGTTCGAACCCCTAGTTTCCCACCTGCTGGGGGTTGCTACACAGGTGGTGAAGCAGGTCTGCTGTTGTCTATCTTTCTCTCCCCCTCTGTCTTTCCCTCCTCTCTCAAATTTCTCTGTGTCCTATCCAACAACAATGGCAGCAACAACAACAATGGAAAAAATATGGTCACCAGGAGCAGTGAATTCATAGTGCAGGCACAGAGATCCAGTGCTAACTAATAAATAGATAAATAAATATAGTAGTAGAAAAGTATCTTTCTGAGTTATGCATGGAAGGCTTCCTTAACAAAACTTCAAAGGCACTAACCACCTACAGTACAAGTCATTGATGAATATGATTATACAAAATTAGTTGTGCAGTTTAGATATTATGCATAAATTATATTATACAAAAAATAAAAATGTAATAAAAAGTAACAGAAACAAAATTAACTTCATTAGGGGCCGGGTACATCCAGTTGAACACACACATTACCATACAAAAGAATATGGATTCAAGCCCCTGGTCCCTACCTGCAGGGGGAAAGTTTTGCAAATGGTGAAGCAGTGCTGCAGGTGTCTCTTTTTCTCTCTCTTTCACTATCTTCCCTTTTCCTCTTGATTTCTCTTTTTTCTATCCAATAAACAAATTAATTAAATATTTTTTAAATTAGTTTCATTCATATCAACCTTTTTAAAAAGTATAAATCAGGGAGTCAGGTGGTAGCCAAGAAGGTTAAGTGCATGTGGCATTAAGTGCAAGGACTGAGTAAGGATCCCCACCTGCAGGGGAGTCACTTCACATGTGGTAAAGAAGGTCTGCAGGTGTCTATCTTTCTCTCCCCCTCTCTGTCTTCCCCTCCTCTCTCCATTTCTCTCTGTCCTATACAACAACAGCAATAACAATAATAATAATAATAACCACAACAATGATAAAACAAGGGTAACAAAGGGGGGAAAAATGGTCTCCTGGAGCAGTGGATTCATGGTGCAGGCACTGAGTCCTGGCAATAACCCTGGAGGCAAAAAAAAAAAAGTAAATCATTGGGGAGAGAGCAGAAGATAGTTTATGTATAGTAAAAACATATTTTTCACCATGTAAGAAAGCCTGAGTTTAAGTCTCACTCTACCACATGAAAGCACCATGCAAAGGGGAAACTTCACAAGTCGTAACATAGTGCTATGGTATATTTCCTCCTTCTGTCTCTGACTTTCCTTTTCTATCTTTCACCCTCTAGGTGAAGAGGGAGGGGGCAGGGAGAGAAAGAGAGACAGAGAAAGAGATAAACTAGTGCAAAAGAGAGGTGAAATCACGAAAGCTCAAAACTTCAGCAAAGCCCGGTAACAAAAATATAACTAAAATCCTTAAATTATTTTGGAAGTATTTCACAATCTGCGTTCAATAGTAAGTTTACAAAATCTCAGTGTATTTTACATTTACAACGTATTTAATCCAGACTAGCCACATTCCAAGTGTTTGAAAGCCACATGTGGTTAGTAGTTTGGACAGCCCAAGTTCAAAATTTGCAAGGAACATCTTCACATTAGAAATAATACCTCAGGGGGCTGGTGGTGGTGCACCTGGTTGAGTGCACACATTACAATGCGCAAGGACCCAGGTTTGAGCCCCAGGTCCCCAACTGCAGGTAGGAAGCTTCACTAGTGGTGAAGCAGGGCTGCAGGTTCCCCTCTCTCTCTCTCTCTCTCTCTCTCTCTCTCTCTTTCTTTCCCTCTCTCTCTCTCTATCTATCTATCTATCTCCCTTTCCCTCTTGATTTCTGGCTGTCTCTATCCAATAAATAAATAAAGATAGTAAAAAAAAAAAAAAAAGAAAGAATACCTCCTACTGTCAAAATTCCAACTGGAAAGTGGCCAGAGAATATGCACAAGCAATTTATAGTTGAGAAAATTCTACTAAGATACAAAGAATAGGAAAGCTATCAGAGGAGGGGGATAGGATACAGAGTTCGGTGGTGGGAATTATGTGGAGTTGTACCCTTCTTATCCTATAGTTTAGTCAATGTTTCCTTTTTATAAATAAAATTTTTTTTAAATGTTCAATATCATTGTTAATTAGAAAAAATATCAAATTAAATTTCCAAGCCCAGAAAAACTCATAAAGTTGAGAAATGTAAAGATCTGGAGGGAATATATGTGTCAGAAATTCTCAATGCCAAGGGTGAGAGTACAAAAGTAAAGAGGGATTTAGTCAAGTTAAACAGATGACAGCAATTAATTCTACGCCAGGTGTTTATTGTAAAGAAATCTACACAATATAGACATTTATTTTTCTGTTGTCTGTCTTTTCTGCTGGAATATCAACTCCATGACTGCAGGATATTTATAATTTGGTCATCTTTGTATTCTGATATTCGGATCCAAGTCTAGCACATAGTAGATGCTTAACAAGTACTTGTACCATGACTGAATGTCACAGTCGCCATCAGTGAGACATGTTTTATAGATAAGGAAAATAAAAATTCAAAGCAGTCATCCCCCCAATATATTGACCAAGAAAGTGAAGTCTGGTAGTAACAATAAGCACCTTATAACAACAAAGCTACAGCTCAAGTGTTACATCTCAAATGCAGAACCCTGAGTGATGTTCCAGAATAGGCTGGAGAGAATTGTGTGCAAAAACGGGCAGGGACTAAAGCCATTTATGCAAATAACAAGTCAGTGCAGTTCTGAAATGGTGAAAAATCTATCAATCACTAATTAGCCTACTTTGCAACCCAGCATCACAAAGCATCCCTGATGCACCTACCAGCAGACACCTAATTCATTTCACTTTTACCCAGATTCAGGCAAGTTCCATGTTTTCCCCCTCTCTTTATATTATTTATCAAAACCACATCCCCAGTCACTGGCAAAGAAGGCATTATTAGAACAAAGTCCGTCATCCCAAACTGATTCCCAGGCAGAATACTTTTGTTATTTTGACATTTCTACTTGAGCAGTTCCAAGGGAAATCCTTTTTTTTTTTTTTTTTGAAGTAACTGGGAAAAGGGACAACATAACCACATTCTGTGGGTATAACCTGAGTATGTTTAATTAAAGACAGGGTCTGCTAGACAGGGAATTCCCCTAAATGCCTTCTTATGTTTTTTGATCATGTCTATGCAAAAAGATATTGCTTTCTTATAAAGGAGAAAATAATAAGAAAGGTGGGAGTCAGGTGGTAGCGCAGTAGTTTAAGTGCATGAGGCACAAAGTGCAAGGACCCACATAAATGAGCCCCTGGCTCCCCACCTGCAGGGGAGTCACTTCACAAGCAGTGAAGCAGGTCTTCAGGTGTCTTTCTCTCCCCCTGTCTTCCTCTCTCCATTTCTCTCTGTTCTATCCTACAGCGATGACATCAATAACAACAGTAATAACTACCACAATAAAAACAACAAGGGCAACAAAAGGGAATAAATAAATATTTTAAAAATTAAAAAATAAATAAATAAGAAAGGTAAGGTGGTGGCAACAGGAAAAGAAAAGGAAAAGAGATTGTATAATCAATTTAAGACTTTCGTTTTACTGCATACATTTAACCATTTAGGAACAAAGCAGGCAGTCTCAAAAAAAAAAAAAAAGAGGAAAAAAACTAATTTACAGCTTTAATGATAAAAAGGGTTAAATTTACCCACCAGCTTGCACACTTTTGGGGTTTTGCCTTTGCTTTTTTTTTTCTGTGTAGTTTTAATGACCTATCTTCAGAAGATAATTTGAGTACTTGGTTCAGTTTTCTCAGTCATTTCTGGCTATCTATTCTTTGGCAGGCTTCACCTTATTTTGGTATAAGTACCCATTCTGCATCTCCTCTCCACCCACTATTTCATAAATCAAGTGTTAACTAACTTTGTAGCAAAACAAAACCATCTGGAAATTGGCATTTCTATGATGTGTTCTTAAAACTGCTATTCATCATTTCTGGTGTGTGCGCATGTGTGAAAAACTCAGAATACATTTAAGCAGGAAACTCTGAAAAAGCTGGGCATAGATTTAGAAGTCAAAAAAAAAAATACTGCAGTAGGAAAGGTACACTCAGCATCTTCTGCAGGATGACTATCCTTGGTGTCAGGCACATTAAATATCTGACCATTTTGACCAAATTCTATTTGTTTGAATATATTCAGCCTTCTATATTTACTAAAAGATTATTTCCCAATTGAAAAAAGGATTACAGTTATAACAAGTCAAAATGCACAGCTTTTTTTTTTCTTCATTAGTTATTTTATTCATATCTACCCTTGCTAGTGACAAAAGGATTTGAGGTAACTCAAACACGATTTGATGCTTTTGAAGTTTTATCATCCAGGGAAGTATCTTTTTCCTGAGCTTATTCCTATTTCCAAATAGATTATAGTTGTAAAACTAACTGTAAAGTGACAACTCAGAATCACTAACACCCTTTGCAAAGTACTTAGCATACATTTTCTTATTTAACCTTCACAGCAATGCTAGGAGCAGACACTACTTTTGTCCATACTTCATTGATAGTAAAATGAATGTTAGTAAAGGGAATATGCAATGGTATTTAATTAGTAAGGGGTGAAGCTGAGATTGAAATGCAAGATCTGTTCTACAGTGTTTCCTCCATATAAGTCCTTATTCACTTCCCTATAAATCCTTATCTACTACATTTCTGTTAGCATTTGCCCTGGCTACCAGAAAAGTTCTTACTCAGTCATCTGAGTCCAGGGGACCCTTAATAACATGTTGGAAGAGATGGATGACTATGGCTGGGGTACAGAGATAAAATGTTTAATTATCTCAAGTTGCCCATATTTAGTAGGAGAAATATAATGAAATGTCCCTATGTTGTACACAAGATGTTCCCCTGGATATTAGGGCAGTGACCATATATATTTTATTATTTATTAGGGCAGTGACTATATATATTTTATTATTTATCTCCAGCCCCTAGCATGCTAATATTCAATGGATATTTGTTAAAAGAATAAACTATTGATTTTACCAGCTCTAAAAACAAACCTTCTTAAATGGTGAGGATGCCTAAAGAGCTACCACATTTAGAAATTAAAAAATAAAATAGGAAGATAAGTGAACTTATCTATAGCAGGAAGTCTTCAAAATGGCATCCAATGATCCAACCTCCTTATAATCCTTCCCTGTTTAATTCCTTTCCTTGAATGTCGATCAGACTTACTTGGATTGTTTTGGTTTGGTTTGGTTTTGCCACCTGGGTTATCACTAGTACTCAATGCCTATAAGACTATATTACTCTCAGCAGCCTCCCTACCCCCTATTCTTTGATAGAGGGTGATAGACAGAGAGAGAGGAGAACAGACACCAGAGCACTGCTCCACCACTTATGAAGCTTCCTCTTCTGAAGACACCAGGGACTCAAACCTGGTTCCTCAACCATGGTGATATGTGCACTCTACTGAATTAGCCACCTCCCAGATGTTGGTCTATTTTAATAAGTAGAATGTGGCAGAAGTAATATGTTGTGACTTCCAAGAAAAAGATAATACCTTCTGAATTCATCTATTTCTGACTCATGCCTGAAGTGTGAGTTCAATCCCCAACATGAATATATGCCAGAGCTAAGAAGTGCTGTGGTTTATTGCATCAAAAAAAAAAAAAAAGTGGGAGTCAGCTGGTAGTGCAGCGGGTTAAGTGCATGTGGCACAAAGCACAAGGACCAGCATGAGGATCCTGGTTCGAGCCCTTGGCTCTCCACCTGCAGGGGAGTCACTTTTCAGGTGGTGAAGCAGGTCTGCAGGTGTCTATATTTCTCTCCCCCTCTCTGTCTTCCCCTCCTCTCTCCATTTCTCTCTGTCCTATCCAACAATGGCGACATCAATAATAACTACAACAATAAACAACAAGTACAACAAAAGGGAATAAATAAAATAAATTTTTTTAAAAACCTAAATTTTTTTAATGTTTACACAATTTTAAAAAAATGAACCATTACTTATTTTCATGGGCAGCAGATAGACCTAGATATCCTTGGTCCCCTCTATCAGTAGCCCAAGAAAGAAGTGGCCCTCAAGAACATGAATGTGAGAGAGCAGGGAATAGATTACCCAGAAATTTATGCCTTAACAGGTGTGAGGGCCAGGATTTAAACCTCAGCACCATATTGAAGCATTGTGGACAACATTAGGAATTCCATGACTGGTGGATTTGTGATATCTCTCATCTCTCTGTCTTCCTCTCTTCCTCTCTAAATAAAAATAAATAAAATAGGTACAGAAGGCCACTCAGTGATATCACCTGACCAAGAAGCTCTAAGTTTATTATCTGGAACACATTCAAAAAAAGAAGAATATAGATGTCCAATGGCAACTTTAAAAAAGATGGATGGAACAGCTAGAAATGGGAAGTATGTTCAGCAGTAATGGCTAACTTCATATAAAATCCAACTTGGTTCCATAACAGTTATAATACTGAAGTTAGATGATATACCAATTAGGATTCAATTGAACTACATAAAATAATAAAACCCCAAGTAATACTCAATAAAGGAAAATGGGTTTGTTTCTCTCTCATGTGTAAGAATTCTCAAGTAGGAGGAAGGCAGTTGAAGACTTCCCTATGAAGTCATCCAGGACCAGGTTCCTCCTATCTATACTCAAAGGCATACTTATAGGGAAGCCCACCCTCTTAGTCCTAAAAGGTCATTAATCTCTGCACTTCCACCCTCATCCCAGCAGCTAGAGTAAATGGTAAAGATCACATTCACCTTTTTAAATAACATTTCTAGATCCCTTATGGCTCTTATGCCTACATTTCATTGACCATAACATATTCATGTTGACATGCTTAGCACCAAAGGAAGCTGTGAAATGTGTACACCTACAAAGTTTTTGTTAACTTTTAAAGACATCTTCAACGAAATGAATCCAGTTACAAAGGAGACTAAGGAAAGAAAAAAACAATGGGGCTTCATCAAATTAAAAAGCTTCTGCACAGCAAAAGAAACCACTACCCAAACAAAAAGACCCCTCACAGAATGATAGAAGATCTTTACATGCCATACATCAGACAAGAGGCTAATAACCAAAATATATAAAGAGCTTCCCAAATTCAACATCAAGAAAACAAATGACCCCATCCAAAATTGGGGAGAGGACAGGGACAGAATATTCACCACAGAAGAGATCCAAAAGACCAAGAAACATATGAAAAAATGCTTCAAGTTATTGATTGTCAGAGAAATGCAAATAAAGACAACAATGAGATACCACTTCTCTCCTGTGAGAATGTCATACATCAGAAAAAGTAGCAGCAAAAAATTGCTAGAGACATTGTGGGGACAAACACTCCTGCACTGCTAGTGGGAATGTAAATTGGTCCAGCCCCTGTGGAGAGCAGTCTGGAGAACTCTCAGAAGGCAAGAAATAGACTTACCCTATGGACATAGCCCTGCAATTCCTCTCCTGGGGATATATCCTAAGGAACCCAACACACCCATCCAAAAAGATCTGTGTATACCCATGTTCATACAGCATAATTTGTAGTAGCCAAAACCTGGAAGCAACCCAGGTGTCCAACAACAGATGAGTAGCTGATGGTGGTATATATACACAATGGAGTACTACTCAGCTATTAAAAATGGTGATTTCACTATTTTCAGCCCATCTTGGATAGAGTTTTAAGAAATCATGTTAAGTAAAATAAGTCAGAAACAGAAAAATGAATATGGGATAATCTCACTTACAAGGAGAAGCTGGAAAAAAAGATCAGGAGAGAAAACACTAAGCAGAACTTGGACTGGAGGTGGTATATTGCACCAAAGTAAAAGACTCTAGAGAGGGTGGGAAAGAGAGTTCAGGTCCTGGAACAGGATGGCAGAGAAACTAGTGGGTGTTGTATTGTTATGTGGAAAACTGGGAAATAAGTATACATGTACAAACTATTGTATTTACTATAGACTGTAAAACATTAATCCCTCAATAAAGAAATTTAAAAAACAATTCACATCTTTATAGCAAATTTTCCCAATGAATAAATTTTTGGAAAAGCAAAAAAAAAAAGTTTTTGTTAGCAGGAGGAAGAGGGAAAACAGGTATTGAAGAGACAGTAGTAACTTCATCAATAGTGATAGAACACCAGAAGGTTAGATTTTTATCCTTTGGCTCATCTCAGACTTTTTAACTTCTTTCTGTTCTTTCATTCTGTCAAACAGGACTAGACACCACTGTCTTTGCCCTTCTATCTTCACAACTTTACCAATGTTGGTACTGACACTAGAGTCTATACTCTGCCATCCAGATTTACCAAGCTCCAAGGCTACTTCCTCAAAGATTCGTTTCTCAATCCTCCCTTTCATCTGACAATCACCACATTGATTTGTACTTCTTCCCAGTTTAATCAAGGAAGAAAATTACATTATCTTGTATTATTCAAGTGTGATATTCTACATTAGGAAAACGATTGTGAACGAAATAAATAGGAAACACCCAAAAAGTTATAGGTAATGTTAAGCAATAAATGACTAATTTGCTTGGAAGTTTCATATCAAATATGTTTACCTGTGAATTTCATAGTTACCTATGAAAAAAGAATGCAGTGGAGCTTGTGTACATATAATTCAATAAGATTGTTTTCATTACATCTTGTTTTTGATGCTGTGTCTGGCACATGATCTTTCCAAACTTCATTCATTCATCCATTATTGTCCCTAATATTGTATAAGACACTGAGCATAAAAAGAAAAGTTTGATCTCTTCCCTCAGGCTTTTGAAGAAAGATGGAAGTTGGAAAGAAGCAGATCACTACAATAGAGTACAATAATGAACTTGTATGGAGACACCTATGAAGTGATAAAAATACTAAGTCTTGCCTAGAAAGGTACAGGAGTCTGCACATGTCTCTGAAGGATAAGAAGAAGTTTGTCCATCATAGCAGGATACATGCAAAGAACCTGATGCCAGTGGAGGCATCATTAACAAAGGCACAATGCAGGAAAAAAAAAAAAAAAAAAAACATGGGATGGTTGAATGGTTATAGCCCAGGAACTAATTCAATGTTGAAGAATTTAAGAGTTGGAAACAGGGAGGGTAGGGAATGACTATATCTAAATCAATACTGAAGTCTGTTTGACTAAGATTATCAGATTTCCCCCCCAGACCAAGGAGTGCCTTAAACAAACATTTTGTTTCTCTTTTCATTTAACTTGATTGGTTTTAAAATATCTGCTGACTGTGTTGAGGTATAAGTAGTGAATAGAAATACTTTGTATTGAAGGTCTACAACAAGATGCTTTGCTGTAGGTATATATTACAAAATGTTTACTGCAATAAAGCTACTTAGCATATTCATAACCTCACAGAATGTGCATTTACAAGCCTACATGCATGCCACAGGCATACTCTGTGAGCTCTTGAAGCTGACTATCACCTATATTAGACACGCTAAATATTTGACCACTTTGACAAAATGCTATTAGTCTGAATCTATTCTATCTTCTCTATTTGCCAAAAGATTATTTCTAATTGCAAAAAGGATTACAGTTATCCTGCATATCCTAAACTTTCTTTACCTTTGTAGCTGATTTCGAAAACTTTCTAGCTTTCTAATGTAATAATAATACCCGACAGTGCTAGGGCTGTTACAGAAGCACAATGGTGCTAAGAGGGACACAAAGCCTTTCTATATGTAATTGAACTCAGCAACCCTGGTGTCCTTGAACCCTATGGTCACAGGATAACTATTCCATCTTCAGTATCTGTGTACCAAGTAGGAAGAAAATAAAGACTGGGCAGTGGGGGTGGGGGAAGTTATGTATGTACTGGCTGAAATGGTCTACCTTTTCTAGTTACGTATTTCCTATAGACCTAAAATACACCACATTTGCTACACCACCAAGATATCTTGCTACTTATTTCCTATAGACCAAAAATACACCACATTTTCAGCAAAAGCAATAACTGCAGACAACGTAGTGGAGCTGGGTGCTAGCACACCTGGTAGAGTACATACATTACCACACACAGTATACGGGTTCAAGCACCTATAAAGGGAAAGCTTCATGAGTAATGAAGCAGTGCTGCAGTTGTCTATCTTCCCCTCCCTCTCAGTTTCTCTGTCTCTACCCAAAAAAAGAAAGAAAGAAAGAAGAAAAAAAGAAAGCAAGAAAGAAAGAAAGGAGAAAAAAAGAAAGAAAGAAAGGAGAAAAAAAGAAAGAAAGAAAAGAAAGAAAGAGAAAGAAAGAGAGAGAGAGAGAAAGAAAGAAAGAAAGAAAGAAAGAAAGAAAGAAAGAAAGAAAGAAAGAAAGAAAAAGACAGGGTCAGCTACAGACAAATTACTTTGGAGCTATCTATAGGTGTGAAAGTGGCAGGGCTAGGATGGAATCATATATAACAGCACATGCAACCATTAGCAAGACCTTGCCAACAAACTGCTTAAAATTTTGCAGGAGGTAGTAGTGATAAGACTTTCACACGAGTTGATTCAGCTACAGTGTTAAAACAGTCGGCACTAAACAGCCCAGATATAAAGTGTACAGATTCCAGACAGCTTAAATTAGGGGAGATTAACATGAGATAGAAAAAAAAAAAAACTAGCCTGTGTTTCTATACTAATGAACAAAGTTGTTTCATTCTTTTTAATTGGCATAAGCCTGCATTAGCCTCTGACCGAACAGGCTGCACTGACTGAAAGATTGGTTTTTGTTGCTTATGTGGATGCTCACAAAATGTTAGAATGAAAAGAAGGCACTTTACCATGGGAAATGTAAAGGTCCTCGGGGGAGAATCACTTGCCCAGAGTGAGAGGACCAGTGGAATTTGGACACAGGCTTGGCCTCCACCCTAAAACTCACATAATAGCATGAATCATGAAAAACCTCATTTGAAAGAGAAATATGGATTGATCTGTAAAACAACAAGAAGTAAAATGACCAAATGAAAGTATCCGCAGGCTCCAGAGCCAGAAAATCCTGGTTTCTAATTCAAATGCCACCCAGGCATATCAGTAGGGATGCTTTTGGCTTAAAAAATATTTCAACAACAACAGAAACAAAAACTGTAGGTTGGCTTAATAGAAGAAGTCAAGTGCTGGAGGGGGCCCAGTGGTGGCACAACAGGTTAAGTGCAGCACACATAGTACTAAGTGTAAGGACTCACACAAGGATCTCAGTTGGAGCCCCTGGCTCCCCACCAGCAGGCAGAGGGGAGAGAGTTATCACTTCACAAGTGGTGAAACAGGTCTACAGATGTCTTTCTTTCTTCCTCTCTATCTTGCCCTCCCCTCTCAATATCTCTCTGTCCTATCAAAAAGAAAATTTTAAAAAATGACATAGAGGCAGTGGATTCATAGTACAGGCACTGAGCCTCAGCAATAACCCTAGAGGCAAAAGAAGGAGGAGAAGGAGAAGTCAAGTGGTGGAGAGGGCTTTGTTTGTAGTTTGAGCAGGGCTTAAAGTTCATTTATGGTATTTTCTAGGTTCTGCTTTGCTTAGCTTCATCCTCAGACTGGTTTTCCACAAACTTCTGCAGGTGCCTCTCACAAAATTTGTGCAGTGTTATATAAAATGAGGAGTTCTGTGGTCAAGAAATAGATCGCCAAGTAGACCTGTTTGCCATGCTAGAAGACCAGGGTTGAGCCTCTAGGACCACATGGGAGCATCATGCAAGAGGAAGCTTCATTTCTTCTTCTTCTAGCGTTTGCCCTTCTTCCGTAGCCAGTCAACAGCGTCAGGTTGAGCCTGATGTAAAGTTTCGAGACCTCCTTTGAATCTGGAGAGGTGGCAGTCTTTGACTATGTGGGTCATAGTCTGTCTGTAGCCGCAGGGGCAGTTCGGGTCGTCTCTGGCTCCCCAGCGATGGAACACAGCGGCGCACCGGCCATGGCCTGTTCGATAACGATTGAGGAGGGCCCAATCATAACGTGCTAGGTCAAAGCCGGGTTGACGCTTGCAAGGGTCTGTGATGAGGTGTTTGTTCTTTACCTCAGCTGACTGCCAACTCTGTTTCCAAGAGTCTGGAACAGAAAAGTTCAGTGTAGGCGTAGGGGACCAGATTGGGTGACGAGACGTCAAGCGTTGGACAGGGTGGGCGAAGATATCCGCGTATATTGGCAGGAAGCTTCATGAACAATAGAGCAATGCTATGATGCCTCTCCTCCCTCTCTCTTCATCTGTTTTTCTGTCTGTGACTAGTATAAGAAAAAAGGGGTCTGCCAGAGTCATATGAAGTCCTCAAGGCAATAAACAAAACATAAATAAATGGGGAGTGTTACATTTCAGGTGCAAGTAGTACAGGAGTCATTAGCCTTAGAGGATTTTACAACAACAGTGTAAATTCTTGTCACAGAGAAGAATCAATTTAAAACAATGCCATTGATAAAATGTTCCTTCCAGCTATATTAACTACAACCACACCCAATGCTTGGAACCTCAGTATCTCTGTGCTTCATAAATTCCAACAGAAGTCACCAGCTACTTGATTGGATGAGGTTAACCCATGTGCCTATACTGAAACCAATCATGATAGGAGGGAGCAAGGGGATGAATTGATTAGCTTAGCTTGAACCAGAGACTGACTCCAGAGGTAACATCAACTTTCCCAGATTCTTAAAGGTTCCCAATTAAAACCTTCAATGGATAAGGAAAGATAAATGGATGCTGGGTGGTGAATCAACTATCAAATGTTCACTACATCTGTAACTTTAGGTAAGTTATTTGTCAGCAATCTCAAATGTGCACTTGATACTATTATTTCTGCTTCTTCATCTGTGCAGGTTCCAAGGAGGTAGCTACTCTGATTGCCTCCATGGATTAATCAGGATCCTAACAGAAAAAAAAAAAATCACAAACTAGAGAAATTTGAGGATGACTTATTTGCCCAAAAAAAAAAAAAAAGAACATTTATGAGAGTGTATGTTGGCAAGAAGAAGTACAAGGGTAGAGTGCAGGGATCTCAGGCTAGGAGCAACAGAATTGTTACCACCCATAACTGGGTGGAGAGTTTGGGCCTGGCTTAATAGATTACTTGAATAGTGCACTGATTTCCCATGTGCACAAGTCAGGTTCAAGTATGGCTTCCACCACACTACTACACTAAAGGAAATTTTAGTGCTGTGATCCCTTTCTTTCTCTCTCTCTTCTGTCTTCTCTTCTCTTCTCTTCCTCCCTCTCTCCATCTCTATCTGTCTCTATCTCTCTATCTCTTTCTCTCTCTCTCCTCTACCTCTCTATTTCTGTCTAAAATATGGGGTTTGGGGCACACAAACGAGTAGATTTGGAGAGTCAGAGAGAAGATACCCAATACACTCCATTTTACAGATGAGGCAAATGAGATTTATAAAGGCTAAATCATTTTTCTGGCCTTCTTTCTTTTTTAAAGCTTTATTGGAATACAATTGCTGACTCAGCATCTAGGTTTTAACACTATACTATCAATCTCCGAGCAAGTAAAACTCTAGGCAGAGTGTTATATGCATAGCATATGCTTCCCAATATTATTTTTCCACTTTAATCTCGACTGGCAAAAAAAAAAAACCACCAATAAAATCAGAGCATCTAGATTTTCCCCAGCAAATGAACTAAGGTTCCCTCCCAGGGCATTAGCCTACATATCACAGTCCACATGGCTGGGAAGCACCGGGAGACTACAATATAAATGTAAAAGACATGCTGCTTTTCCTCTTTGCATTTCTAAACTGGCTTGGATCGCTGGCTGTATACCACAAAAATAAATCAAAATGTGAGAGTCTGTGAACAGTTTCCATTCAAGGTGCAATTGATTTGCTACACAATGAATATGGTAACCGGAGCCACACAGACTAAGTAAACAGGGTGTCTGACAATATGCACGTACTCTAGCAAGCTGTGCCTGCCTATTCCCTCTCTGTAAGAAAATCAAAGTATTCGACTGGCTTCTGCTTAATCCAATTCACGCTTGCCTCATTCTTGTCAAAAATGTGGGTGGCAGGCATTATTTATCATTCCAATGTCACTGGTGGGCTCAGGAGGGTGACGTGATTTACCTATTGTCAAGCAAGTTTTCATAACAGCCTAACTCCATTTGACACATTCCTTTCAGCAAGTCAAATATGCTGTCGGTCCATACCGTGAATGTGTCAAAATAATTTGCAAGTGGCACCCACATCCCCATCCCATTTGATAGAGCAGCCTTTGTCACTTGAAAGAGTTGCTAGGGAGGTATTCAGAAAGGAGGAATGATAGAAAATTAGGGCTCCGGAGGCTTAGCTTCACATGGACGAAGCTGATAATTAATTATAATATTGACATACAGGAGAGCTCACTGTGTGCAGGACCCTGTTAAAGCCCCACACCCACGTGATCTTACTTAATGCTCACAAGTGCATGATAAAGAGGTAGAGGTAGTACTATGTCTGCTCTTTTACAGAGGAGGACTTCCAGTCTAGAAAGAGTAAGCAATTTGCCTAGAGGTGGGGCCAGCTTCATGGCATGCAATCTTAGAAGGAGGCAGCACTTGATTCCATGCTCTACTATCACTGTCTTGAAATTCTTAATAAGTTTGAAACAAAAGGAACTGTGTTTTCATTTTGTACTGCTAAACAGTGTAGTGACCCCTGCTGGGAAGCATCTATCTTACAAATACTTTCATAGTAGGTACTAGGCCAAGGGGGCCAACGATAGAAAGATGTTCAAGTTCCTGTTCTCACCAAGGTACTATTCTACTAGGGGAGAAAGACAAAAACTTAGAGAAAAGCAAGATAATAACAGACCAGACAGTGGGGCAACCAATAAAATGCGCAAGTTATCATGTGTGAGGACCCAGGTTCAAGGCCCTGATCCCTACCTACAGAGGAGAAACTTTATAGGAAGTGGAGTAGGTTGGGGATATCTCTCTTTCCCTCTCCTTCTCCACCCCCCCAACCTATTTCTAACTGTATCTAACATAATACTTTTTTTATTTAAAAAAAGAAAAAATGTCCATTGGGAGTGGTGAATTTATCTTGCAGACACCAAGCCCCACAGATAATCCTGGTGGCAAGGAAAAAGATACTAAGGAATGATGCTGAATGCTATGAGGAAAGCAGTGGGTGGCAATGTACATTAAACAGGCGTGAACATGGCTTTACAGAGAATGATCACCTCCAAACCGGTGAGACTTAGTAGAACTTGAGGCTGAGAAGATTAAGAATCAGACCTGAGGGAATGCTAACAAAGTCAAAAAGACCAAAGGAGGTAGGAATGTGACATGCTAAAGGGACTGAGAGAAATCTCAGCCTCCTCAACCTGTGTGACAGAAGCTGAAGTACAGTGAGAAGAGACAGTCAAGATGAGAATTAGAACCAGATCACAGGAGAGCTTAGTTTTGACATTTCTACACCAGAAGGCTAAGAAAGCATATGAAGGGAGAAAGTAAGAGTTACTGATGTTTATTTTAAGATCATTCAGGCTACTGTGTGAGGCTATTTGAGGAAGGCAAGAAACACATGAGGAAATCAATACCATAGCCCAGCACTACATATCAGTTCCCAACAGAACCAGTTAGATGGAATGAGGATTACAACTTAATCTCCAAAGTATCTCTATATAATTGATTCATATCTCATATGTATGTGTACATTTGTATGCATATATATACAAAAATATTTATGACATCTAGGGAATTCATATGTAACCAATTCACCTTTTATTACGTGTATATAAATATGCACGCATTTCAGACAAAATATTTGAAAGCCAGTTTGCACATACAAATATACTATATTACAAGTGTATCTTTAATGTATTAGTTCATACCAGCAAATTAACTCATTTTTGCTTTAAACCTGAAATTTAAAATTCCTTTTCCATCTCTACTTATTTGAGAAATCTCCTGAGATGGCACGATGAGATGACTAATGACATTATCACTGTTTAGAACCATCATTTGGCTCTTCCTCAACACTGTATGACCAGCACAAAATAAATGGAATTCTGGGGCCAATAGAAAATTGCAACTATTATCCAAAGTCTGTAATTGCACATTAGGGGCGTCCAAAGTATTTTGATGCCTATTTTTAAAGTATGATATGCTATATCTATTTAAAGTCACACTTGTTTTTTGTACTCTTAAAGACTGATGTGCATGTATATTTAATGTTGATTCAACAAATGATAATAATTATGAATGCTGATGTGCAAGGCAGGTCCTTAACCTGAAAATTCACATATATTTTTAAACAGCAGACAACAGAAGAAAGACTATTCTTAGTCCTTTTCACAAGCAAAAAAAAAAAAAATTGACTACAGAGAACTTAATAACTCCTCATATAAATAACAGTAACAAGGTCAGGCAGCCAACAAGTAGCATACCAGAATAAACACCCAAACAGCTATAGAGTTCATGATCTAGACTAGAGGTTGGCAAGTTGTGTTGGCAATCTGGGCTAAATCATGTCCTTTGCCTGTTTTTTGTAAGTAAATTTTTATTGGAACACCATGCCCATGTTAACCTCTGCTTGCTTTAACTACGATAGTAGAGTTGAGCAGTTGTGGCAAGCAAGTCCTAAAATAAGTCTGGTCTTATTTTTTTTTCCAATTTCATTATCATTTTTAATGTTGATTTACAGGATTGTTATGGTCAACACAGTACATTTCCACTTCTCTCCAAGATAGGTGTCAATACATCTTACCCTCCACCAAACTATCGTCTTGCTCTACCTTCTTCTTCTAGCGTTTGCCCTTCTTCTGTAGCCAGTCAACAGCATCAGGTTGAAAGCTGTCAGGAGCTGCTTGTTGCTGGCTTTGAAAGTGACTGGGATCCATGTGGATTCAGTCGGCTAGGAAGGATCGTCAGTTTCCCCAATGAATGGGTACTCACGGGATGCACCACGAGAAGGTCGATCCAATGCATCCCATTGCTCTACCCGATGGACTTAGATGCCCATCTTCCCCTTAGATTTCTCATATTTTCCTTCTGAGTTCCAGGTTATGATGCAATAGTCCACTGAGCTTCTACTCTGTAGTCTGGTACTTTATAAAAATTTAGCTGGAGGTCAAGGTGGTAGTTCACATGACAGAGCACACAAGTTACCATCCATGAGTACCCAGGCTCAAGTCCCCAATTCTCACGTGTAGGTGGAAACTTCAAAAGTTGTGGAGCAGTGCTGCAGATATTTCTCCCCTCTTTCTTTCTCTATCAGTCAACCTCTATTTAGAAAAAGGAACATATATGCTGAGAACAGAAGAGTCCACACTGACACTGAGGTTAGTTTATCCCTGCTCTAAACCATTATCATATACTATTATCTATGATATACCACTGCTTCACTAATGGTGCTTCTAATCACATGGTGGATTTTACCAAGATTTAGTGTATTTGTGTGCAGAATTACAATGTTTTGCTGCTGCAAATCCTAACCACCCAATGTAAATTGTCATTGATATCTTACTCGTTTATTTTTAAACTTGACAAGAGGAGGAGCCATAGGTATCTTAAAATTGCTTTAGAAATGAAAGTAACTAAAACAATTTTAGGGCCTTCTGCCACAGCCAAGACACAAGGACTGTGGCTCTGACCCAGTAGGGTAATTCTCATGTATAAAATACACCTGTCCATTAGAATAACACAGCTGGCTTGTTCTTGTCAAGTATGCCAAGAGAAGGATAATTATCAGAAACAAGGATTACTAACACTTAATAAATGTTCATAATAATCAAATCTGAGCTTGTGACTAAAAATAAAACCTGGCTAATACCAGAGAAATTAAAATATTTCTGAATCAAAACTCAACCTGCAATATTAATTTTTTTCTTTCACATACTCAGGAGTCTCTATTAAGAATTTGAGCTTGTCAACATTACAATGGCAACCTGTTTAAGAGGACATACAGAAATGCACCTTAGGGGGGGTTCCTGGAAGATGGCGGACTGAGAAGCTGCTAGTGGCTTGAGCTCTGACCACATCTTCTAGAAACGGTACGATTTTCTGCCTTTAGTAGGCCAGTAAATAAGGGGTCCTAGCGGTTGACACCAAGGAGATGACTATAAATTAATTTGGGTTAAGAAATAGAGTAGAAAAAAAGGGAACAAAAAATTTTTTTCCTTTTAATTATTAAGCACACCGCCTCCCCCTTCCCCCCCCCATAACCAGTCCCTGGGGACCAGCTCCTAGCAGGCTCCTCTGCTGAGCTTCTGTCTTTACCAAATTTCTGTCCCACCAGGGAGTATCATTCATTCTAAGTCTACACCCTTCTGAAACCTCTGGCCTTTTTTCTTTCTAAGTAGCCAACGCCCCCACCTCACCCCGCATAGCTAATTAGATAATTAAAAAATAAATAAATAAATAAAAAACTCTTTCCTTTCACCGCTATTTTATGACTGTTCTTTTTCTTATCTTTTTCTTTTTTTTCTTTCTCTTATTTTTTTATTCTATTTCTCATTCTTGTCATCCTTTCTTCCTTAATCCTACAGCTTCCAAAGCCACAGGCCCCAGCCCCCACACCACCAAACAGTGTGCTTTTTTGAATTCACTGATACACATTTGGGAATTATTTTGGGGAAGAATTCTGACTCAGTGTGTACTCCCACTGTGAGTGTCTCTGCTCAACTTCCCTTCCTCCTTTAGCCACCCCTAGAAAATACAGTGGATAGTAGATTTGCATAACTGTCTATTTCAGCTATCCTTGTCTAGTCCTGAGGTTTTTTGTTGTTTTTTTTCTCATTATTAACAATCAGCTGCCTCTGATCACAAGGTTTGAAGTAATCTGGGACAAGTTGGTTTTTTTTTTTTTTTACCCTGCTCTATTTTATTATTAATATTATATAAAGGCATATATCTTCCCCTGCTTTAGGTTGATCAAAATTAACTCTTAGGGTATCTTTCATTGCTAGGGTAGTGGTCATCTTATCTATTGTGGGAGGAACTTATCTCGTTACTCCTACCTCCTCTACAGACTCTCCCCTCCATCCTCATCCTAGCTGATTAAAAAAAAATAAATTAAATTAAATTAAGTTAAAAATAAAATAATAAAAAAAAAACTTTCCTTTCACTGCTCTTTAATTACAGCTCTTTTTCTTATCTTTTCCCTTTTCTCTCACTTGTCTCTTTTTTCTTTTTTTTTCTTTTTCTCTTTATTTTTTTTATATCTTGTCATATACTTCTTCCTTCCTTCTTCTTTGTCTTTCTGAATTTGTGAATTATTTTGGGGAAGAAATCTGACTCAGAGTGGACTCTTCATGTGTGTATCTCTGCTCTAGTTCACTTTCCCCTCTTGATACCCCTAGAATATACAGTGGATAGTAAATTTGCATAACTGTCTATTCTTGCTATCCCTTCTTTCTTTTCTCTTTCTTATTCACTGGGATTTGGTTACTATTCTTTCACAGACTGGAGAAATTATTTGGCTAACTGGTAGTGATTAAACTGCTTCAATACTTGCTTCAGTTGCTATTGTAATTCCTGAGGTTGGTGAGTACAATTGTCATAAAGGTATTTAGTACAGTGTTGCTTGTACTCAAGACACAACAGCTGAGGAACAACAGAACATAAAAAAAGAAACACATAAATCAAAAAAATGGGTAGATCAAACATAAATAAAACTGCTACTCCAATGAATGAAGACAAGAGCCCAGAAGAAACTACAAATCAGCCAGAAGTAACCATAGATAAGAAAAGTATGCAAGCAATAATAAACTTATTAATCACAGAAATGAAAACAACATTGGAGGAAAGGAATGGGAGTATTAGGGAAACAACAGTTGAGACCCCCAAGGAAAATACTGATTATCTTGAGGCAATTAAGAACTGAAAGCTGAAATAGCTGTAATGAAGAAAGAAGATGAGGCAAGGGAAAGCAGACTAACAGAAGCAGAAAACAGAATTAGTCAGACAGAGGATGAGTTAGAGAAAACTAAGAAAGAGGTGAAAGAGCTTAAAGGAGATTGAGAGACACTGAAAACAACAACAGAGACATATGGGATAATCTCAAAAGAAGTAACATTCACATAATTGGCCTGCCAGAGGAAGAAAGAGAGGAAGGGGAAGCAAAAATTCTAGAGGAAATTATAGAACAAAACATTATAGACCTGAATAACAGAAAGGATATCAAGATTCAAGAGGCCCAGAGAGTACCAAACAGAATCAACCCAGACCTGAAGACACCAAGACACATCATAGTCACAATGAGAAGAAGTAAGGATAAATAAAGGATCCTAAAGGCTGCAAGAGAGAAACAAAAAGTCACATACAAGGGAAAACCCATAAGATTATCTGCAGACTTCTCCACTCAAACTCTAAAAGCCAGAAGGGAGTGGCAAGATATCTATGGAGACCTGAATGAAAAAGGGTTTCAACCAAGGATAATATATCCAGCTAGACTTTCATTCAAACTAGATGGAGGGATCAAAACCTTCTTAGATAAACAACAGTTAAAGGAGGCAACCATCACCAAGCCAGCCCTGAAAGAGGTTCTGAAAGACCTCTTATAAACAAGAACATCACTATAATACTTGCAATATATCAGAGCAAACAAATTTTTTTTGAACAATGGCACTACAATACATTAAATCCATAATATCAATAAATGTCAATGGCTTAAACTCACCCATCAAAAGGCACAGGGTGGGGGGATGGATCAGAAAACATAATCCAACCATATGCTGCTTGCAAGAATCCCATCTGTCACAACAAGATAAACACAGACTTAAAGTGAAAGGATGGAAAACTATCATACAGGCTAACAGACCACAAAAAAGGGCAGGAACAGTCATTCTCATCTCAGACACGATAGATTTTAAATTAAATAAAGTAATAAAAGATAGGCAAGGACATTAGATAATGATTAGAGGATCAATCAGCCAAGAAGACTTAACAATTACTAACATCTATGCACCCAATGAGGGACCATCTAAATACATTAAGCCCCTACTGAAAGAATTTCAAAAATACATCAATAGTAAAACAATAATAGTGGGAGACTTCAATACACCACTCTCACACTTAGACAGATCAACAAAGCAGAGAACCAATAAAGATACAAGAGAATTGAATGAAGAGATCGACAGACGACCTCTTGGACATTTTCAGACTCCTCCACCCTAAAAAACTGGAATACACCTTCTTTTCAAATCCACATAACACATACTCAAGGATAGACCACATGTTAGGCCACAAAGACAGCATCAATAAATTCAAGAACATTGAAATCATCCCAAGTATCTTCTCAAACCACAGTGGAGTAAAACTAACATTTAACAACAAACAGACAATTATTAAAAGTCACAGAATTTGGAAACTAAACAACATACTCCTTAAGAACCACTGGGTCAGAGATTCACTCAAGCAGGAAATTCAAATGTTCCTGGAAACAAATGAAAATGAAGACACAACCTATCAAAATATTGGGACACAGCTAAAGCAGTACTGAGAGGGAAACTTATAGCCATACAATCACATATTAAACACCAATAAGAAGCTCAAATGAACGACCTTACTGCACACCTCAAGGACTTAGAGGAAGAGGAACAAAGGAACCATAAAGCATCCAGAAAGACAGAAATCACTAAAGTTAGAGCAGAAATAAACAACATCGAAAATAAAAGAACCATACAAAAGATCAATGAAGCCAAATGTTGGTTCTTTGAAAGATTAAACAAAATTGACAAACCCCTAGCCAGACTCACCAAACAAAAAAGAGAGAAGACTCAAATTAATAGAATTGTAAACAATGGAGGAGATATTACAACTGACACCACAGAAATCCAGAGAATCCTGAAAAACTTCTATAAAGAACTATATGCCACCAAGCTAGAGAATCTGGAAGAAATGGAACAATTCCTAGAAGCATATGCCCTTCCAAAACTGAACCAAGAAGAACTACAAAATCTAAATGCACCAATCACAGACAAAGAAATTGAAAGCGTTATTAAAAACCTCCCCAACAACAAAAGTCCTGGACCAGATGGCTTCACAAATGAATTCTACAAAACTTTCAGGAAACAGTTAGTACCCATACTTCTGAAGATTTTCCATAAGATTGAAGAAACAGGAATACTCCCTTCCACCTTCTATGAAGCCAACATCACCCTGATACCAAAATCTGATAGGGACAGAACAAAAAAGGAAAACTATAGACCAATATCTCTGATGAACATAGATGCCAAAATATTAAACAAGATCTTGGCCAACCGGATACAACAACATATCAAAAAGATTGTTCATCATGACCAAGTGGGATTCATCCCATGAATACAAGGCTGGTTCAACATCCATAAGTCAATCAATGTCATTCACCACATCAATAAAAACAAAGCCAAAAATCACATGATTATCTCAATAGATGCAGAGAAAGCCTTTGACAAAATCCAACACCCATTCATGCTCAAAACTCTACAAAAAATGGGAATAGATGGGAAATTCCTCAAGATAGTGGAGTCTATATATAGCAAACCTACAGCCAACATCATACTCAATGAACAGAAGCTGAAAGCATTCCCCCTCAGATCAGGGACTAGACAGGGCTGTCCACTGTCACCGTTACTCTTCAACATAGTATTGGAAGTTCTTGCCATAACAATCAGGCAAGAGAAAGGAATCAAAGGAATACAGATTGAAAGGGAAGAAGTCAAGCTCTCACTATTTGCAGATGATATGATAGGATATATAGAAAAACCTAAAGAATCCAGCAGAAAACTACTGCAAGTTATTAGGCAATATAGCAAGGTATCAGGATACAAAATCAATGCACAAAAATCAGTGGCATTTCTTTATGCAAACACTAAATCTGAAGAAGAAGACATCCAGAAATCACTCCCCTTTACTGTTTCAGCAAAATCAATCAAATACCTCGGAATAAAGTTGACCAAAGAAGTGAAAGACTTATATACTGAAAACTATGAGTCGCTACTCAAGGAAATAGAAACTGATACCAAGAAATGGAAAGATATACCATGCTCATGGATTGGAAGAATAAATATCATCAAAATGAATATTCTCCCCAGAGCCATATACAAATTTAATGCAATACCCATAAAAGTAACACCAAGCTTCTTTAAGAGAATAGAACAAACACTACAATCATTTATCTGGAACATGAAAACACCTAGAATTGCCAAAACCATCTTAAGGAAAAGAAACAGAAATGGAGGCATCACACTCCCAGACCTTAAACTATATTATAAAGTCATCATCATCAAAACAGCATGGTAACGGAACAAAAATAGGCACACAGACCAGTGGAACAGAATTGAAAGCCCAGAAATAAATCCCCACACCTATGGACATCTAATCTTTGATAAGGGGGCCCAAAGGATTAAATGGAAAAATGAGGCTGTCTTCAATAAATGGTGCTGGGAAAACTGGGTTGAAACATGCAGAAGAATGAAATTGAACCACTTTATCACACCAGAAACAAAAATCAACTCCAAATGGATCAAAGACCTAGATGTCAGACCAGAAACAATCAAATACTTAGAGGAAAACATTGGTAAAATACTTTCCCACCTACACCTCAAGGACATCTTTGATGAATCAAACCCAATTGCAAGGAAGACTAAAGCAGAAACAAACCAATGGGACTACATCAAATTGAAAAGCTTCTGCACATCCAAAGAAACTATCACACAAACAAAGAGACCCCTCACAGAATGGAGATCTTCACATGCCAGACATCAGACAAGAAACTAATCACCAAAATATATAAAGAGCTCAGCAAACTTAGCACCAAAAAAGCAAATGACCCCATCCAAAAATGGGCAGAGGATATGAACAAAAAATTCACTACAGAGGAGATCCAAAAGGCTAACAAACATATGAAAAACTGCTCTAGGTCACTGATTGTCAGAGAAATGCAAATTAAGACAACACTAAGATACCACCTCACTCCTGTTAAGAATGGCATACATCAAAAAGGACAGCAGCAACAAATGCTGGAGAGGTTGTGGGGACAGAGGAACCCTTTTAAGTTGCTGGTGGGAATGTAAATTGGTACAGCCTCTGTGGAGAGCAGTCTGAAAAACTCTCAGAAGGCTAGACATGGACCTTCCATATGATCCAGTAATTCCTCTCCTGGCATTATACCCCAAGGACTCCATAACACCCAACCAAAAAGAGGTGTGTACTCCTATGTTCATAGCAGCACAATTCATAATAGCTAAAACCTGGAAGCAACCCAGGTGCCCAACAACAGATGAGTGGCTGAGAAAGCTGGGTTTTATATATACACAATGGAATACTATGCAGCTATCAAGAACAATGAACCCACCTTCTCTGACCCATCTTGGACAGAGCTAGAAGGAATTATGTTTTAAAGATAAAGATGAGTATGGGATGATCCCACTCATCAACAGAAGTTGAGGAAGAAGATCTGAAAGGGAAACTAAAAACAGGATCTGACCAAATTGTAAGTAGGGCATCAAAGTAAAAACCCTGTGGTGAGGGGTAGACATGCAGCTTCTTGGGACAGTGGGGGGTGGGAGTGGGTGGGAGGGATGGGTCACAGTCTTTTGGTGGTGGGAATGGTGTTTATGTACACTCCTAGTAAAATGTAGTCATATAAATCACTAGTTAATTAATATGAGAGGGGGAAAATTAATTGTATGTCTCAAAGTTTTTCAAAACACAAACTGAATCTTTTCAATATATAGGCTGTGTAATTGCTATGCAGACTCTCTCAAAAGCCTAGACCAAGTAGATCAGAAGCAACCAATAGCACAGCTATATACAAGATACTGGGTACTGTACAGCAAACCATAACAAAAGGACTTTTCAAAGTTAACCCAATTACCAAATAATGTGATGATAACATTAACTATGGATTGTCTTTTTGAACGCTAAGACAGCAGGAACCTCACATCTCCACTATAGAGCCTCTACTTCCCCCAGTCCTGGAACCTTTGGATAGGGCCCACTTTCCCGTATGCCTCTCCCAATCCATATCAAATAATATTGCATCTGTCAATCACAACCTAAACAACACAACGATTGCCACCTCAACATGCTTCACTTCAGACTGTGTCCAGAGACTTCACGTGTGGAATGACAACCCTTCAGCTTCATTACTCGGGTGAGACCTTTCCTTTCATAGTATACTCTAATTCCATCTCAGGTGATTCACTTTCTAACAAAGTCCCAAAACCTAGATATACACCAGTTTCTGAGAGAGAGCATATGTTCACACGTATCCGTAAACTACTGCAAAATATACACCTGAAAGCAGAAGTACACTGGAGTTTGCAGTGAGTACCTCCCTAACACTTCCTCTCCACTATTCCAAGCTTTGGGTCCATGATTGCTCAACAATTTGTTTGGCTTCGTATGTTAACTCTCTTTTCAGTCACCAGGTTCCAGATGTCATCAGGATGCCGGCCAGGCTTCCCTTGACTGAAGACCCCACCAATGTGTCCTGGAGCTCCACTTCCCCAGAGACCCACCCTACTAGGGAAAGAGAGAGGCAGACTGGGAGTATGGACCGACCAGTCAACGCCCATGTTCAGTGGGGAAGCAATTACAGAAGCCAGACTTTCTACCTTCTGCAACCCACAAGGACCCTGGGTCCATGCTCCCAGAGGGATAGAGAATGGGAAAGCTATCAGGGGAGGAGGTGGGATACGGAGATTGGGTGGTGGGAATTGTGTGGAATTGTACCCCTCCTACCCTATGGTTTTGTTAATTAATACTTTCTTAAATAAAAGAAAGAAAGAAAGAAAGAAAGAAAGAAAGAAAGAAAGAAAGAAAGAAAGAAAGAAAGAAAGAAAGAAAGAAAGAAATGCACCTTAGGTCTATCACTGATAATGCTTACCACTAATGCTCACTCATCTTTACCTGTGGATGAATCACACACTCTTAATGTGACCTGATCCTATCCCAAAGGACTTAATTTTTTTTTTCCGGATAGTTTATCAGATATTTAAGAAAGTCATTGAATTCCTATTATGAGTTGAATCCTAGTAAGAATTCAGATTTGAAATCAAAATGAATTGAAAATCCATCAATAAAGAATAGTTTGCTGGTCATGTTAGCATAATTGTTAAGTGAGTGATAGATGATATTAACAGTTTAAACACATATTTTTTTCTCTTAAAAAATCCATTCTTAATTCTAACATGTGGCCCTACCTCATGAATTTTGAGTCACAAATTTGAAATTTGTGATTCAAATTCAGTGAAAGCATACTGAGCTCCTCCCAGGTGCTTCTACATGTATCTTTCACTTCATTCTCTGTGTAATACAACCATTCCTGGAAGTTGATATTACCACACCTATTTTGTAGATAAGTAAACAGCTCAGAGAGGTTAAGAAACTTGCCCATCAGGCAAAAACTAGTAAAGTCATGGGATACCATGGAATTTTCCAATGTAAGGAATGGACTGTGGAACTCTGGTAGTGGGAATTGTGTGGAATTATACCTCTCTTATCCTACAATCTTGTCAATCATTATTAAATCATTAATAAATAAAAAAAATACAAAAGAGAGAAAGAAAGAAACTTACCCAAAAATCACTGAGAAAAGGACAGGACAAAAAGTCCAATACTAGTATATGATATTTCCAAGCCCAAACTGTTGTCTACCAATGCTAAGCAATATTTTCTTCATTAATTGTTGATTATATATGGAATAGGGGAATGAGTTGGTATTAAAATAAGTAAAGAAATTATTTTCAAGATGTTCAAGCTCTTTAAAAATCTAACTTCTCTATTAAAATTCCTCTATGTTTTAGGATTACAAATAACCCTCTAATTTATTAAAGTGGTCTAGAAATTTTTCAAGAAAATACTGGGTTGTCAGACAAGTCATGACATATTTTTTGTTTTTCTATGCAAAAATGCATCATGAATTTTCCAACAACTCAACACTTGCCTACTCCCCCCTTGATTTTTCTCTGTCTCTATCCAATAAATAAAATAGAATAAAAACTTCTACTCAGTTTTTCTTGAGTGGAGTGTTCTGTAAATGTAAATAAGCTTCTGTTGTTTTAAGTGCTGTTGAGTACTTTCATATCCTTGATGACTTTCTGCCTAGCAGGTCTACCAGTTATTGAGTGGTGTGAAAGTTTTCTACCATAGTTGTAAACTTGTCCATTTCATCTTTTAACTCTGTCATTTTGTGTTGTGCATTTTGCAGCTCTGTTGTTGAGTTTCTCAGCTATAGTCTGGCAAGAATAGATTTAAGACCCCATTATATCTCTGTACATAGGTTGGGGGCAGGACAATAATATTTCTGTACTGTTTAGCTATTGTGCAACAGATTTTTTTTTGTTTACTAGTGATTAAATATTTATTTTCAAAATCACATGTCAACAGGGTTATAATTCCACACCATTCCCACCACCAGAGTTCTGAATCCCAAACCCTCCATTGCAGTCACAAGGTTGCAGACATGGGCTAATCATTATCTCTATATTGTACATAATTACCCCCCTTTTCTTCCAGGTTCAGTCCTTTCTTTCCCTCCAAGCCACTCACGACCCTATTACTACATCCAAATGTCCCTCTCTCCCCATTTCCTCCCCTCTCTGCGGGTACTAATGGAGCCGGAGTTCAGAGCCCTCATTTCCTCTTCCTCCTATCACTACTTGCCCACTGGGAGTGTGGATCAAGATTGCTTTTTTGAGATGCACAAGGTAGGAGTTCTGGTTTCTGTATTTGCTTCTCCACAAGTTATGGGCATTGGCAGGTCAATCCACACCCCCAGCTTGTTTCTATCTTTCCCTAGTGGGCCAGAGCTCTGTTCAAGGATCTAGAGCACACTGGTGAGGTCATCTGCCCAGAGAAGTCAAGATGGAATCATGGTAGCATCTGCAATTTGGTGTCTGGAAAGTGGCAGGAAATAAAGTGAGACAAAACAGTTCATGAACAGGAAACAAAAAAATAGGAACAGAGCAGATGACACTAGGGACCTTAGGGTAGAAATTTATTTTAGGCATGTTTCTAGGGGCCCACAACCATAGTAGTTTTTGCTTGAGTTTGACTGCTAGAATAAAATTGGATAAAAATATTATTTGAGAAATTGGTGTCAGAGTTGAGAAAAGGAATAGAAAGTTGGGTTAGGGCAGAGTAGTTCCCATTCTTGAAAAAATTCTGTGGATAGAATTATTTACCTCCAGGAGTCGGGCTGTAGCGCAGCAGGTTAAGCGCAGGTGGCGCAAAGCACAAGGACCGGCATAAGGATCCCGGCATAAGGATCCCGGTTCGAACCCGGCTCCCCACCTGCAGGGGAGTCGCTTCACAAGCGGTGAAGCAGGTCTGCAGGTGTCTATCTTTCTCTCCTCCTCTCTGTCTTCCCCTCCTCTCTTCATTTCTCTCTGTCCTATCCAACAACGACAACAACAATAATAACTACAACAATGAAACAACAAGGGCAACAAAAGGGAATAAATAAATATAAAATATAAAAAAAAGAATTATTTACCTCCATCCACCTGACTCAAGGCCTATCTATATATTTCTATTTAGCACCAGAGCCTGTGTAGCCTCCGAGTCTCTTTTGGTCTGAGCTCACAGCTTGTGGTCACAGCTGGAAACATTGCAGGCTGCAATCCTGCAACAGCTGTTTTTAATAGCTTTTTTGTCTTACTATGATGCCCTTTTCCCCTCCCTTTGTTTAAAGAGAACTCTTTTAGGGAAGATGGTTTTATTTGTACCCAGTAGTTGTTTGGTATCTAGTATGAGACATAAATAGCAAAAACCAAATCCAGGAGGCTTGCCTGCAGGATTGTTGTTTGTTTCCCCAGTTATACAATCACTCCAACTTTTCTTTACCTCTAACAGTCTCTACATACAACCTTTCATACATTTATTTTATGTTGTATAATATGATCTACAATATGTTGTATAATATGATATACAATAGTATGAGAAATCCAGACCTTTAGTCCTGAGCAGAAGAAATGGGGTGAAGTATGTCTAGTCTACCCTTCTAGAAGCAGAAGTCTTTATACCAAGTAATTTAAAAGGCAAATCTAATAAAGAGCTACAGTTAGGAATATTTAAATGAGTTAAAAAGTCATACATAGAATAGTAAGGCAACCCCAAGATTTGCCTTTTCTTTAAGCTAATGGTGATTACTACCCTACTAGTACTCAGAGAGTAGCACAGTGAGATAGGTGATTTTACCAGAGACTAGCCTTGAAAGTGACTGGGATCCATGTGGATTCAGTCGGCTAGGAAGGATCCTCAGTTTCCCCAATGAATGGGTACTCACGAGATGCACCACGGGAAGGTCGATCCAATGCATCCCAATCCAATGCAACCGTTCCACCCCGGTTCCATGGCTGCCAGTTCTTAGCAACATCGCCCTGCCAGATATTCATCGGGATGCGGCATCATCTAAGTTCATTTCCCACGTCTACGCTCGACCGGACCTGCCAATATACGCGGATATCTTCGCCTACCCTGTCCAACGCTTGATGTCTCGTCACCCAATCTGGTCCCCTATGCCTACACTGAACTTCTCTGTTCCAGTCTCTTGGAAACAGAGTTGGCAGTCAGCTGAGGTAAAGAACAAACACCTCATCACAGACCCCTGCAAGCGTCAACCCGGCTTTGACCTAGCACGTTATGATTGGGCCCTCCTCAATCGCTATCGAACAGGCCATGGCCGGTGCGCCGCTATGTTCCATCACTGGGGAGCCAGAGACGACCCGAACTGCCCCTGCAGCTACAGACAGACTATGACCCACATAGTCAACGACTGCCACCTCTCCAGATTCAAAGGAGGTCTCGAAACTTTACATCAGGCTCAACCTGACGCTGTTGACTGGCTATGGAAGAAAGGCAAACGCTAGAAGAAGAAGGATTGTCCTTATGCTTCGTGCCATGTGTGCTTAACCCACTGCACTTATGCCTGACCCAAAGAAATGATTTATTATTATGACTACATTATCTTCAGATTATACATTAGGTATGCTTCTATCAGTTCCTGAGAAACTGGATTTTTGTGACTTTTTTTTCCCATTTTCCATTCATTACCATATAGTTATTTTCAGGAGAAGTGTCTTCTTTCATATGGCTATGTGAACTTAAAAAGAGCATTTTAGGAGTTGGATGGTAGCGCAATGGGTTAAGCAGGTGGCACAAAGCACAAAGACCGGCGTTAGGAAACTGGTTAGAGCCCCTAGCTCCCCACGTGCATGGGAGTCACTTTACAGGCGGTTAAGCAGGTCTGCAGGTGTCTATCTTTCTCTCCCCATCTCTGTCTTCCCCATCTCTCTCCATTTCTCTCTGTCCTATCCAACAATGATGACATCAATAATAACTACCATAAAACAACAAGGGCAACAAAAGGGAATAAAATAATAAATTTATTAAAAAGAGCATTTTAAATATTTTATGTTTTGGGGCCAGGTGGTAATGTAACACATGGTTGAGTGTACACATTACACTGCACAAATACCTGAGTTCAAGCCCCTGATCCCCACTGTGCAGGGTGTAGGGAGCTTCACAAGTAGTGAAGCAGTGCTGCAGGTATCTCTCTTTCTCTCCCTCTCTACCTCCCCACTTCTTTCTCAATTCCTCTCTATTTCTATCCAAAATTAATAAATACAAATATTTTTAAAGTTTCAAAAAGTAAGCCCCCCACACCTATGGACATCTAATTTTTGACAAGGGCCTTGAACTATTAAATGGAGGAAAGAAGAATCTTTTCAACAAATGGTGTTGGAAAAAATAGATTGAAACATGCAGAAGAATGGAACTGAACCACTACATTTCACAAGACACAAAAGGAAATTCCAAATGAATCAAGTAATTGGATGTTAGACCAGAATCTATCAAATACTTAGAGGAAAATATTGGCAGAACTCCCTTCTATATAAATTTTATAGGCATCTTCAATGATATAAATCCAATTGCAAGGGAGACTAAAACAAAAATAAGCCAATGGGACTACAAGTTGAAAAGCTTCTGCAAAAGAAACCACCACCCAAAAAGACTTCTTACAGAATGAGAGAAGGAAGATATTTACATGTCATATACCAAGCCAAAGGCTAATAACCAAAAGCTCACCAAACTCAGAAACAAAAAAACAAATGATCCCCTCTGAAAGTGGGAATATGAACAGAATATTCACCAAAGAAGAGATCCAAAAGGCCAACAGACATATAAAAATGCTTCACATCAACAATCAAAGAAATGTAAATCAAGACAACAATGAGATATCACTTCATCCCAGGAGAATGTCATTTATCAGCAAAGATGGTAACAAATGCTGAGGAAGTTGTCAGGACAAAGGCTCCCTCCTGCACTGCTAGTAGGAATGTAAATTGGTCCAGCCCCATACAGAATAGTCTGGAGAACTCTCAGAAGGTTAGAAGTGGACTTACCCTATGACCTGGCAATTCCTCTCCTGAGAATAAATCCTAAGGCATCAAACACACCCATGCAAAAAGATATGCGTGTTCCTATGTTCATAGCAGCACAATTTGTAATAGCCAAAACCTGGAAGCAATCTAGGTGTCTAACAACACATGAGTGGCTAAGGAAGTTGTGATATATAACTCAGCTGTTAAAAATGGTCAAATCACCTTCTTCACCTCATCTTAGATGAAGCTTAAAGGAATCATGTTAAGTGAGATAAGCCAGAAAGAAAAGGATGAATATGGGATGATCTCACTCATGGATAGAAGTTGAGAAACAAGATCAGAAAGGGTAAACACAAAGTAGAACATGGGACTAGGTTTGGTGTATTGAACCAAAGCAAAGAACTTTAGGGAGTGTGTGGGGGGTTGGGCATCAAGTCTTGATGCATGATAGTGTAAGAAGACCTAGGCTACATGGATGATAGCGTTTTGCAGAAAACCGAGAAATTTTATACATATATCAACAATTACTGTAAACCTTTAATCCCCCCCCCCAATGAAAGAAACAAAGAGAAAAAGAAAGTTTAAACTTCTTGATAATATCTGCAAAAAAAAAATTCAAAACACATTTTGTTTGAATAGGGAAAATTCAGCACTGGTACAGAGATTCCAAGCCTAGAAGGCCAGTGAGGTCAGTCAACAGAACAGAGGAACAGGCTTCAAATGAACTACTCCTGCATAGTCATACTAAAAAACTGTGGTAATAATCTATGGGGAAAATTCTTGGAAAGAGCCTGGGAGAAAGTTTAATTCATCAGAATCTGTGAAAGTAACAAAAAATGATGGATGGAAGAACTTAAGTACTTTTTAAAAACTGTATTCAAGAACCCATATTACAGAATAGGAGATAGCATACCTTTAAAAAAATGATAATAATACACTCTTGGGTCTGAGACCCTGGGCTCACCACCTTGAGTTCTAACCCTGCCACCACATGGGAGCACCATGAATGGCATAGGGTTTGCTCCATGGATGATGCTAGAATGCTGAGGAGACTCTCCTCTTTGTCATTCTCTCTCTCTTTCTCTCTCTCCCTCTCTCCCTCTCTCTCTTCTCTCTCTCTCTTTCTCTCTCTCTCACTTTCTCTCTTTCTCTCTCTTTCACTCTTTCTCTCTCTCTCTCTCTCTCTCTTTCTATGCTCAAGAAATCACTCAGCAGTATCACACATGTAGGACACCCTAATTTATTCCCTGACAATTCACTAAAGAAGAGAGTAAGAGAGAGAATGGACCCATTTTAACTACTACTGTATTTGGGCTGGCAAGATAATGTACTTGCTTTGCCATGAGTATGACACAGCTTTGATCCTGGCCTTCACTACACTGAAAGAAGCTACAGTCTTCTGATATCTTTGTCTCTATACTTCTATCTAAAAAACTCATCTTAGAGTATGAAATTCCAGTGACAACAAAGCAACAATAACAAAAATGACTATGTTCATCAAAATTCTAAACCTAGGAGATGAAACTACCATTTTATATTTAAAAAACAAACATGTTATGACTTAGATTTGTTAGTATACAAATTTCTCTTTGTGAATTATTGGGTTCTACACGGAAGGAATTTATTTATATATTTTTTTATTTTTTATTTATAAAAAGGAAACATTGACAAAACCATGGGATAAGAGGGGTACAACTCCACACAATTACCACCACCAGAACTCTATATCCCATCCCCTCCCCTGATATCTTTCCTATTCTTTAACCCTCTGGGATTATGGACCCAAGGTCATTGTGGGATGCAGAAGGCAGAAGGTCTGGTTTCTGTAATTGCCTCCCCACTGAACATGGGCATTGACAGGTTGATCCATACTCCCAGCCTGTCTCTCTCTTTCCCTAATGGGGAAGGGCTCTGGGGAAGCAGAGCTCCAGGATACATTGGTGGGAACATCTGCCCAGGGAAGTCTGGTTGGCATCATACTAGTATCTGGATCCTGGTGGTTGAAAAGAGAGTTAACATAGAAAGCCAAACAAATTGTTGAACAATCATGGACCTAAAGGCTGGAATAATGCAGATGAAGAGTTGGGGGGTGGTCTCTGTTTTGTAGATTGCTAGTAGGCATATTTTAGTTATATTTCAAAGGGCCTGTAGCTATACTATTTTGGTTTTGTTTTGTTTTTTGTTGCCTGAGTCTGAAATCTGATATGCAGGTGGATCCTAATTATTGTCTAGGGAGATGATGTCATGGCTGGAAGAAGGACCAGAAAGCTGAATCAGGGAAGAGTGTAGCTCCCAAATATGGGAAAGGTGTATAAATATTGTTGATTGTAAAACCCATCAATATGATGTGATCTGGGGCGCATATTAAGCTTAGCTGTGACCTCTGCATCCCTGTAGATCTGAGCTCACATGCTGTGGTCCTGAGTAGGAACGTTCCAAGCTGCCCCAATATCAGGACCATCTTCCTCAGGTGTAGCATAGAGTATATTGTCCAGCCTCCCTTTGGAGGATGAAAAATTCTCTACCATTGTTGATCCAAGTTGAGGGAAAGGTCCTATGGGGGCCCACAAAGGGGTCTATTTTGTTGTTCCTGATAGAAATAACTGGTAGCAATGGAGAGAGGGATTTATTCGAGGTCTAAGCCCATCATGTCTGTTTGGGAATCTCAGGACTCCCCGATTACGGCCCTGGCTGATAATTTATGTATATCTAATAAGCTATGTTTATTTTCACAAGTGAATTACTTCTCTGATTGACAGTTCTTCTTAATTAGTACAGCTGGCTATACTAGTCTTGGAAACCCAATACAATAAATTATACTTCAATTGTCACTCAAAACAAAGTTCAAGAATGAACTAAACATCAGGCAGAGGAGAGAAGCACAGTATGCATGATTTATTAATAATGTACAAAGATGGCCAGCATACTACTTGAATGAGATGGGGGGGTGACAAAGTCAATTAAAATCATGAGAGTTTTTTGAGATTTGAAATATCAATTAGAGAAAGAAACTGCAGAATACTGGCATAACCAGGCATGCATTTGAAATCTTGTTTGTAGTTCAAGAAGCCATTTTTTAAAAGCACTTGAGAGACTGGAAAGATGCATCCAGAAAAAAAAGTAATTAAAATAATTCAGAACTGGAAGATGTTAGGTTAACTTGGCATATATAATACAAAAGGATATGGTGGTGTGCAAGGTACTAAAGTAAATCTACTAGGACAGACACTTCTGTGTTTTCTCTTTCATTTGTTCTGGGAAGAACACTTTAAAAACACAAATTGAGAAAGTCAATCATAAGTGTATATTGTTTTAAAGCATTATGAATTGCTTCTTTCAAGCATAAGTGAAAGGTTATTTCTGTTCTAGTTAATAATATTTGTCTACAACAGGGGTAGAAATGTCAAAGAATGAGTAGTTTGGCTTTATTTCTGTGACAAGATGCCTACCCTATAAAAGTAAAAATAACTCACTTCCATTGAGAGCCTTCTTGTGTACCAAGTCCTGTAGCAGCTCCTAAATGCTTTATTTCTTCCTAGAGTGAGTTATTGGAAAGCAAGGAAACAACCTTGTTTTGGACATGATTACATTCCCCCATGCCTTCCACATAGCAGGCACTCTAATATTTGTCTATGAGTGATATTTCTCAATAGTAGAAGTTGTATGTATCATTTATGGCATTAGAAGCAAGCAAATGGTGGTTTATCACCTGTTGATAGTCATTCCTTTATGGTGTCCCTCTCCTTGAGGATGGGTCAAATTTACTAGCTCAGTTGTCATGAGTAAGTATACAGGCAATATAATGAGATGCCACGAATGAAATTAACTTATAAAATGACTTGGGTTCCTATCTTGCTTTCCATTCCTCTTGCACTTGCTTATTCTGATGGGAACCAAAATATTGTGAGATGCTCTATTAAAAGGTCCTAGTGACAAGGGACAGAGTGAAGTCTCTGGTCAACACTCAGTGGGAAATTGAAGTTCACAATCCATGAAGTTGGACACTTCCAGCAACCATACGAATAAGCTTCAAAGTAAATTCTTCAGAATCTGTTGGTAAACTACAGTCCTAGCTGTGTGATCTTGCAAGAGGCTCAGAATTATGTTGAAAAGGCTTATGCCTGGACCCATGATACACAGACACTATGAAATAAAAAGTGTATTGCACCAAAGCAAAGTGCTCCGCAGAAGGAGGAGAAGGGATGAGATTGAGGGGCTTTAGGCTCCTGGTGTATGATAAAGGAGAGAATATCTTGCATATATCCTATTAAGGGGAGATGAGAGGTTGCACCTATATGTTAAGAATTGTATTGACCCCCAAATCTTCATCTGCCCTATTTCAGCCTTTAGGTTCATGATTAGTCAACAATTTGTTTGACTTTATATGTTAACTCTTCTTTCAGCCACTAGGTTCCAGATGCTAACATGATGACATATGGACTTCCCTGGGAAGACAACCCCACCAATGTGTCCTGGAGCCCTGCTTCCCCAGAGCTCCACCCCACTAGGGAAAGACAGAGACAGGCTGGGAGTATGGATCAACCTGCCAACACCCATGTTCAGCGGGGAAGCAATTACAGAAGCCAGACCTTCCACCTTCTACTTCCCACAATGATCTTGGGTCCATACTCCCAGAGGGTTAAAGAATAGGGAAGTTGGGAGTCGGGGCAGTAGCACAGCAGGTTAAGCGCAAGTGGCACAAAGCACAAGAACCAGGGTAAGGATCCCGGTTCAAGCCCCCGGCTCCCCACCTGCAGGGGAGTTGCTTCACAGGCGATAAAAGAGGTCTGCAGGTGTCTTTCTCTCCCCCTCTCTGTCTTCCCTTCCTCTCTCCATTTCTCTCTGTCCTATCTAACAACAATGACATCAAACTACAACAACAATGAAAAACAAGGACAACAAAAGGGAAAATAAATTTTAAAAAGAATAGGGAAGCTATCAGGGGAGGGTGGGGATAGGATATGGACTTCTGATAGTAGGAATTGTGTGGAGTTGTACCCATCTTATCCTATGGTTTTTGTCAGTGTTTCCTTTTTATAAATAAAAAATTTTTTTAAATAATAAAATGATCCCACTCATTAACAGAAGTTGAGAAAGAATAGCAGAAAGGGAAACTCAAAGCAGGATCTGACTAAATTTGTAGTAGGGCACCAAAGTAAAAACCCTGGGTGGAGGGTGAGGATGGATGTTCAGCTTCATGGGATGGGGGTGGGGAATGGGACGCAGTCTTTTGGTGGTGAAAATGGTGTTTATGTACACTCCTATCAATTTGTAGTCATCGAAATCACTATTTAATTAATATGAGTGGGGAAAATTGATTGAATGTCTCAAAATTTCAAAATCACAGACTGAGTCTTTTTAATACATAGGCTGAGTCTTTGATATGTTGACTCTCTTAAAAGCTTAGGCCAGGGAGAACAAAAGCAACTGGTGGCATAGCTATATGCAAATAATGTCAAAGGACATAAAATATGGTGAGGGTGTGTATGATACAGCAAATCCTAACAAAGGGATTCTTCAAAGTTAACCCAATTGCCAAAAATGTGATTATTGTAATAACTATCTATTATCTTCTTAAACCCTAAGACAACAGGAATCTCCTGCTTCCTCTATAGAGCCTATGTTTCTTCTAATCCTGGAACCTCTGGGGTGGGGCTCACTTCCCTGCATGCTTCTCTCAAGTCAGGCCAAATGATATTGCATCCGCCGATTCCAACCTAATCAATGCAACAAGTATCACCTCAGCATGTTTCACTTCAGACTGTGTACAGAGAAGTCAGGCATGGACTGCCAACTATTCACCCTTATCACTCAGGTGAGACCTTTCCTTTCATGGTATTCTCTAACTCCATTCCAGGAGGTTCACTTCCTTACAAAATCCCAAAACCTAAATATAGGCCAGGTCCCGTAAGATAGAGCATATGTTCACATGCATCCTTAAATTAGGGCAAAATATATACCTGAAAGCAAAAATACACAATAGTCTTTACTGAGTCAGTATCAAGTTTATAATGAAATAGTATCCACTTAGACTTAGATACCCTCCTCACCTACCTCTTATTACAGTCCTCTCACTCACTCCAAAGCTAACCTCATCAAAACAGGGACTGCAAAAGCTGAATAAGGGCAAGAGACTGGCATACGTTAAAGATGACTCTTTAGTCACTATCAGGCCATTCCACCAGCTGGGGCCCTAATCAGGGAGTCCTAAGTCTCCCAAACAGACTTGATGGGCTTGGAATGCAAATAAATCCCTTTTTCCATTGTTACCAGTCATTTCTATCAGGAACAACAAAATAGACCCCATTGTGGGCCCCCATAGGACTCTGTCATCAACCTGGATCAACAATGGCAGAGAATGTTCCATCCTCCGAAGGGAGGATGGACAACATACTCTATGCTACACCTGAGGAAGAGGGGTCAATACTGGGGCAGCATGAAACATTCCTACTTATGACCAAAGAATGTGAGCTCAGATCTACAGGGATGTAGATGTCACACATGCTCCTAAGCTAATTAGGGGCCCCAGATCACATCAAATTGTTGGGGTTTACAGTAATATGTATATCCCTTTCCCATATTAGGGAGCTACTCTCTTCCCAGATCCAGCTTTCTGGTCCTTTTCCCAGCCATGACATCATCTCCCTAGACAATAATTAGGATCCACCTGCATATCAGAGATCAGGCAAAAAAAAAAAAAGAAAAAGAAAAAGAAAAGAAAACACTAGCATAGCCACAGTCCCTTTGAAATATAACTAAAATATGCCTACCAACAATCTACAAAATGGAGGACCCCCGCCCCAACACTTCATCTGCACTATTCCAGCCTTTAGGTCCATGATTGTTCAACAGTTTGGCTTTGTATATTAACTCTCTTTTCAGCCACCAGGTTCCAGATACTAGCATGATGCCAACCAGACTTCCCTGGACAGACAACCCTACAAATGTGCCTTGGAGCTCCGCTTCCCCAGAGCCCTTCCCCACTAGGGAAAGAGAAAGACAGGCTGGGAGTATGGATCAACCTGCCAATGCCCATGTTCAGTGGGGAAGCAATTAGAGAAGCCAGACCTTCCACCTTCTTGATCCAACAATGATCTTGGGTCCATACTCCCAAAGGGTTAAAGAATAGGAAAGCTATCAGTGGAGGGGATGGTATACAGAGGTCTGGTGGTGGAAACTGTGCAAAGCTGTACCCCTCTTATTGTATGGTTTTGTCAATGTTTCCTTTTTATAAATAAAAAATAAAAAAATAAAACAACAACAACAATAATAACATAAAAAATTTAAAAAAATAATTGTATTGTATAACTTGGGTCCACCTGCATATCAGAGGTCAGGCTCAGGAAAAAAAAAATTAGTATAGTCATGGGCTCTTTGGAATATAACTAAAATAGGCCTACTATCTATCCTCAAAATGGAGACCCCAAATCTTCATCTGCACTATTTCAGCCTTTAGGTTCATGATTAGTCAACAATTTGTTTGGCTTTATATGTTAACTGTTTTTTCAGCCACCAGGTTCAGATGCTACCATGATGCCAACCAGAATTCCATAGACAAATGATCCCACCAATGTGTCCTGGAGCCCTGCTTCCTCAGAGCCCTGCTCTACTAGGGAAATAGGCTGGGAGTATGCCAATGCCCATGTTCAGTGGGGAAACAATTACAAAAACCATACCTTCCACCTTCTGCACCCCATAATGACCCTGGGTCCATACTCCCAGAGGGATAAAGAATAGAAAGCTATCAGGGGAGGGAATGGAATATGGGGTTAAGGTGGTCGGAATTGTGTGGAATTGCACTCCTCTTAGCCTGTGGTCTTGTCAATATTTCCATTTTATAAATAAAAACTTTTAAAAAATGGACTCTCTCTTCCTGGGTCTATGTTATGATAACTATTTTCTTTCTATTTCTAAGATAATAGTTGTACAAGATAAGACCCAATAACTCATAACAATGCACAATTCCCTTCTAAATATAGTTAATAATTGTCTTGTCCCCATATTCTAATTACATCACATATTATATATTATTTTAATGTTGTCAATATATATAACCTTAAATTTTATTTATTTATTTATTTACTTGTTTATTTGAGAGAAATGAGGAGAATGGGAGAGAACCAGAGCATCACTCTGGCATGTGCAGATGTTGGGGATTAAACTCAGGGCCTCAGCTTGAGAGTATCAATGTTTTATCCACTGTGCCACCTCCTAGGCTTAATACCTTAAATTTTATAAGATACATCTAACACTGCAATGGAGCCAAAAAAATTTAGTCTTTGAACTTGGAAAAGTGTAATGAATTGTCATTATGAACAGCAAGTATTATTCATGTAGACCTTATAGCAAATAGCCTTCTTTTATCCCTTTTAGTTATCTCTCCAGATTATAAGTTTTCTGTGTGTTATTAAAGACTTCCTGATACATAGATGAAACTCAGAAGATTATTCTAGTGAACTAAAATAGGAACTCCTTATTTATACATTCAAAGATACTTCAGTGTGGTCCTTCCCTTCCAGGATTAATGAGGGAGAGAAGGAAACACATAAATAATTATGAAGCACAACAGTACTAGGAATTGAGTTGAGAAGAATTCAAAATTATTTTGGCAATTCATTCAAATTACATAAATTTCTGGATCCCTGCCTTCAGTTGAATTATTTGGCATATAAGGGTTGCTATGGGCAAGTTTTTCTATCAAGTGTAATTCTATCAGGTAGTAATTGTTTTGGACTTTGAGCTCAAATAGCCTGTTACAAATACTTGGTTCTATATATGCAGTGCAAAAGTAGTCATAGATAATATATAAATAAACAGACATGATCATGCCCCAATAAAACATATAAGGGCATGGAAACTGAAATTTCACATGTCATAAATACAGTTCTTTTCATATAAAAATATGATGAGAGGGGGATGGGCAGTAGCACAGGACCCACATAAGGATCCTGGTTCCAACCCCCGGCTCCCCACCTGCAAGGGAGTCACTTCACAGGTGGTGAAGCAGGTCTGCAGGTGTCTATCTTTCTCTCCCCCTCTCTGTCTTCCCCTCCTCTCTCCATTTCTCTCTGTCCTATCCAACAACAATGACAACAATAATAACCACAACAATGATAAAACGAGGACAACAACAAAAAAAAGGCCTCCAGGAGCAGTGGATTCATAACACAGGCACTGAGCCCCAGCAATAACCCTGGAGGCAAAATAAGATAAAATAAAATAAAATAAAATAAAATAAAATAAAAATATGATGAGCATTTTTAACTCTTTGACTATATAAAAATAAGCAGCTGGGCAGATTTAGCCTGCAGGCCATGGTCTATCGACTGTTAGCATAGATAAAAGAGCACAGAGTCCTGCTAGTTACTAACTGGAAACGTGGGCATGTTACTTAGTTCATGTGAATCTATTTCTTCACCTGAGAGATGAAGAATTTAGTGATAATAATTCATCCTTGAAGTGGCAAGAAACTAGAAGGCCAAAAAAAAAAAAAACCAAAGTGGCTAAAAAGGCTGTATGTTAAAACAACAACTGTGATACTTGAACTATCACAGTAAACATGTTTTCTTTGTACATGCCAATCAAGGAACTAATTTGGACATGGGATTTAATTAAACGTAGTTGGCTGCAGCACTAATGTACTCCTCTCTCTTCATCATGTTCTATTACACAGCAGACACTTCTTTTTTGGTTTGTTATTGTAATGCAATGAGACCTCACCATAACGTGTCGTGCCGTGCACCAGGCAGCATCTTTTTTTTTTATATGACTAGGTTTTAATGGGATTTTACAATTTAGCTCAGGATGTCTAGCCTGCCAAATCACTCAGCAAATGCTAAGGAAATTATCTTAACTAGCATACTGCAAGCAAATGGTTCAATTTAATATACAATAAAAATAAAAAATAAAAAGAAGATGAGTAGGAAAAAAATCATTTTAGAGGGAAAAAAATCTAGATCTCTCCTGAACTAAAATGTTAAGAAACAATATTATCTATTATTTCTTCCATTAAAAAGGGACAGGCACTTCAGCTACTGTGACCATAACCTCCTTTCCCCCCACCAATAAAAACAATTTCCTAATTTAATCACATTTACTTTTTCTGTGCTTAACAAGTGGTTAATCATCCAGCCTCATTTCCACAATCTGTATTGATAAAAAGGAATCTTAAAGGAATGATGCCTAATCCAAGAAAATAACTATCTAATAGAATCTGACTGCATTACTCTAAAGGGAAGTAGGTAGTGATAGGGTGAACTATTATTTGAAGAACCCAAGGAAATAATATATATGGTGCCAAATACCATATTAAAACATTTAGAAGCCAGCATCTCGCCTAAATTCCTGTAGCTCAAATCTGTGATACTCACCAATCTAAATGCTAAAAACTTGCGGATTTTTTTTTTCATAACAAAGAACAACTGGGAAGGATACAGTGGAAGCTTAGACCTTACTACAACCCCAAACATCTAGGTGCTAAGTAGGCTGAAAAAAAAATTTCAGAAGACATCATCAAGTTTAACAAGGTTGCTGGACACAGCAACATACGAGCCAACTTTTTTTGTTGTTTTATATACATTAACAATGACAATATAAAATTAAAAAAACAAATTCCTTTCTCAATAACATCACACACACACACACACACACACACACTCCTAGCCATAGGAGGGGTTAATATGTTAACGTATATAAAGAATTCACACAACTTAATGATCAAAATAAAAAAACCCAAATAACCCAGAGGGCAAAAAATGGGCTATGTAGAGGGCATTTAGATGGCCTGTAGATACAAAATGCTCTATGCAAAGATATGCATATGTAAATACTGACTCAAAAATATATAAGCACCCCAATCTATGTTCACAGTATTGCTTGCAGTAGCCAAAACATTGAGTGCCCATCAACAGGTAACTAAATAAAAGAAGTTGGCATACTGTGCCACCATCGAAAATGAGCTGATGAGGGATGGTCGATAGCACACTCAGTTTAGCACACATTACCATGCACAAACCCAGGTTCAAGCCCTCCTCTATTTCTTTCTGTCCTACCTAATAATAATAAAAAATGTATATTAGAAAAGAAAAGAAAGAAAGAAAGAAAGAAAGTAGAAAGAAAGAAAGAAAGAAAGAAAGAAAGAAAGAAAGGAAGGAAGGAAGGAAGGAAGGAAGGAAGGAAGGAAGGAAGGAAGGAAGGAAGACATGGCCGGCAGCTGTGGATTTGTAGTGCTGGCAGCAAGTCCTAACAATAACCTGGTGGCAATAAAAAATATAATAAATAAACAAACAAATAAATACCATCACAGGAGCTATGAAGTGTATGAGACCCCTATCAGTACAAAGAAAAAGAAAGGATTCAGGAAGATAGCACCAGTTTTAGAGCAACATAGCTTTGTACCTGAGGTGCCAGAGCTCCTACATTCAGCTTTTGGCACCTCCGAGAGTCAGAACTGACCAGTGGTGCATTTAAAAAAATTAATAATTTAAGGAGACCAGACAGTGGCGGGCCGTGGCACACCCAGTTAATTGTACAGATTAACAAGCGCAGGACCCAGGCTCGAGCCCCTGGAAGCAGGTTCTGCGGGTGTTTATTTTTCTCTCCCTCTGTCTCCTCGTCCTCTCTCAATTTCTCTCTGTCCTATCTAATAAAAAAAGTTAGAAAGAAAAAGGATTACAAAAAAAAAAAAGGAAAAATGGCCGTCGGGCTTGGTGGGTTCGTAACCCTGGTGGCAATAATAAATATTTTTTAAGGGAGCGGGGAGGCTGGGCCTGAACTCAGGAACACAGAAGCTTGGGCATAACCTTGGGGTCAGGTGGGGAGGAGAGGGTGGGAGGAGGGGGATGCGGGGAGTTGAGGGTGAAGGGGGAGGTGCGCGGGGGGGGGGGGGGGGGGGGGGCGTTGTGCACACACTGCGTGTCTCAAACTGGATTCAGGTGCTGCCCAGAATGGTCAACACTTTGGTTCTCCTTGCTTTTCTCCCAGGAGCTGTGGACTAGGGATTTGAACTCACCACCCAGTGGGTAAGAGGCTTGGAATGAGCCCAGACATTGTGGCCACCCTTTTCCCTCACCTGGTACCTCCATGCATTTTGTGGTCTGGGCGCTGTCTCCCCTCTTTCCCAGACTGCTGCTTGTGAGGTGCCTACACAGGGAACAGCCGTGGAACCTAAGGTGGGGTCTCCAGTATGACTTTGGTGGGTGCACATGTCTTTCCCTCTGGACAGGGAAGCTTACTCTTAATTTGGTTCAGAGGATGAAGGGCCTGGCTTGGTGGTCATTGTTACTGTTTTATTTTGCTGTTTCGCCTTAGCACTGAACACAGGTGTTCCCTAAAGGGCTAAATTGATCCCATTCTAATGGGAAGCAATTTGCACATTAAAGGTAGTCACCTGGTTGTAATCCCATTGCAGTATTTTGGAAAGACTCTTAAATTGCAGGTTATGGCTTGCTTGGTGAATGTTTATTGAACTATTTACTTAGACCAAGAGTGGCCAGTAATTCAGTTACTGCAGTTGTACTTTGCACATTAGAAAAGTTTGGGAAATAATATTACAAAACTAATGGAAAGGGCAATGCCACAAATACTGAATGTTGCAAAGGAATGGGAGAATATTAGAGCTTAAATAGTCTGAGATCCAAGTACATCTCTTTATAAGCAATAGAATCTCAGAGAAGTTAAAGTATTCAAGTTAACTTTAAAAATGCACACAGAATGGAGAAATGACAAACTATAAGAAAAATGAAAACAAGGGCAGTGAACTAGCACAGTAGTAGCACATAGACTTGCATGTAAGAGGGCCTAGGTTCAATCCCTGGCAACACCACCAAATCTTAGTAGTTCTCTGCTTGAAAGGAAGGAAGGAAGGAAGGAAGGAAAGAAGGAAGGAAGGAAGGAAGGAAGGAAGGAAGGAAGGAAGGAAGGAAGGAAGGGAGGAAGGGAGGAAGGGAGGAAGGAAAGAAGGAAAGAAGGAAAGAAGAGAGAGAGAAAGGAAGAAAGAGAAAGAGGGAAAGGAAGGAAGAAAGAGAAAAGAAAAAAAATTCAGAGGAGGAAGGAGAAGGAGGAGGTGGAGGAGTAGTGAACACAGTTGAGTGCTCAAGTTATCGTGCTCAAGTTATCATGCTCAAGGACCCAGATTCAAGTCCCAGGTCTCCACCTGCACAGGGAGCCAGTTTGAAACAAAGACACAGAATGCTATCATTTTCTCTCTTCTCCCAACTCTGACATTTGCAAGTCCTCAGTAATATGACCATTGCCTTAAAGTTGAGGATTAAGGGCTGAGGGCTGAGGGCTGAGGTCTGAGGGCTGAGGGCTGAGGGCTGAGGGCTGAGGGCTGAGAGTACTTGCATATATCAGGGATGGGAGAGGGGGGGAAAAAAAAATCTTCTCAGGCAATGGGGTTTCAGAAGTCAACATACTTCCATAGCTGCTAATTTACTCAACTCTATAAGGGGGGGGCCTATCTTTGTGCTTGGGTATTTGTAATATAAATATAATATGAAACAAGACCAAGATTGTTTTCTATGTCTGTAAAAAAACAATACTGGGGGAGTTGGGCTGTAGCGCAGCGGGTTAAGCGCAGGTGGCGCAAAGCACAAGGACCGGCATAAGGATCCCGGTTCGAACCCCGGCTCCCCACCTGCAGGGGAGTCGCTTCACAGGCGGTGAAGCAGGTCTGCAGGTGTCTATCTTTCTCTCCTCCTCTCTGTCTTCCCCTCCTCTCTCCATTTCTCTCTGTCCTATCCAACAATGACAACAACAATAATAACTACAACAATAAAACAACAAGGGTAACAAAAGGGAATAAATAAATAAAATAAATATTAAAAAAAAACAATACTGGTACCAAAATATAAGTAAATTAGTTGCTAGCTCCAAGAAATATTTATTCCAAGTAGATTTAAAAAATAAAAGTAATAAACTGTGAACCAATTAAATAGCTTATTTACCCAGATTAGTTCTTCATAAAAATTAATTTCACAATTTCTTCTTGTGTCAACCAAACCAAAGACAACCTAATTCTAATAGGTTTCTGTCCTGCAAGACTTTCCTGAAATTCATCCTTAAAATATCCTACTCTGGGAGTCAAGCAGTAGCACAGTGGGTTAAGTGCAGGTGGCACAAAGCATAAGGATAAGCCTAAGGATCCCAGTTCAAGCCTCTGGCTCCCCACCTGCAGGAAGTCACTTCACAGGTGGTGAAGCAAGTCTGCAGGTGTCTATCTTTCTCTCCCACTCTCTGTCTTCCCCTCCTCTCTCCATTTCTCTCTCTCCTATCCGACAACAACAACATCAACAACAATAACTACAACAATAAAACAACAAGGGCAACAAAAGGGAATAAATAAATAAAATATTTTAAAAATATATCCTACTCTGTCTCCACACCCTTAAAAGATAAACTAGTACAATTTGGGAAATTATTCCTTTCTAGAATTAATCTAATAAATTTAGCTTTCTGAAGAGTAGTCTGTTGATAGTCCAAATGATAGTCTAAATGATAGCTAATTAATGTCATTTAGAGATACTGAAATAATCACTTGAAAACAAAAAAGATAGAAAAAAATCTCCCTCTCGGGTTCCACACCACAAAAATTCTATGCCTCTACCATCCCAATGGTTTATAACTAAGATGGTTATCTTAGTTTCCATAAAGTCTTAGAGACAAGTTTGTTTCTAGTTTTTTGTTTTTGCTTTGTTTCATTTTGGTTTTTTGTCAGGGCATGTGTTCCATTTCACTAGATTTAACATATGGGTGAAACCATCTTTTCATCTCTTATTTTGCTAAGCATAATCACTTTTAATTCCATTCATTTTATCCCCCAAAGGACACTATCTCTTTTTTTTTTTTTTTGGGGGGGGGGGATAACAATAGGTCACTACCCTAATCTTGTAACCTGTTGCTAATCACAAAAAAAAAAAAATTAGAAGAAGAGTCTCTCTCCCTCTTGTGGTAGTGAGGGGTAGAGCAGGGGGAATCACATTCCCTGTTAAGTCTGTATAAATAAGTGGTTTTGTCACCATCATTATTGCTGGAGCTTGGTGTCTGCCCTATGAATTCACCACTCCCAGCAGACTGTCTGCCTGCCTGCCTGCCTGCCTGCCTGCCTGCCTGCCTGCCTGCCTGCCTGCCTGCCTGCCTGCCTTATTTCATTTCTCTCTCTCTGTCTCTCTCTCTCTCTCTTTCTCTCTCCCTCTCTCTCTCTCTCTCCTCTTTCTCTTTCTTTTTCATTATTATATAGAAAGAAACAGAGCAAGAGCGTGGGAGAGAGGGGAAAAAAGAAAGAGAGACATCTGCAGCTTACTCCATCACTTGTGAAGCTTCTGCCCATGCAGGTGAGAACCAAGATCTTGAACCCAGGTCCTCATTCATGGTCACTTGTGCACTGTAGTGGTTGCAGGGGCCACTATGAATAGCTTTTAAAACCATGTGTGAGGGAGTCGGGCTGTAGTGCAGCGGGTTAAGTGCAGGTGGCGCAAAGCATAAGGACCGGCATAAGGATCCCGGTTCGAACCCTGGCTCCCCACCTGCAGGGGAGTCACTTCACAGGCGGTGAAGCAGGTCTGCAGGTGTCTATCTTTCTCTCCTCCTCTCTGTCTTCCCCTCCTCTCTCCATTTCTTTCTGTCCTATCCAACAATGACAACAACAATAATAACTACAATAATAAAACAACAAGGGCAACAAAAGGGAATAAATAAATAAAATAAATATTTAAAAAAATTAATTAAATTAAAAAAAAACAAGTGTGAGTGCTGCTTTGTGAAAAATATTTTTACATATTAGGAACTGTAAAACTTTGGTTACAGAGGCATTTCCTTGCACTTTGGGCATACAGGAGACCTGGTTTTTGTTTGTTTGTTTTGTAGATTTTTATCCCTAAAAATATAAGGTAACAAACTCTACAAGTTATGTCCATCCCCAATGCACAAACATAAAAGCCATGGAATAATAGGTATGTTTTATAAACAGAGATTTTAGGTCAAGGAAATTGAAAATATTGCCAGGTTCCAAATGCATCCTTTATGTCTTGCTCTTGGACTCCCTCAGTAATAGTAATACCTGTGAACTGATTTGAATAGTTTTGGGATTCCACTCCACACTCTACTCCAGCTACACATATCTCCAACCTGCTTCTACTTTTAACTGAACTTCAATAGCAAATATCAAAAGAGAAAATGTCATTTTTCTCATAGGACAAAACCCTTCCCAAGCCCTCATTGTTTTATCTTAAGCCTTAGTGAGGAGATTACCTTTCAGACTGGAATCTGCAGTTTCTGCCTCATTCCAGCTTGAACTTGTTTGTTTGTTGTTTTTGTTTTTTCTCCAGGGTTACTACTGGGTCTCAGTGCCTGTACAAAATTCACAGCTCCCTGTGGAAATTATTTTTCCTTTCTATGTGATAGAAAACATAGAAATTGAGAGAAAAGGGGGACACAGAGAGACAGGAAGAGAGAAAAAGAGACACCTGCAGTATTACAGCACTACTTTATTACTTGTGAAACTTCTCTCCTGCAGGTGGGAGTCAGGACCCTGAACCTGGGTCCTTGACCATGGTATGTGTACACTCAGCCTGATGTGTCACTGCCCAGTTGCTGTCTATCCCCTTCCATGCTTGAATTTACATATGAAATTCTTTGCTATGAAGTCATTGTACCTCAAGTATTAGGAGAGTTGATGGGAGAACTTAGAAGGTTTTGTGGTGATTTTAGAGGTCTCAGCAGGCCAGATAAATACAAATATATTTCTATTTTCAGAATAAATATGTAAGGTAAATAAATATGTAAGTAAGAAACTTCTTTAAGGGGTGCACATGGTGGTACACTGGTTGAGTGCACATGTTATAATGCTCAGGGACCCAGGTTCAAGTCCCCAGTCCCCACCTGTAGGGAGAAAGCTTCACAAGTGTGGCAGTGCTGCAGGTGTCTCTCTCTCTCTCTCTCTTCCTCTCTATGCCCCCCCCCCAATTTCTGGCTGTCTCTAGCAAATAAAGATAACAAGATACATTTTTTAAATTTAAAAAACTTTGAAAATACATTTCTAGATACACATATGTGTCATATGCAAAGAACCTCTTCTTTATAAATCTTTTTTATATTTTTTTATTCTGGATAAAGACAGAGAGAAATTGAGAGGGAAGGAGAGACTAAGAGGGAAAGAGACACCTGCAACACTGTTTCACCACTCCTGACGCTTTCCCTCTGCAGGTGGAGACTAGAGGCTTGAACTCAGGTCCTTGTCATTGTAATGTGTGCACTCAATCAGATGCGCCACCACCCAGCCCCCAAAGAACTTCCTTCCACAGTCACATACCCTGAAACAAGTTTTAGGCACTTTTCTTCTCCAGACCATGGAGCAAAAAGAAGTTATCCAGAGATATCTTCTAAATCTAGTCCCAGAAATGGCAGTGAGGTGGCTTATTTTGATTTATGATGAACCCTCTGGACCAAAGAGAGAGCTTGCTAGGTAAGATGTATGTTTTGCCATGCATACAGCCCAGATTCAAACCCCAACACCACAAGGGAGGCACTATGGCACTACAGCAAGCTTTGGTGCTGTGATATCTCTCCCTCTCTTTATCTCTCTATATCTCTGTCAATAGGAAAAAAGCAAGCAGTTGCATAGGGCTGTGCATGTATGAGACCCATGCTGTGCAAAAATTAATTATTAATTAAAAATTCAACCTCTTAGGCGCATAATTATTTAAGGGGATGGGAAGATAGCTTAATATATATAATGCATAACTTACCATGCATTCAAGCCCTGCTACCATGAGAGTAGTGATCATGGAGCAGTGCTCTAGTGTTTTCTCTCTCATTCTGTTTGTCTCTTCTCTCCTTTCTCAGAAAATAAAATAAAAAACATATAATTGAACCAAGAACGTCATTCAATTTTATTATACATGTACAAAGCCCTAGGTTCATTCCCTGATGCAAAAAAAAAAGTAGAAAATAAGGTTAAGGTTAAAAAAAAAAAAAAACCCTCAGGTGCTAGGTGGTGGCACACCTGGTTGAGTGCACATGTTACAAAGCACAAGACCCAGGTTTGAGGCCCCAGTCTCCAACTGCAGGGGGAAAGCTTCATGAGTGGTGAAGCAGGGTTGCAGACATCTCTCTGTCTCTCTCCCTCTCTATCTCTGTCTTCCCTCTCGATTTCTATCTCTACCCAATAAATGAATAAAGATAATAATTTTTAAAAAACTTGTGAGCATTAATTTTTTTTAATTTTCTTTAATATAGTTTAGATGTCTATGAAAAGTAACTAAATTGAGAAAATGCTTAATGACAGAATATGTCTTAGTATGGTACCATCTTAGAAAGAATACAAATTCAGTATGTGGTTTTGTTTGCTATTAAGAAATATAATCCCAAGGAATTGTGGAGGTAGCATAGCGGGTTAAGCCCAAGTGGTGCGAAGCGCAAGGACCAGCGTAAGGATCCCCACCTACAGGGGAGTCGCTTCATAGGCGGTGAAGCAGGTCTGCAGGTGTCTGCCTTTCTCTCCTCCTTTCTGTCTTCCCCTCCTCCCTCCATTTCTCTCTGTCCTTACAATGATGACATCAATAACAACAACAATAATAACTACAATAACAAGGGCAGAAAAAGGGAAAATAAATAAATATAAAAATAAAAAAAATATATATATAATCCCATAAGTGGGAGGGGGAGAGTAAGAATCCAAAATGTTAACTGCCATTTTCTTTAAGATTAGAAATTATTTGAGTTGTCTGGGAGGTGGCACAGTGGATAAAGCATTAGACTCTCAAGCATGAGGTTCTGAGTTCAATCCCCAGCAGCACATGTGCCAGAACGGTGTCTGGCTCTTTCTTTCTCTCCTATCTTACTCATTAATGAATAAATAAATCTTGTCTACAACCATACCACCCTGAACACACCCGATCTAGTCTGATAAATAAATCTTAAAAAACAAAAAATAAAGAAGTTTTTTAATATCATAGTTTCCCTTTTGAATTTTTCAGCTTTTTGATACTAAAATATATTCTTTATATAATGGCATAAAACTTTATAAAAGAAAAATACTATGGTTATTCCATAGCAATGGAACTAAGGGATTCTCAGAAAGTATACTGTGTTGATAAGCTAAGTAGTTTCCTATCAACTATGTCCTTGATACCACAGGACAACTTTAATTCTCAAATCCTGATCTTTGTGAGGTGAGGGAGGAAATGGTTGATCCACAGGAAAGCTATCAGCAACTCTGACTTCAGGAAGAAAGCAGAGAAGGAATTTTTGTAGTACAGAACCCAGGAAATGATAAACAGATTAAGTAAGGCAACCTATACCTGGCAAAGGAGAGCTGGAGACTGCTTAAAATCGCACAGAGCTGTATGATCCAGGAGATAGTTCGCCCAGTCAAGTGCAACTCTTTAGCATGTGCAGGGACTGTGGTTACAACCCATTGTGGCCACAGGGGGCTCTATGTACAAGAGAAGCTTCACAAGTAGTGCAATAATGCTGTGGTGTTTCTCTCTCTCTCTCTCTCTCTATCTATCTCTATCTCTATCTCTGTTTCATACTTTCTGTGGAGGGATGGGAGGGGCAGTGGAGAAGAGTCACCAGGAGTGGGTGGAATTCCATGGCTACAAAGTCCTGACTCGAAAAAAGAAAATCACACAGAGCTGAAAATACAAAATGGACTCTTGTTTTTTTTTTGTTCTGTTTTGTTTTGTTTTCTTTTCTTTTGTTTAACATCAGTCAACACTGGAACTTGTCATGATATATTTTATATTTAATCTCTATAAAATGAAACTGTCCTTAAAACAAAAATGATAGATATTATGGAACAAAGAGTCGCTAACAAGTACATAATGCTTCTTCACGCTTGCTATATACCAGGCATTGTGTTATTATCCATCATACATGCATTATTTCATTTAATTCTTAGTTCCTTGAAAGGGCTACCCTAATCTACCCTTAGATATTAGAGATGATGAAACTGAAAAGTGAGATGATGGGGAATTTTCCAAAATAACAATTTTACATGGAAGAGGTGGCCTCAAACCCAAGACTGGAAACATCTTAACCTCCTAATGATGATGATTATTAATTATTCCATATAAAAATTAATAATTTTGTTCTTTCTGGACCACCAAGAACATTTCAGTACATGATGTGAGATATTTTTGCCAAAACTAAGGGATAGAACTAGAGTACAAAATTTAATCTTTTTTTAACTTTTTATTGGGGGGTTAATGGTTTATAGTAAACAGTAAATATAGTTGTTGGTACATCTGTAAAATGTCTTGATTTTCTGCAAGACTTTTTTTAATTTCTTTATTGGGGAAGTAATGGTTTACAGTCAATAGTAAAATAAAATACAATAATTGGCACATGTGTAACATTTCTCAGTTTTCCACATAACAATTCAAACCCCATTAGGTCTTCCTCAGTCTGGAAAGATATTTTAACCTCCACCTAGGTCCTTCATGCACAAAGACCCAGAGTCCTTTATTTTGGGGCAATTCACCAAACCCAATCCAAGTTCTGCTTTGTGTTTCCCTTTCTGTTCTCACTTCTCAACTTCTGTCCATGAGAGCCATCATCCCATATTCATTCTTCTCTTTCTGGCTTATGTCACTATGATTCCTTCAAGCTCTATCCAAGATGAGGTAAAGAAAGTGACTTCATCATTCTTTATAGCTGAGTAATACTCCACTGTAGAAATGTACCATGACTTTCCTAGCCACTCATCTGTTGTTGAACACCTGAGTTGCTTCCAGGTTTTAACTATTACAAATCATGCCAGTATGAACATAAATATACATAGATCTTTTTGGATGAGTGTATTTGTCTCCTTAGGATATATTCCTAGGAGAAGAATTGCAGGGTTATATAGTAGGTCCATTTCTAGTCTTCTTGAGAGTTATCCAGACTGATCTCCATGGGGCTGGACCAAATTTACATTCTCACATTTCTTTGTCCTCACAACCTCCCCAGCATTTATTGTTACTATCCTTTCTGATGTATGACATTCTCACAGGGGTGAGGTACTATCTCATTATGGTCTTTATTTGCAATTTTTAATTTTTATTATTTTTTTATTTATAAAAAGGAAACATTGACTAAACCATAGGATAAGAGGGGTACAACTTCACACAATTCCCACCACCAGAACTCTGTATCCATCCCCTCCCCTGATAGCTTTTCTATTCTTTAACCCTCTGGGAGTATGGACCCAAGGTCCTTATGGGATACAGAAGGTGGAAGGTCTGGCTTTTGTAATTGCTTCCCCACTGAACATGGGTGTTGATAGGTCAATCCATACTCCCAGCCTGTCTTTCTCTTTCCCTAGTGGGGAAGGGCTCTGGGGAAGCAGAGCTCGAGGACACATTTGTGGGATCATCTGCCCAGGGAAGTTTGGTTGGCATCATGGTAGCATCTGGAACCTGGTGGCTGAAAAGAGAGTTAACATACAAAGCCAAACAAATTGTTGAACAATCATGGACCTAAAGGCTGGAATAGTGCAGGTGAAGAGTTGGGGGCAAGGAGTCTCTGTTTTGTAGATTGCTAATAGGCATATTTTAGTTATATTCCAAAGGGCCTGTGGCTATACTAGTTTGTTTGTTTGTTTGTTTGCTTGTTTGTTGTTGTTTTTTTTGCCTGAGCCTGAAATCTGATATGCAGGTGGATCCTAATTATTGTCTGGGGAGGTGATGTCATGGCAGGCAGAAGAACCAGAAAGCTGGATCAGGGAAGAGAGTAGCTCCCAAATATTGAAAAGGTATATAAATATTGTTGACTGTAAACCCCATCTGTTAGATGTGATCTGGAGCCCATATTAAGCTTAGGAGCCTATGTGACCTCTGCATCCCTGTAGATCTGAGCTCATATACTGTGGTCATGTATATGTAGGAACATTCCAAGCTGCCCCAATATCAGGACCCATCTTCCTCAGGTGTAGCATAGAGTATATTGTCCAGCCCCCCTTTGGAGGATGGAACATTCTCTACCATTGTTGATCCAAGTTGAGGGCAAGATCCTATGGGGGCCCACAAAGGGGCCGATTGTGTTGTTCTTGATAGAGATTACCGGTAACATTTGGGAGAGGGATTTATTCGAGGTCTAGGCCCATCATGTCTGTTTGGGAATCTGAGGACTCCCCAAATAGGGCCCTTCCTAATGGGGTAGCCTGATAGTGACTAAAGAGTCATCGTTACAGTATGCCAGTTTCTTGCCATTATTCAGCTTTTATAGTCCTTGCTTTGATGAGGTTAGCTTTGGAGTGAGTGAGAGAACTGTAATAGGAAGTAGGTGAGGAGGGTATTTAAGTCTAAGTAGACACTATTTCATTATGAACTTTATACTGACTCACTACAGACAATTGTGTATTTTTGCTTTCAGGTATATATTTTGCCCTAATTTACGGATACATGTGAACATATGCTCTATCTTACAGGACCTGGCCTATATCTAGATTTTGGGATTTTGTTAGGAAGTGAACCTCCTGGAATGGAATTAGAGAATCCTATGAAAGGAAAGGTCTCACCCGAGTAATGAGGTTGAAGGGTTGGCATTCCATGCCTGACATCTCTGGACAAAAATTAGATGTCCTTAGGTGTGAGGGACAAAATTTAATATTTAGCCACCTCCTTTCACCCTCCTACAATATAGTTATCTTCTCATTGTTTGTTTGTTGTTTTTCAGAAAGTGAGGCTTTGGGGTAGGAAACATGCAAAAGTAATTTCTCTGAGTCTGAAATAATTAGTTATGACATGTTATACAAGAATTTCCATATCTTTATGTCTGTGTCTTGTATTGAATATAAAAAAAAACCTTATGCCCTATCTTTATTTTGTATTTCCACCAGTCTCAAGGGTTCTGATTAGAAAACAAGATGAGCAGAAAAAAATATTCCTTCTGATGAATTCATTGCTTCAAGTTTGTGGAATGCAGTAGAAAGAATCAATAGGCATATAATCTTCTTGGGAGCCATAAACATTTATTTAAACAAACTCAATGTTCCTTTTGAGTATATCCAACACATCAACAACATGAAATTGGTTGGAAAGGAATATATAGCCTTAAAAACCACAGATGAAGTAGCAGTGAATAGGGAAGGGGTTGTAGAAAACAAATAGCATGTAGACTTAAGATGCATTATTCTTTTCTATTATTTGACATTTGGGCAAACTTGGTAGGTTGAGCTTGCATAAAATGTCACACTTCTATTTGTAGCTATTAGAGCAGAGTAGTTACTCACAAATTTAGGTCCGTTAAGAAAAATTGACATTCTCAGCCTCCAATTTCAGAGATTCTGCCTGCCCTAGAAAGCTATACTTGACAAGCTTCTACTGGAATTTGGGTGCAGGCCTCACATGACACTTGCTGCAAGAAACACTACTGTGGATAACAGTATCATCAATATAAGGACAGATCTAAACCCTTCCACTTATGGGGGGGGTGTGCTGTTAGTCAACTTTTTTAAACCTCACTTTCTTTGCCTCTGAAACAGAAAGATTACAAGAACATATTTCAGAGTTGTTACAGTTTTAAAACTTTGAGGGCTGGAAGATAAGTCACCTGGTAGAACATAATCCTCGTGGTGTGTGTGTGTGTGTGTGTGTGTGTGTGTGTGTGTGTGTGTGTGTGTGTGTGTGTGTTTTACCAGAGCAAATAAAGATGTAAGTTGGGGGGTGGACTTTAGAGCCCCAGGTAAGAGGGTCTTGTTGCATAACCATGATGCTATCTCCCCTGTCCACACCTTACTTTGTGTGAGGACTTGGGTTTGAGCTCCAGCATCACAAGGGAACACCATGGTTGATACAGAAGGAGCTCCATGAATAGTAAAACAATACTGTGATGTCTCACTCCTCTCTTCTTCTCTCCCCCCTCCATTCTCTCAAAAAAAATTAAGAATAAAATATTGGTTTATGGAAGTTGCTTAATGGTGTCCTGCATGTGCAAGGTACTGGGTTAATTCCCCAGTGATTTATAAAATTATAAAAACAAGACTGTAAGTGTAGATATAGAGATATATGAACTGATTATACTAGCTATCATAACATAAATTCTTCAAAACTGTAATTTTCTGACTTAAATTACTATCTTATTTTCTCTACTTAGGGATAGTGACTCATCAGTACATTTTCTCTTAAATCTACTATAAGTATTTTTATTATTTTTGTTTATTAGACAGAGACAGTCAGAAATCCAGAGGGAGGGGAGAGATAGAGAGAAAGAGATACAGAGAGACACCTGCAGCACTGCTTCACCACTTGCAAAGCTTTCCCCATGCAGGTGGAGACCAGAGGATTGAGCGTCGGTCCTTGAGCATTATAACAGGTGTGTACCACCAAGCGGCCTCTCTACTATCAATATTAATCTTAGTTTGCTTTGATCATGAGCTCCCCAAATTTGTAAAAGCATTACTAGGCATTCAAACAGTTCTCTCTACATTTCAAAATATTAGAGAATCAGGAGAATCTACCGCCTGATTGGGCCTTATTTGGTACAATAATTATGACTTGTCTCATTGGATTTGCCTATGTGACAAATAAAATAAATCTCAAAGCTCAGAAGACAAATTAATTAGTCATCAAAGTGTTGCACAGATGTTTTCTACTAAGAATATTCTATATATCTATCTTACTTTTAAGGACACACACAATAATTGACTCTAAATTCCATTATCTTTTCATAATAACATAGCATGAGATTCTAAACCTTATAAAATTTTACCCAAGACATTATGCTACTGTTTGCATTATAAAGCAGGATAGAAATAAATTTTAGGGGCCAGATGGTGGTGCCCTGGTTAAGCACACATATTACAATGCACAGGACCCAGGTTCAAGCCCCTGGTCCCCACCTGCAGGGGGAAAGCTTCACAAATGGTGGAGCAAGCCTGCAAGTCTCTCTCTGTCTCTCTTCCTCTCTGTCTCCCCTCCCTTCACAATTTGACTCTGTGCAATAATAAAAAAAAATTTTAATTTTAAAAAGAAATTAATTTTAATATTGAAATTCAAGTATCCAGGGGATTTGTACTTTTAACTTTTTTACTGATATTTAACAGTCACATGGGTTATTACACAAATCTTACAGGGACTGTTCAGTGGATTTTGATGAAGTGAACACAATCCTATCACCACCAAAAAGTAGAGATAAAGGATGCCAACAACACCACAGAAAGCTCCCTCTTGCTCATTTTATTCATTTCCTATCCAGCAATTAACCAGTGGTCTGGCTTCTATCACTTTTTATCTTTATTTAGTTTTGACCATCAAATTAATGGAATCATAAGCTGTGGGTTTCCCCTGTAGCTTTAAGTCTTTGAGATTCAACCATATTTTATTTTTTTATTTTTAATTTATTTATAAAAAGGAAACTATGACAAAACCATAGGATAAGAGCGGTACAACTCCACACAATTCTAACATCAGAACTGTATATCCCATCCCCTCTCCTAATAGCTTTCCTATTCTTTAACCCTCTGGGAGTATGGATCCAAGGTCATTGTGGAATGCAGGAGGTGGAAGGTCTGGCTTCTGTAATTGCTTCTTCGCCGAACATGGGCGTTGACGGGTCAGTCCATACTCCCAACCTGTCTCTTTCTTTACCTAGTGGAGTGGGGTTCTGGGGAATCAGAGCTCCAGGACACATTGGTGGGGATGTCTGTCCAGGGAAGTCTGGTTGGCATCATGGTAGCATCTGGAACCTGGTAGCTGAAAAGAGAGTTAACATATAAAGCCAAACAAGTTGTTGACTAATCATGAACCTAAAGGCTGGAACAGTGCAGATGAAGAGTTGGGGGGTTTCTATTTTGTATATGGCTAGTAGGCCTATTTTAGTTATATGCCAAAGGGCCCATGACTATACCAGTTTTTTTGATATGTTTTGTATTTTGTTTTTTCCCTGAGCCTGACATCTGATATACAGGTAGAGCTAAGCTATTATCTGGGGAGATGATGTCATGGCTGGAAAAAGGACCAGAAAGCTGGATCAGGGAAGAGAGTAGCTCCCAAATATGGGAAAGGTGTATAAATATTGTTGACTGTAAACCCATCTGTTAGATGTGATCTGGGGCCCATATTAAGCTTAGGAGCCTATGTGACCTCTGCATCCCTGTAGATCTGAGCTCATATACTGTGGTCATGAGTAGGAACATTCCAAGCTGCCCCAATATCAGGACCCATCTTCCTCAGGTGTAGCATAGAGTATATTGTCCAGCCCCCCTTTGGAGGATGGAACATTCCCTACCGTTGTTGATCCAAGTTGAGGGCAAGATCCTATGGGGGCCCACAAAGGGGCCGATTGTGTTGTTCCTGGTAGAGATGACCGGTAACATTTGGAGAGGGATTTATTCAAGGTCTTGGCCCATCATGTCTGTTTGGGAATCTCAGGACTCCCCAACTAGGGCCCCTGCTGAAGGGGTGGCATAATAGTGACTAAAGAGTCTTCGTTAAAGTATGCCAGTCTCTTGTCCTTATTCAGCTTTTGCAATCCTTGCTTTGATAAGAATAGCTTGGCAGTGAGTGAGGGAAATATAATAGCAAGTAGGTGAGGAGGGTATCTAAGTCTAATTAGACACTATTTCATTATGAACTTTATACTGACTCACTGCAGATTATTGTGTACTTTTGCTTTCAGGTATATATTTTGCCCTAATTTATGGATACATGTGAACATATGCCCTATCCCATGGGACCTGTTCTATATCTAGGTTTTTGGGACTTTGTTAGGAAATGAACCTCTTTAAATGGAATTAGAGAATCCTATGAAAGGAAAGGTGCCACCCAAGTAGTGAGGCTGAAGGGTTAACATTCCATACCTGATGTCTCTGGACACAGTCTGAAGTGAAGCATGCTGAGATGGTATTTGTTGCGTGGATTAGGTTGGGATCAGCAGATGCAATATCATTTGGTATGAATAGAGAAAGGCATGCAGGAAAGTGAGCCATGTCCTATAGTTTTTGTTGTAAAGATCCTTCATTTACTTTGTGAGATTTACCCCCATGGTATTTTATCTTTTTGGGTTCAGTCATAAATGGAATTGTGTCTTTTATTTATCTTTTCTCTGAATGCTTATTTGCATACAGAAATGTCACAGATTTGTGTGTATTGATTTTGTATCCTGTGACTTTACTGTATTTACTAATTATTTCCAGTAGTTTTTTGATGGAGCCTTTGAAGTTCTTAGGCAAAATATTATATCACCAGCAAAAAGGGAGAGTTTGATTTCTTCCTTTCCAATCTGTATGCCTTTGAAATCTCTTTTTGTCAGATTGTGGTGACAAGGACCTTGAGAACTATGTTGAATACCAGCGGAGGTAGTAGACATTTTTATCTGATACCTGGTTTTAGAGTGAAAGCTTTCAACTCTTCCCCATTGAGAATAATGTTAGTTGTGGGTTTATTGTAAATGGCCTTTATTATGTTGAGAAATGGTCCTTCTATTCCCAGTTTCTGGAAGGTCTTTATCACAAATGGGTATTGGATCTTGACAAATGCCTTTTCAGCATCAACTGATATAACCATCTTTCTTTTTGTTGAACCATCCTTCTTCCCCAGAGATGAATCCCACTTGGTCGTGGTGAATTATTCTCTTAATATATTGTTGTATGTGATTTGCCAAGATCTTCTTCAGGACTTTTCATCAATGTTCATCAGGGATATAGGTCTATAGTTTTCTTTTCTGATTGAGTCCTTTCCTCTTTGGGGGGGGGGTGGTCAAAATAATATTTATTTCATAGAATGGGTTTGGTAATGTTTGTCCTTCCACAAATTTCTGGAGTAGTATAGGAGTGTAGGTAGGTGTCAGTTCTTCTTTGGAAACCTAGTAAAGCTGTCTATGGCTGGGGTTTTATTCTTGGGAAGATTTTTGATGACTGATTCAATTTCTATACTAGTGGTTGGCCTGATTAAGTTATTTCTCTTGGATTTGGCTTGGCAGGTGGTATGATTCTAGAAAATCAAACATTTCATCTTCTCCAATTTATTTCCATAGAGTCATTCTCAATATTCACATAAGATTTCTGGTATCTCCCCATTTAAATTTGTAATTTCATCTCTCTCATTCCTGATTGATTTTATCATAGTTTCTTCTCTTTTTCTTTTTGAGAACCTAGCAGTGGTTTATCTATTTTATTTATCATTTCAAAGAACCAGCTCTTGGTTTCATTAATCATTTGCATAATCTTTCTGGATTCGATTTCATTAATTTTTTTGCTCTGATTGTGACTATTCCTTCCTTCTGATGACTTTTGAATTTTCTTTGTTGCTCCTTTTCCAGATGACTCATTGTGATGTTAGGTAGCTTCATTGAGATTTTTGTGTTGGTTTATATGGGCCCATATTGATATAAACTTCCCTCTTAATACAGCTTTTGCTGCATCCCACAGGGTCCAGTAGTTGGTCTCTACATTTTCATTACTCTCCAAGTAATTTTTAAGTTCCTTTTGATTTCTTCAGTCACCCAGGTATTATTCAGAAGTGTATGGTTCAGTTTCCATAGCTTGGGTATACTTCTCTGTTTTGTGGTTGATTTCTAACCTTACTGCCTCCTGGTCAGAAAAGATAATTTTTATGATTTCAGTATTCATATATTATTAAGATTGTTTTGTGTCCCAAAGCATGGTCAGTCCTTGAGAATATTCCATATGCACTTGAAAAGAATGTATATTCTTTTTGGGGGGATGAAATATATTGGTCAAGTTCATCTCATCTATGACTTCATTTAAGGCCTCTATTTCTTTATTGAGTTTTTTGTCCTGATGATCTCTCTTGTGATAAATGGTGTTTGAGGTCTCCAACTAATACTGTGTTGCTGTTAATGTAATCCCTTAAGGTCAGTATTTTTTTTTACACGTATACATTTGGGTACACACATATTGGGAGCATATATATTGACTATGGCTATTTCTTTCTGTTGGATTGAGCCTCTCACCATTATATGGTGTCCATGTCTGTCTCTTTGCAACTTCTTTGCCTTAAATTAATGTACTTAGTATCAGAATAGCTGTTCCTGCCCTTTTATTTGCATGATTGGCTTGGAATTCCTTGTTTCAACCTGTCACCCTGAGCTTCTGTTTGTCTTTCTCTGGATGTGTGTTTCCTGGAGAGATAGAATAGATGGGTCTTGAGCTCCAGTGGTGCAATCAGCACGCAGTACTTGTACAAAATAGATGGGTCTTGCTTTTTATCCATTCAATCACTCTGAATCTTTTGACTGGTGAATTTAAGCCATTCACATTTAGGGAGATTATTGATAAATGTGGTTTGTTTATAGCCTCTTCGGGTTTTGTTTTGAGGTTTTGTTTCATGTTCTTGACTCTTTCTGTTTGCTATTTTATGTGGATGGTTGTCTATAATAGTCTTTCCTACTGTATATATCCTGTTTGTCTTTGTGCTATGTTTTGTTTTATAGTTGTCGTGAACAGTGTGTCTAACTTGCAATATCTACAGGAATCTGTTTTAAGTTGGCCTTGGTTCATCCACATTGGCCTGTGTCACTCTGTCTATTTTTCTTTTTTTATATAAATATATTTTTAAAATTTTTTATTTATTATCTCTATTTATTGGATAGAGAGAGCCAGAAATCAAGAGGGATGGGGGTGATAGAGAGGAAGAGAGACAGAGAGGTATCTGCAGCCCTGCTTCACCACTCGTAAAGCTTTCCCTCTTTAGGTAGGGACTGGGGGCTCAAACCTGGGCCCTTGAGCATTGTAATACATGCACTCAACCAGGTGCGCTACCACCTGGCCCCTACTCTGTCTATTTTTCTCCCTTCTTTTCTATGTCTGTTTTCCCCCATTTTTGTTGTGTTCCTGGCTATATTACAATACTGATCATCCCATTAAAAATTAGGATTCCAGGGGTCAGGCAGTAGCATAGCTGGCTAAGTGCATATGGTGTGAAGCACAAGGACCAATGTAGGGATCCTGGTTTGAGCCCCTGGCTCCCCACCTACAGGGGTTCACTTAACAAGTAGTGAAGCAGGTCTGCAGATATCTCTCTTTCTCTCCCGCTCTCTGTATTCCTCTCCTTTCTCCATTTCACTCTGTCCTACCCAAGAACAATAATATCAATAACAATATAACAACAACAAGAGTGACAAGAGCAACAAAAATTGAGAAAAATAGCCTCCAGGAGAAGTGGATTTGCAGTGCTGGCACCATGCCCCAGCAATAACCCTAAAGGCAAAAAAAAAAAAAAAAGAAAAAAAAAGGGATTCCTCCACTTCTTTTTTCTTTTTTTTTTTTTCATATGGGACTTCTTTCAGTAATCCTTGCAAGGATTGGTACTGGAAAATTCTTTTAGTTTCTGAAAAAGATCTTTGTTTCTCCATCATATTTGAAAGAACTTAGCAGGATACAGACTTTTTGACTGGAAAATCTTATCTCCTAATAACTTGAATATGCCATTCCACTCCCTCTTTGCCTCTAGTGTTTATGATGATAAATCTGATGAAAGGCTGATGATTTTGCCTTTGTATATAATTTCATCTTTTCCCTAACAACCTGAAATATTTTTTCCTTTCCCCTCATTTGGATAGTTTTACAATAATGTGTCTAAGTGTGTGTTGATTTGGATTCAAGAATTTAGGTGTGCATTCACATTCTTGGATTTCTATATTTTGAACATTACTCAGGTATGAACATTTTTCCGCTAAAGTTTATTTGAATATATTCTATACTCTTCTCTCCCTCTCTTCTTCCTCAGGGATCCCCATAACTCTATGTTTGTCTTGCTGATGGAATCCGCTATTTCATAGAGAAATTCTTTATTTTTCCTAAGCCTATCTTTTTCCAAGAGTTTTAAATTCATAGAATGTGCTGGTTGTATCTTCTAGTGTAGATATTCTCCCCTCCACCTAATTATGTCTATTTCTGAGGTGTCTTACCTCAACTTGAACTGCATGCAAAGTGTCCTTTAGGTCCTGCAGTTCTATTTGGATTTTTTTTTTCCTGTACTTTGTAACTCTTTACTAAAATAATCACTAAGTTATTGAATCTTGAGTTTAGTTTCTTAAACTCATTTCATAATTAGTTTTCTGAACTCTAGCTCTGTTTTATTTTGTTTTGTTTTGTTTTAGATCTATGTCTGGTCATATGAAGTCTCTGTCATGGCTGTCTGTGTATTTTAGTTTGTGTATTTAATGTGGCTTTTGTTATTGTGCCAGTAGGAGGTGCTGTGGCTAAACTTAGATTTCACTGTTTATATAACTTGGTGGGGGAGCAGAGATAATGAATAATAAAGACTCACTAGGCTGGTTCAGTGTCCTTGATATCAATATAGAGTCTCCCTTCTGCTGTTCCAGCTTCTATGGGGCAACATCCTTGGAAACTCAAGAAGTCACAGCTGTAAACTGCTGAGTTTTTAGGTGATTTTTTTTTTCTTTTTAACAGTTCTTTGTTGCTTAAACTCAGATCCAGATGTGGTATAACTCAACTGATGTTATCAATTTGGTGTCATCCATTCCTGAGCACTGTTTTTTATTCCTGGGAATGTTCATTGCTTCTTTCCTTCCACAAACCATACATGATTGTACTCACCTGTGAGATAGGTGATTTTTCATTTCTTTTCTTTCTTTTTTTTTTTCTTTTCTCTTTTTACAGTTGTTTCTTTACCTTGGACCTAGAAATGATGCACCTCAGCTGATAGTCTCTCAATTCGGCCATCCCTGAGTATAGTTCTTTAGTCCTGGAAATATCTTCCTCAACCATTTTCCATTCATGAGCTACACATGTCTGTACTCACCTGTGACTTAGTGAGTCTCTGAAGAAATCCTGGTGATATTTGGTTGTATTTTCAGGTAATTTTCATTGCTTTTCCTAGTTCACCAGGGAGAGCAAAGTGAGTCTGTTTCTACTCCATAGCCATATTCTTTAGTCTACTTTCTTTAACATATTAATCATTTTATTTTTAATTACATTTCTGTTATTCCCTGTATCTTTATTACCATAAGTCTATCTCTATTATCATTTTTTTCTCTTAGCTTTTGTCATTTATCACTTTGTCATTTCTCACCTGGATGTAGTTGGATATATGGTAGTTTTGGGTTGAAAGCTGACATTATATATGAACAATTATAGAGAGTATGATGATATTATATTTCCCCAGAGAATATTTTATTTCCTTCATCCTGACAGGCAGGAAATCTTGATCCAATTAGAGACCAAAATTATTGGAGGCTATTTTTAAGACTTTATGATGACCATTCTATTACTGAGTTTTTCCTATCATGAGGCATAATGCTTCAGAGGTCTAATTTTTAAGCCTGGGGAATTTACTATAACCTCTCTTCTTTAACAGGTTCTAAATCATAATTTTCATCTTTCCTTAGCACTGTGAGACTGCCAAAAAAATCTCTGATTAGCTTTTTATCCCTTTTAGCAATTACTTTCTTTGGGATTTCTTAGCCTCTCACCCTCCTCATTCCCAGATAATGACTTGATGTAAGATGTCATGAAAAATTTTGGTCTCATATCTCTTCTTCTTCTTCTAGCATTTGCCCTTCTTCCGTAGCCAGTCAACAGCGTCAGGTTGAGCCTGATGTAAAGTTTCAAGACCTCCTTTGAATCTGGAGAGGTGGCAGTCGTTGACTATGTGGGTCATAGTCTGTCTGTTGGGGTGCATTGAATCGACCTTCCCGTGGTGCATCTCGTGAGTACCCATTCATTGGGGAAACTGACGATCCTTCCTAGCCGAGGCAAACACTAGAAGAAGTCTGTCTGTAGCCGCAGGGGCAGTTCGGGTCATCTCTGGCTCCCCAGCGATGGAACATAGCGGCGCACCGGCCATGGCCTGTTCGATAGCAATTGAGGAGGGCCCAATCATAACGTGCTAGGTCAAAGCCGGGTTGACGCTTGCAGGGGTCTGTGATGAGGTGTTTGTTCTTTACCTCAGCTGACTGCCAACTCTGTTTCCAAAAGACTGGAATAGAGAAGTTCAGTGTAGGCATAGGTGACCAGATTGGGTGACGAGACATCAAGCGTTGGACAGGGTGGGCAAAGATATCCGCGTATATTGGCAGGTCCGGTCGTGTGAAGACATGGGAAATGAACTTAGATGATGCCGCATCCCAACGAATATCTGGCGGGGCGATGTTGCTAAGAACTGGCAGCCATGGAACCGGGGTGGAACAGATGGTTCCAGAAATTATCCTCATGGAGGAATATAATTTGGAATCGACCAAGTGGACATGGGGGCTACGGAACCATACTGGGGCCCAGTATTCTGCAGTAGAATAGCATAATGCCATAGATGATGATCGTAGTGTGGAAGCGCTTGCGCCCCATGAGGAGCTGGCCAGTATTGCAATGATGTTATTCCTCGCGCCCACCTTTGCTGCAGTTTTTATGAGATGTTCGTGAAATGACAGAGTGCGATCGAGAGTAACGCCAAGATAGACTGGCTGGGCTTCATGCCAGATTCTCGTTCACCAAGCTGCACATTAAGCTCACACGAGGCCAAGGCATGGTGTAGATGGAAAACAGATGATACCGTTTTTGTAGTGCTAGGGATTCATCGCCATTTTTTACAGTAATCAGATATCAGAGACTTGTCTTTCGTGTCTCCTTGAGGATGTCAAACTTTGATGCCTGAGTTGCACAGCAGATGTCATCGGCGTAGATGAACTTCCTTGAAGAAGTTTCTGGGAGGTCATTGATGTAAATATTAAATAGCATAGGAGCCAGAACAGAGCCCTGGGGGAGGCCACTTGAGACAAGTCTCCATCTGCTAGACTTGTCACCCAGATGCACCCGGAATCTTCTGTTTTGGAGAAGAAACGATATAGTGTTGGCCACCCATGGAGGCAGGCATCTTGAGATCTTGACTAGGAGACCACGGTGCCAAACCGTGTCATAGGCTGCTGTGAGATCAACAAAGACAGCACCCGTCTTCACAGACTGCGTGCCGGTAGCTAACCCCCTCCCGTCTCCCATCCTCCCGTATGTCCAAACTCAGTGGCCAGTCATCTAACTCAAGTTGGACGTGCTAAGATCGACCCAGTCTGGAAAAGAGAAATTTCCCATGAGTGGTCATCCCACTTCCGGTTATCTTGTCCATCTCCAAAACTGTCTGAACTGGAAGACGCTTTGAAGAGGGTTAAACCGTGAACAGCTGCTGGCTATGATAACATCACCCCAGAACTCATTCTTAACCTGGGTCCCGCTGGCAAAGAAGTGGCTTGCTTCATTCCTGTCCCACATCTTGGAATCTGAGTCTATGCCCAAAGTTTGGTGTCGTGCAAAGATTATAGCGGTTTTGAAACCAAAGAAAGACCCAACACTGGCTTCCAGCTATAGACCAATTTCTCTCCTCTCTGTGTGTTACAAACTCCTTGAGAGGCTGCTTCTGTCACGTATTTCTCATCTTACAGAGAAATTCCTATCACCCGCCCAAGCTGGTTTCCACCCAGGAAGATCTACCTGCGAACAAGCCCTGGCCCTCTCAACTTACATTGAAAATGGATTCCAGAAGAATCATATCTCTGAAGTTCCTATTTCTTCAGGATGGTAATGCCTTAATTTTTTGGCTACTACTGAAGTTATATTTGATGGTAATGCCTTAATTTTTTGGCTACTACTGAAGTTATATTTTGAATTTTCCATCCTAGTGATATTGCTGCAAGCTCTGGACTTCCTCTATCTTTTTCCTTTCTTTCTTTTCTTTCTTTTTTTTTTCTTGTCTTTTTATTTCCCATGTCCTACAAGAGAGTTGAGTAAATGTTTTAAGGCAAAAGCATCAGTAAGTACAGGACTTATGCTTTACCCTTCTTTTTGAGATGCTAGTCCTTTAAGTTTTTGTCACGCTGGCTGTTGTCTTAATGCCTTTCAATAGCTGTTATTTTGTATTTTAGTGACATTTTATACTTGTTCTCAGTCAGAAAATTAGTCTAATACTGAATAAATTTATTTTAATATATCTCCTTGCTTGTTCGACCATTAAGAAATTTGAAATAAATCTTTAAATAGAGTGATACTATGTCCCAGTTTACCTGAAATGATATTGATTTACAACTTATCCCTCAAGTAATTATTTTAACTCTCCAAACTGTACAGGATGTACAATAAATTATATGGTTACCCTCCTTCTAAAGGTGATCTTATCCATCTTTAAATGCTTCATTAAAATAACTACTAATTACTTAGCTTTTAATAATAAAAATACCATAAAACTAATGGTAATAATTAACAGAGATTTCATATATATTATTTGTATATACTGTAGAATTAATATGTCTTATTTATTTGCATATTTGATATGCCATTTTGAATTTTTAAAAAATAATTTCTATTTTTAGATAAATAAAATGCAAACAGCTTCAAACTGATTATCAATTTCAGAGTCTAAAATTTAATGTCCTGCATGAACATATGTAAATATATATAGTATGCAAATTCTTTCATTGTGTGGTTGATATTTTTAATATTCATTTTATTTATTTCATATCAGATAGTTTCACGAGAGAGAGAGAGAATTCAGAGTACCAGTTCAGTACATGAGACACAAGAGATAGAACTGGGGGTTTCAGACATACAAGCCTAGCTGAGCAATAGACTTGGCAACTCTACAAGGTTCTTATTTGCAAAAATTTACGTTAAAGAATCTACCAGGGAGTCGGGCTGTAGCGCAGCAGGTTAAGCGCAGGTGGCGCAAAGCACAAGGACCAGCATAAGGATCCCGGTTCCAACCCCGGCTCCCCACCTGCAGGGGAGTCGCTTCACAAGCGGTGAAGCAGGTCTGCAGGTGTCTATCTTTCTCTCCTCCTCTCTGTCTTCCCCTCCTCTCTCCATTTCTCTCTGTCCTATCCAACAATGACAACAACAATAATACCTACAACAATAAAACAACAAGGGTGACAAAAGGGAATAAATAAAATTAATATTTTAAAAAAAAAGAATCTACCAAATAGTATCATTAAAAATTACTCAGAGAAATGGATTTTTTTTCTTCCATGGTTATCACAGGGGACTCAGTGCCTGAACTCTAACCCATTGCTCCTGGAGGCTATTTTTCCCATTTTGTTGCCCTTGTTATTATTGTTGGTGCTGTTGTTGCTGTTGTTGTTCGATAGGTCAGAGAAATCAAGAGAGGAGGGGAAGATAGAGGGGGGGAGAGAAAGATAGACACCTGAAGACCTGCTTCACTGCTTTTGAAGTGAACTCCCTGCAGGTGGAGAGCTGAGGTTGGAACCATAATCCTTATGCTTGTCCTTGAACTTGGTCCATGTGCACTTAACCTGCTGTGCTACCGCCAGGCCTCCCAAAATGGAATTATTTCTACAAAGTAAAGTAAAACCCATTAGAACAATAAAACAAGAAAGGAGACCACCTGGGACCAAAAGAAGACAGGACTAGAACCCACCAAATCACTGGTGAGTGCAAACACATGTGGCTGGTGACAGAGAGGAGTCTAGGGAGAGATTAAGTGGCTGGTAACAGTCCTGCAGTTTATCAGTTGAGACACCACCTCCAGTCTGTTCCGCCAACAAGGGGACAGCTGAAGGGAGGAGAGGACTCCCCAGAGACTCACCAAGTGCAACTCTGAGTCTCCATTGCTACTGCCCTCAGAATCTGGAGCAGCTGCAGGGAGGGACACCAGGGGACAGAGATCTAACCAAGAAACTCAGGAGAAGACCTATACCTCAGTGGCATAGCTGTGGCACTGTGAAAGTCTCTTTGCATAACCACTGGATTATCTCTGCCACACCCTGCTTTATCTCTTGGTCGAGAGTCAGTGATTAAGCTAAGAAGCCTACTTGTAGTTTAAAAGCCCTCAGGCTCCCATAGCATACAGGGGAAAAAAGAAAGAAAAAAAGAGGCTTTTAAACCACTGAGCTGCAACTCAGGGATTAAAATACTATTGAAACAACTGTTAACTTCCACCACTGTGAACACTTTAATTACCTTACTTAGACACAAGTCAATCCAGGCAATAGTGATCAGTAATTTGAAAAGTACTGAGAGAGGGAACTCACAACATAATATATTAAAATAGTTAGACCAATAAGAAATATTGGAGAAACGAACCAGCACAAGAGTACAACTAAAAGCCCCCCAAAGGGTGAAGGACAAAATAACGAGTTCAACATCCAAAGACTAGCTAAGGAAATAATCACAGGAGTGAGTAAAGAATTTGAAAGAATTGTAATCAGAAATACAGGAACAACAAATGAGACTCTGGAAGAAAACACTATCTCAAGGTTATTAGAGAGCTGAAAGCTAAATAGCTGAGCTAAGAACACAACCAGCTGAACAAGCTAAAACAGTATCAGAACAGGGTAACAAAATAGATGAACTCCAGAAAACAGTAGAGGGCAGAGAGAATAGAATCAATGAGGCTGAAGACAGAATTAGCAAGAATGAGGATGAATTAGAGACAACTAAAGAAAAAGTAAGAGATCTCAAAAAGAGATTAAGAGATGCTGAAAACAACAACAGAGACCTATTGGATGACTTCAAAAGAAACTGTATACGTATTATTGTCTTACCAGAGGAAGAAAGAGAGGGAGAGGAAGAAAGCATTCTTCAGGCCATAATAGTTGAAAACTTCTCTAGTCTAGACAACATCAAAGACATAAAGATTCAAGAAGCCCAGAGGGTCCCAAACAGAATTAATCCAGACTTAAAGACACCAAGACACATCATACTTAGAATGGAAAGGAATTCTTCGTCTTCTAGTGTTTGCCCTTCTTCCGTAGCCAGTCAACAGCGTCAGGTTGAGCCTGATGTAAAGTTTCAAGACCTCCTTTGAATCTGGAGAGGTGGCAGTCGTTGACTATGTGGGTCATTGTCTGTAGCTGCAGGGGCAGTTTGGGTCGTCTCTGGCTCCCCAGCAGTGGAACATAGCGGCGCACCGACCATGGCCTGTTCGATAGCAATTGAGGAGGGCCCAATCATAACGTGCTAGGTCAAAGCCGGGTTGACACTTGCAGGGGTCTGTGATGAGGTGTTTGTTCTTTACCTCAGCTGACTGCCAACTCTGTTTCCAAGAGTCTGGAACAGAGAAGTTCAGTGTAGGCGTAGGGGACCAGATTGGATGATGAGACGTCAAGCATTGGACAGGGTGGGCGAAGAAATCTGCGTATATTGGTAGGTCCGGTCAAGCGTAGACGTGGGAAATGAACTTAGATGATGCCGCATCCCAACGAATATCTGGCGGGGCGATGTTGCTAAGAACTGGCAGCCATGGAACCGGGGTGGAACGAATGGTTCCAGAAATTATCCTCATAGAGGAAAATAATTTGGAATTGACCAAGTGAACATGGGGGCTATGGAACCATACTGGGGCACAGTATTCTGCAGTGGAATAGCATAATGCCAGAGATGATGATAAGGATAAAGAAAGGATCCTGACGGCTGCAAGACAAAAACAAACTGTCACCTACAGAAGAAAACCCATAAGATTAGCAGCAGACTTCACCACACAAACACTACATGCCAGAAGAGAATGGCAAGATATCTATCGAGTGCTCAATGAGAAAGGCTTTCAACCAAGAATACTATATCCCGCTAGACTGTCATTCAGACTAGATGGAGGCATCAAAACCTTCTCAGACAAACAACAGTTGAAAGAATCAACTATCACCAAGCCTGCTCTGAAAGAAGTTCTTAAAGGTCTCCTATAAACAGTCAGATCATCATAAATAGGACATATATCAGAACACTCTAAATCTCTACAAGAATGGTGTTAAAATATCTTCAATCTTTGATATCAATAAATGTCAATGGCCTGAATTCACCTATTAAAAGACACAGAGTAGGAAGATGGATCAGAAAATACAACCCAACAATATGCTGTCTACAGGAATCCCACCTAATTCAACAAGACAAACACAGACTTAAAGTGAAAGGACAGAAAACCATCATACAAGCCAATGGCCCACAAAAAAGGGCAGGAACGGCTATTCTCATATCTGACACGATAGACTTTAAAATAGATAAAATTAAAAAAGATAGGAATGGACACTACTTAATGCTCAGAGGATCAGTCAATCAAGAAGACTTAACAATTATTAACATCTAAGCACCCAATGAGAAGCCATCTAAATACATCAAACATCTACTGAAAGAGCTACAGCAATATATTAACAGCAACACAGTCATAGTAGGGGACTTCAACACCCCACTCTCTCAACTTGACATATCATCCAGCCAGAAAATCAATAAAGACATAAGGGAGCTAAATGAAGAGATAGAGAAACTAGAACTATTGGACATTTTCAGAGTCATTCATCCCAAGAAACTAGAATACACATGTTACTCAAATTCACATGGGTCATTCTCAAGGATAGACCATATGCTAGGCTACAAAGACAGCATCAGCAAATTCAAGAGCACTGAAATCATCCCAAGCATCTTCTCAGACCACAGTTAAATTAAACTAACACTTAACAGTCAACAAACGATTAGTAATAGTCCCAAAATGTGGAAGCTCAACAGTACACTTTTTAACAACCTCTGGGTGAAAGAGGAAATCAAGGAAGAAATCAAAATGTTTCAAGACTTCAATGAAAATGAAGACACAAGCTATCAAAATATTTGGGACACAGTTAAGGCAGTACTGAGAGGGAAGTTCATAGCTATACAACCATACATTAGGAAACAAGAAAAAGCACAAATAAACAGCCTTATAGCACATCTTAAAGACCTAGAAGAAGAACAAAGGAACCCTAAAGCAACCAGAAGGACAGAAATCACTAAAGTTAGGGCAGAAATAAATAACATTGAGAATAAGAAAACCATACTAAAGATCAACGAAAGTAAATGTTGGTTCTTTGAAAGAGTGAACAAAATCGACAAACCTTTAGCCAGACTCACAAAACAAAAAAGGGAAAGACCCAAATAAATCAGATAGTAAATGAAAGAGGAGATATCACAACAGACACCACAGAAATTCAACATATCATGCAAGGCTTCCATAAACAACTATATGCCACCAAGCTAGGGAACCTGGAAAAAATGGACAATTTCCTAGATACCTACCAACTTCCAAAACTAAGTAAAGAGGAAATGGATAACATGAAGAGGCTCATCACAACTAATGAAATTGAAACAGTTATCAAAAATCTCCCCAAAAATAAAAGTCCTGGATCAGATGGTTTTGCAAATGAATTCTACAAAACTTTCAAAGAAGAACTAATACCTCTACTTTTAAAAGTCTTCCAGAAGATTGAAGACACTGGAATACACCCTGCCAGCTTCTATGAAGCCAACATCACTCTGATACCAAAAGCAGACAGGGACACAACCAAAAAAGAAAACTACAGACCAATATCTCTGATGCACATAGGTGCTAAAATATTGAACAAAATTCTAGCCAACCAGATACAGCAGTATATTAAAAATATTGTTCAGCATGACCAAGTGGGGTTTATCCCAGGCATGCAAGGTTGGTTTAATATATGTAAATCAATCAATGTGATCTGCCACATCAACAAAAGCAAGACCCAAAACCACATGGTCATATCAATAGATACAGAGAAAGCCTTTGACAAAATCCAACATCCCTTTATGATCAAAACACTACAAAAGATGGGAATAGATGGAAAATTCCTGAAGATAGTGGAGTCTATATATAGCAAACCTACAGCCAACATCATATTCAATGGTGGAAAACTGGAAGCATTTCCCCACACATCAGGTACTAGACAGGGCTGCCCACTATCACCATTACTATTCAACATAGTTTTGGAAGTTCTTGCCATAGCAATCAAGCAGGACCAAGGAATTCAAGGGATACAGATTGGAGGAGAAGAAATCAAACTCTCCCTATTTGCAGATGACCTGATATTATACACAGAAAAACCTAAGGAATCCACAAGAAGCTTTTGGAAATCATCAGGCAATACAGTAAGGCTACAAAATTAACATTCAAAAGTCACTGGCATTCTTCTATGCAAACACTAAGTTAGAAGAAATTGAAATCCAGAAATCAATTCCTTTTACTATAGCAACAAAACCAATGAAATATCTAGGAATAAACCTAACCAAAGAAGTGAAAGACTTGTATACTGAAAACTATGAGTCACTACTCAAGGAAATTGAAAAAGACACAAAGAAGTGGAAAGATATTCCATGTTCATGGGTTGGAAGAATTAACATCATCAAAATGAATATACTACCCAGAGCCATCTACAAATTTAATGCTATCTCCATCAAGATCCCAACCACATTTTTTAGGAGAATAGAACAAATGCTACAAATCTTTCCTTTTTCTTCCCTTTCTTTCTTTCTTTCATTCATTCCTTCCCTTTCTTTTTGTTTTATAGGGACAGAAAGATAATCAATAAACCAAAGTACCAAAGTTTTCTCCAACTTGATGTGGCTGGGTTTGGCCCTAGGTCACACGAGGCAAAGCAGCACACTGTCCAAGGGAACTATTTGGCAGACCTGGGAATACTTTCATATTGGGATATCAAGGGCAAGATTTAGAACTTTTCTATACTAGGAAAAAAGACCAGAATATCTCTATGAATTTCATAAAATAACCATTTTTATCTTTAGTCACTAAGCATTTGCCAGAATACCTACTGGGGAGCCCCCAAGGAGTTAGAGTTGCAGATGGTTCATTAAGAGTCTTTATTTATTTCAAATAGAAGAACTTACAGAGTGCATGATTTATTAGGTAGCTATAGGAGACACATCTGGTAACCAGAGACACATCCGCCTACCCTTACATCTGATTTTAACTAATTGAAAAAGATAATCTAATACAGGTTAAGATTTGCTACACCTGATCCAATATAGGCTAAGATTTGCTACACCTAATAGCATCCCACTTGGAGTCCCCTCTGAATATCTGTATTTCTGGCCCCATGGAGGTCTTAGATGCTAGTAGGAGTTTTCTTGGTCCGTGTCTTTGAGCAGAGAATGTTTAGGGAGCAATCTTAACCAGTGGATTGGACCTAATGAAAAAAAGAAAGAAAACCATTCCTGCCTCTAAACCTTTGTGTGGACATTTCTGAGTTATTCTAGGTGCTTCTTAGAATGTTTCAGTAGGATATAGCTTTGTAATTCACAGCAGCAGTCTTCTTTTATTACTAGTGATTTAATATTGATTTACAAAATTGCATGTCAACAGGAGTATAATTCCACACTGTTACCACTATCATAGTTCAGAATTCCCAGTCCCTCCATTGCAAACCACCACAGTTCTCCCAAGATTGCAGGCATGGGTTAACTCGTCATCTTTATGACTGTTTGTCTAGATTTATTAGATACTAATTAGGATTATTAGACATAATTCTCCTCTTTTTCTTCCAGATACAGTCCTCTCCCCCCCCCAAGCCACTCATGACCCTATTACTATATCCAAATGTTACTCCCTTTTTACTCCTCTCTCTGTGGGTCCTGATGGAGCTGGAATTCAGAGACCTCTTAGTCTCTTCCTCATCACTTTTCCCCCACTGGGGGTAAGGATCAAAATCGTTTTGGGGGTGCAGAAGAGTTCTGGTTTTGTAATTGCTTCTCCACTAGTCATGGGCATTGACAGGTCAAGCCATACCCCCAGCTTGTTTCTATCTTCCCCTAGTGGGCCAGAGCTCTGGAGAGGCAAGGTTCTAGAACACACTGGTGAGGTCATCTGCCCAGAGAAGTCAGGATGGAATCGTGATGGCATCCGCAACTTGATATCTAGAAAGTGGCAGGAAATAAAGTGAGACAATATGGTTAATGAACAAGAACCAAAAAGTAGGAACAGAGCAGATGAGAGTAGGGATTTTAGGGTAGAAGTTTATTTTAGGCATGTTTGTAGGGGCCCACTACTATGATAGTTTTTGCTTGAGTTTGGTAGCTAAGATGAAGTTGGATAAAAAAAATATTGTCTATAACTTGGGTCCGCCTGCATATCAGATGTCAGGCTCGGGCAAAAACTAGTGAAGTCATGGGTCCCTTGGAATATACCTAAAATAGACCTACTAGCTTTTTCCAAAACTGAGACCCCATATCTTCATCTGCAAAATTCCAGCCTATAGGTTCATGATTAGTCAACTTTTTTTCTGCTTTATATTTTAACTCATTTCCAGCCACCAGCTTCTAGATGCTACCATGATGCCAACCTGACTACCCTGGGCAAACGACCCCACCATGTGTCCTGGAGCCCCACTTCCCCAGATCCCTACCCCACTAGGGAAAGAGAGAGATAGGCTGGGAGTATGGATTGACTTGCCAATGCCCATGTTCAGTGGGGAAGCAGTTACAAAAGCCAGAATTTCTACCTTCTGCATCCCATAATGATCCTGGGTCTATACTTCCAGAGGGATAAAGAATAGTAAAGCTATCAAGGGAGGTGATGGGATTTGGAGTTCTGGTGGTGAGAATTGTATAGAATTGTACCCCTCTCATCCTATGGTCTTTTCAATATTTCCATTTTATAAATAAAAATTAAAATATGTATATATATATAGTCTGTGAAAATAGTGTCAGAGTAGAGGAAAGGGCTAGAAAGTTGGGTTAAGGTAAATAAATAATTCTTGAAAACAAAATCTGTGGATAGAACTAACTATTTAGCTCCATCCACCTAACCCATAGAAATATATATATATATATTTCTATTTAGCACCAGAGCCTGTGTAACCTCTGAGTCCCTTTTGGTTTGAGCTCACAGCTCATGGTCATAGCTGGAAACATTGCAGGTTGCACTCATTTCAAGACCAGTCTCCCTTCAGAGAGACTGGAGCAGTCCTTATCATCACTCACAACAGCAATCCTGAAACATTATCCTTAGTATATCCTTTTTTCCTCTTCCAATCTCATTCTTTCCACTTCCTCTTTCATACCCCCCAAATAGCTCTCAAATATTTGCACAATATTTAAATTTAAATTTTCGGGGAACAGAGTACCATTTGGAAGAATCCTGACCACAAAATATACAAACACAAAACTCTTCCCTGTAAACATCCTATTTCAAAGCCCTCTCAACTTCAGTTTCACATACAGAAGCTACTCTTTAGCTCCTAGTTCCATGACATGTCTTCTAAGACAGACAAGGATAACTATAATGAATGTTCAATTATAATGTCACCTAGTGGCAAGGATGAATCAAAGTTTGTGGCATCTAAGTGGCATTATGTTTTAAATAATTAACTCAAAACACTGTTAGTTTCACATTACATGAGATAGGTGTTTTCAAGAGCAGAAAATCCACAATTCTGTTGAAGGTCAAAAAGATAAATAAATGCTTGTGACAGGATATTAAAAGGTTGGGATAATTTTATGATATGTAGGTAACACAAACTAAAACTGTGATAACGATAATCAAACCTCATGCATGAAAAGGCATAAAGCTAATCACCAACAAGGTCAGGTAGAGATTTACCTCTGTGTTTTGATTTAACTGAGCATAAATTCATATTAAAAACACTAAGTTGACTCACATTATACAGAAATCTGCCCCACAGCCAATGTTAAAGAGAGAACGCAGTTAGAAATGAGCAGCAACATAAAATAATAATTATTATTATAACAACCATCATTTACTGAGTATCTTGTTATCGTCAGGCCTCATGCTAAGCATTTTATCCAGGAGATTGCACTGATTTTTTTCAGAATCTCTGCAAGGTAGGTACTACTGATCTCATTTTTTAGATAAATTACTAAAGTTCCCAAGGTTATACAAGCATTAAGAAGCAGAAGGAGGTTCACAACCATATCTTTCTAGCTACAAAGTCTGCTCTCTTACCCAGTTCACAGTTCATGTTGCATCAGAAAATAGGAATACTTTTTAAACCAAAAATATTGTTAGTGATTAATATTATCTGTAACGAACCTCATTTTGCAGATAGAGTACTGAAATAGTCACGGTTAAATATCTTGTCTCAGGCTACCTAAAAATCAGTGACCTGCTTGAATCAAGATTGCTTGGTCAATGAGCTTTAATTAAAATATATTCTTTTTTGACTGACTCCTGTCAGCAATTAATTTATATCCCTAAGCAGAAGATCTGATTGTCTTATTTTCTTACCTTGTGTAACTGAAATGTTATTATTAGTTAAGATACTAAAAAAAAAACAATGAAAATAAAATCTGTTCAAACAGTTTAACCCCTTGGGGGGGGGGGGAGCGGGCAGCGGTAGCACAGTGGGTTAAGCACAGATAGCACTAAGAGCAAGGACAAGCTTAAGGATCCCTGTTCCAGCCCCCGGCTCCCTACCTGCAGGGGGTGGTCACTTCACAGGCGGTGAAGCAGGTATGCAGGTTTCTTTTTTTTTTTTTTTAATTTTTTATTTAAGAAAGGATTAGTGAACAAAAACATAAGGTAGAAGGGGTATGCAGGTTTCTATCTTTCTCTCCCCTTTTCTGTCTTCCCCTCTGTCCTCTCAATTTCTCTCTGCCCTAACCAACAACAAGGGCAATAAAAATGTGGCAAATGACCTCCAGGAGCAGTGGGTTCATAGTGCAGGCACTGAGACCTGGAAGCAAAAACAAAATACAAAAAGAAAGAAAGAGAGAGAGAGAGAGAATTTAACTTTGTGTCATCTTTTGACAGTGTTTTTTCTTAGTTTGAATAAGTTCTGAGTAAATCAGAGCTCAGTGGTTCTTATATGATTTTAGCAGTTCATCCAAATGCAATAATCATGTAGGAGCAAACTTGATTGTAATAAAAAATGAAATCTCTCCAGTTACAGGCATAACCTTATAAAGAGTTCCCTCTTAAGAAAAAAAAAAAAAAAGGAGGTAGATAGCATAATGGTTATGCAAAGGAACTGTCATGCCTGAGGCTCTGAAGTCCCAGGTTCCATTCTCTGCACCACCATAAATCAGAGCTGATCATTGCTCTAGTAAAAAAAAAAAAAAAATCTTTCTATTTAACAACCATAAAAAATTTGCTTTCTATTGAACAACCATAAGTAGTTGTTTAACTGTTGGGGCTGTGGTTTTTACCCTCATTTAAAAAAAAATTATACAAAGTAGTGATGACAATCATGATGACATAACATGATACATAGTAGAAACTTAGAGGACTGTTTCACAAAAAATTTTAAGTTACTTATCAACATAGTCTCAAAAATGTTACCCTTCGCTGTTTTCTATATGATCCAAGGGAGACAAAAACATGTTGCAGCAAGGTAAACACTGCATAGGATTTGAGAAATGAATACTTTAAAAGTATCTGGGTTTGCCAATGGAGAACAGTTTAACAACAACATACTAATGGGGACACTGTTTGATCTAGCAGTCCCACCTGTGGGAATTTATCCTATAGATAAATGATTTCGGTACAAGATTATTTATTGTAGCATTCATGTTAACAGCAAAATATTTTTAAATCTATGTAGCCATTAAAAGGTTGGTCATATAAATTAGAGTAAGTGGTTTTTTTTCTTTAAAAAAAAGAAGAATGATAGGTAGCTGGAAAGTCGCAGGATACAATTTTAAGTGATAAAGTCAAGTGCATAGCGTTATGGTATACCACTGTTATATTTAAAGAAGGAGATGCCAAATATATACTAGCATTTGCTTATGTGTGTATAAACCCTAGAAAGACACCCAAAATAGTTTTACCCTGCATCCCTGGGTACATGAGTAAAGTATTTTACTTTATTTTAACAATACAGAATATTAATAAACTAATGGATTTTTTTTATAATTACTGGAGGAAGGACTGTGATTAGTGCATTTGATAGAGTATATATTTTACCATGCTTGAGGACCTGAGCTCAAGTCCCTAGCAGTCACATGGAAATGGTAAGCTTCATGAGTGAAGCAATGTCGTAGTGTCTCTTCTTATCTCTCTCCCTCTCTGAAAAACAAGACCAAAAATTCACCAGGATCAATACAACTATGTAAACTGACATAAAAAAAATATGAACTAAGTCTGTAGCCACATCCAATAGAACGAGCGAGAGTTTGTCATCTTCTCTCTTTTAGCTTCTAATAAACATATGTATGGAATGAGTCATAAGTGACTAGATTTTTCCATGTAAAGATCATAATGTGTGGGGGCTGGGCAGTGGCACACCTCGTTAAGCACACATGTTACCATGGACAAGGACACAGTTGTAACCCCCACTCCATATCTGCATGGGGTGGGGGGGGCGGGGGGGAGGGAGAAGTTTCACAAGCCATAAAGAAAGTACTGCAGGTGTCTCTCTGTATCATCATGTATCTCCTTCTTCCCTCTCAATTTCTCTGTTCTATCAAATATAAATAAATAAATATTCTAGAGACAGAGTTATCCACATCTAGCCTATTTCCACCATTTCTATTTTGGTCACTATTTTATTTTTCTGATGTTCTTTCAGTTCAACAGAACCATATGTAAGCCATTCGTAGGTGTAACATAGTTGTATTACTAACTTTTAGCATAATTGACAACACATGCCATATATCTACTTCCTCTTCAAGCAAACTTAATAACACAATTAAGGACTGAAAATTACATTGCTAATTTTTGAAAATGCCAAAATCTTGCACTCATAATCAAACAGAACTTGGAGAACTACATGACAAAGTGTCTTCCAATGATGTTATGTATAGTGAGTACTTTATTTGAATTTTTACATTTCCACTTAATACGGATGTTCCAGCACAAAGGAAGTGAGAAAAATTAATTTCTCTTAGAATTCCAGAGAGTTGTTCCCTGGTTTTTGGAATACACATTTGACAACAGAACTTAAATGTTTAAAACTAACTTCTTGACTTTTCATATTAGCTATGTAACTCCCTGGGCATTCCTCATCACAGCATATCAACTTCCATTCATCTTGGGGTTCAAGCTAAAACCCCTGGAGACAACTTTGATTACTTCTTTCATATCCCATATCCAGTCTGTCAGCAGACGTTGTCAACTCTGCAAAAAAAGACAAAGGAAGTAGAATAAAATCATAAATTATACAATATACTTCTAAATAACCTATAAGGCAAATAAGAAGTCTCAAAAGAGATTTTTTAATATTTCAAATTAAAGCCTATGAGAAATTCTGGAATGCAGCTAAAGGAGTGTTGAGAGGGAAATATATAGCTTTAAATTATGACATTCATAAAGAAAAATATATATAAAATCTAAGGCTCAAATTTCCATCTTAGAATGTAGAAAGAGAGCAAGGTAAATCCAAAAGAATAAAACAGAAAATGAATAGAAAATTAACCCCCAAATTTTGGCTCTTTGAAGAGATCAACAAAATTAATAAGCCCCCTATCAAGACTGACCCAGAAAAGAAAAGCCAAGTATTTTTTATTTTATTGTTATTATTATTATTTTATTTTTTGCCTCCAGGGTTATTGCTAGGGTTCAGTGCCTGCATCATGAATCCACTGCTCCTGGAGGCCATTTTTTCCCCCTTTTGTTGACCTTGTTGTTGTAGCCTTGTTGTAGTTATTATTGTTGTTGATGTCATTCGTTGTTGGATAGGACAGAGAGAAATGGAGAGAGGAGGGGAAGACAGAGAGGAGGAGATAAAGATAGACACCTGCAGACCTGCTTCACCGCCCATGAAGCGACTCCCCTGCAGGTGGGGATCCAGGGGCTCAAACCCGGGGTCCCTATTCTGGTCCTTGCACTTTGCACCACATGTGCCTAACCCACTGCGCTACTGCCTGACCCCCAAACCAAGTATTTTTATTACTAAAAATGAAAGGTGATCACAACAGAGTTTTATAAACATTAAGAAAATAGTAAGAATTCACAACTTTTTAGATAAGAATGCCAAGTTGTACATAATGAATAGTTTTCTTTCAAAACACAACTTACAAAATTAGTAAGAGGAAAATAAATATATATAAATTTTAAATATACCAGTAAGTAAACACAATATAATGCACAAGTATAAGCCAAAAATAAACCTATGGTTTTTTTCTCTATGCAATTAAACTTGTCTCAAAGACATACTTACAGATGATTTGATTTTCTTTTTTTTATTTTTTATATTTATTTATTTATTTTCCCTTTTCTTGTCCTTGTTTTTTCATTGTTGTTGTAGTTATTGTTGTTGTTATTGATGTCGTTGTTGTTAGATAGGACTGAGAGAAATGGAGATAGATGGGGAAGACAGAGAGGGAGAGCAAAAGATAGATACCTGCAGACCTGCTTCACTGCCTGTGAAGCAACCCCCAGCAGGTGAGGAGCCGGGGACTTGAACCAGGATCCTTAAGCTGGATCGTCACCTGCACTTAACCTGCTGCGCTACCACCCAACTCCAGATGACTTGATTTTCCATATAGAAAATAAGAAACAATATATATTTTATTTGTTTCTTGTCTGCTGAGACTTTGCTAGGGCTTCATGCCTGCATGATTCCACAAATCCACAGGGATTTTTTTTTCATTTCAGTCTCAAAGAACAGATAAGGAGAAAGAGCTGATGAAAGCTGAGACACCACAGAATGCTCCTCTACTTATAAAGTTTCTCCTTTGTATGGTGCTTCCATGTGGGGACCAGGGTCTAGAAACCAAGTCCTTGAACATGATAAAGGGTGTACTCTACTGGATAAGCTATCTCCTGGTCACACAACCTAATTTCTTTTTAACTACTAAGATAAATGAGTTTATTTAGCAATGGGTGGTGAGGCAAATTTCCAGGGTACTTCAGAGATGATTGTCCTATCCCATGAGTTGGAGGTTCATGTGATCTATTTTGTTACAACGATCTTACAACTTTAGTTAATGTGTCTCTCACAGGTTTTTACATGAATTCTCCCTCTCCAGAAAAGTAGCTCTGAAAATCTGCAAATAGCTAGAAATACAGAAGGTAAGAAAATTTTTCATCATACTAAAGATGCTAGTTGCTTCCTTTGCTATACTGAGATTTGCACTAATGGTGTAAAGCAATGGTGGTGTTACATGAATCGAGACATGCCAAACTAAAATTATCGTATCACTCACTGTCATGTAATCACAGCTTTTAAAAACTTAATCAATTAATCAGTTAATTGGATGAGGCAGGACCTTGAACACGTGAAACTCCACAACTCTGGGCCACCTCTTCATTTAGATAAAGCGGGAGAAGCATTAGAGTACTGGAGCCTTCCCCCAGTCCATCCCCGCACCCAGGGCCTTAACACAACCATTGTGGTGCCAGGTTTGAGCCTGAGATACATGAATAGAAAACCATGGTGGACTGTGTCTGCAGACTCCAATCACAGGTATTTAAAAAGTCAGTTTCGTTTAAAATGTTTTTAGGGCACCAGAGGTGGTTCAGAGATAGAGCACATACCTTCATGCATGAGACTTGGATTTGATTCCCAGTACTACATATGATTAAGTGCTATTTTCTTTTCTTTTTTTTTTTTTTTCCTCCAGGGTTATTGCTGGGCTCGGTGCCTGCACCATGAATCCACCACTCCTGGAGGCCATTTTTTCCCCTTTTTTGTTGCCCTTGTTGTTGTAGCCTCGTTGTGGTTATTATTATTGCCATTGTTCATTGTTGGATAGGACAGAGAGAAATGGAGAGAGGAGGGGAAGACAGTAGGGGGAGAGAATGATAAGACACCTGCAGACCTGCTTCACCACTTCAGCGACTCCCCTGCAGGTGGGGAGCCGGGGGCTCAAACCGGGATCCTTACAGCGGTCCTTGCGCTTTGCGCCACATGCGCTTAACCCACTGAGCCACTGCCCAACCCCCAATTAAGTGCTATTTTCATATATATATATCTTAAAAAATAAAGACAGAATGCCTTTCACAAGCAATAAAGCAAGTCTGCAGGTGCCTCTTTCCATCTGTCTCTATCTCTATTTCCCCCTCAATTCTCAATTTCTCTCTGTCCTATCCAATAAAATGGAAAAAAAAACTGGCTCCAGAGCAGTGGATTCATAGTGCCAGTTCTAAGCTCCAGCGATAACCCCGGAGGCAAAAAAATGAAACAAAACAAAACAAAAAACAGTGCTTTGAACCAAAAAATACATGGCAAAGTGCACAGTTTACCAGTGTACAAAGTTCTAGGTTGGAACTTCAACACCATATAGGAACAATCACAGAATATATTGGAGAGTTCCATGGGTGGTGGAGCAGTACAAACTTCTCTCCTCCTTTATCCCTAAAATAAGGAATGAAAAAGATGGCCTGGTCGGTCACTTAGTGATGGTATCAAGCATGCATGAGACTTTAGCACCACATAGAAAAAAATATACCTTTCCTGAATACATGTAAATAATTAGGTTTTTATCTTAATTATTACAGCTGAGAGATAATTAAGATAAAAAACCTAATTATTTACATGTATTCAGGAAAGATATAGACCCAGGAGCAAGCCTTATGTCCCCGCCTGTAGGGAGGAAGCTTCATAGGGGTGAAGCAGAGCTGCAGGCATCTCTCTCCCTCATTCTCACTCTCTAACTCGACCACCCCTTTCAATTTTTCTGTCCTATTAAATAAGGAGAGAGCCTGCATGAGCAAGGAGTGGTGGTGGGAATGCTTCCTAAGCACAGCAAATTTGTCATCCAGGCACCTAGCCCTAGTGATAATCCTGGTGGTAATAATTTAAAAAGAAGAAAAAAAAGAAATCTCAGTTTATTGAAGACAAGTCATTTATTTGCCTGCAGGGTTATTATTGGGGCTCAGTGCCTGCTGTATGAATCCACTGCTTCTGGTGGCCTTTTTTTCTTTTTTTTTTTATTTTATAGCATAGAACAGAGTGAAACTGAGAGAGGAGGGTAAGATAGAGAAGGAAAGAGAAAAAAAAGAGAGACACCTGAAGACCTGCTTCACAGTTTGTGAAGCATCACCCCCTGCAGGTGGGGAGCCTTGGGCTCAAACCTGGATCCTTGCACTGGTCCTTGCACTTAGTACTATGTGCACTTGACCGGGTACACCACCACCAAACCCCTTGAAAGTAAGTGTTTTTAATTTCATTGTGACAAAACAAGGTAAAAATTATGAACTTATTCTGCATAGCAGCTCTGGGATGAGAAGCACTGGAGTGATGGTTTGAATTGTAAACTGAACTAGGAATGTTTCTTTTTCTTTCTTTCTAATGAGATGACTGAGATCAACCTAGGAGTCGCACACATTTCTCCAGTCCAATTTTTCCTTTATTCATTTTTGAAGGAAAGAGAGAGAACAAAGTAGAGCTCCATCACCCACAGAGTTTCATTCATCCTGTCCATAAAGTTCTCAAGTCATTCTGGAAATTGAACCTACAGCCTCAGATATGCAAGGAAGATGTTCTACCACTGAGCCTTCTATAAAGTATGGCTATTTAGACTTAGGTTGTTGACAGAAATTTGGCGATTTTTTTTTTTAATACTCTGCAGTGAAGCTTGTCAAGAAGATTGGAAAAAGCTAGAGATCCACCATTTCCCAAATAGTCAATGCATGATGTTACAAAATTATACAAGAATAAGAAATCCTATCAGAGCAGAAAGCTGATCAACATATTGTAATGCAACTACATGCAAAATGTTCATTGATTTAAGTGTCACATTCCCCATTACAGCTGACCTTTAAAAAACTACCACTTGCCCAGTTTTGATATGATACCAAAAGAGAATACCCAGAAGTATCTGAACAGGCTTCTACAATATGCCTCCTTTTTCTAACTATATTTCTCTGTGAAGCTGGATTTTCTTCTTATATTTCAACACAAGCAACTTATCACAATAAACTGACTACAGAGCAGATATGAGAATTAAGTTATTTTCTCTTAAGCACAGATTATGAAAATATTTGTGAAATCAAAGTTACTAATTTTGGAAAATATAATTATTTCCACTAAAAAATCTTACTGATGTTAATGGAGTTTTTAACATGTTGAAAAATAAAATTTCTCTATTTTAATTTTGAAATCTGTAAATATAGAGAGACATAACTCACATTATAAAAAGCTCTTTTGTTGGAAGCAGTAGTTTTAAGGAATGTTAGAAGTAGTTTTAAAAGTTCTCTTTCATGCAGTTATTTGTTAAGTGCTTTTAGTATAAGTTGTTTGTGGTGTGAGATGGAAAATTCCTTGCCCTTTCCCCCTTGGAAAACAGGACCTAATCAGTAAAAGCCATCAGTTGTTTTGCAGGTTGCTTGAAGGACCCTGCATAGGGCAAGCCGTATCAGGGCCTTTGCACAGGGTTTGAGGAATGCTGTTTACCGAGTGGATGGTCATAGCTGATGGCGGGGGGGATGTGGTGACCCTACCTAGCTAGATTCTATTGGTTGTGTGACTTTGCAATGTTTGAAACTAGCCCGCGCTGTGGTTTGAATGGATCATGCTTTCGTTAAGTTTGAAATGATTGGGTTTTTGTGTTCTCTATAGCCTGTTATTGGATGTAGGTTGATAAGGTGATGTGTTCCCCCTCCTGAATGTATTCAGAAATCCTATAAATTGTATGGTTTGAGCCCTGTTCGGGGTCGAGCTTGGTAGACTAACACCAGTCACCACTCGGCCCAGATTGCAATTCGTGAATAAACATCTTTGCTTCCTTGCAATGGATGGTGGTTAATTCTCTGTAACATCTTTGAGCCAGGACCAGGTGGTAGTACACTCTATTAAGCACACATACTACCATGTGCAAGGACCCAAGTTCAAACCCCCAGTCTCCACCTTCATAGGGGAAGCTTCATCGATGGTGAACCAATGCTACAGATCTCTCTCTCTCTCTCTCTCTCTCTCTGTCTGTCTGTCTCTCTTTCTCTTCCTCTCTCTCTCTCTCTTTCTCTCTCTGCCCCTTCCTCTCAATTTCGATCATGTCAAATGATAAAGAAAAGGACACCAGGGAGCGGTGGACTGGTAGTTTGGGCACCAAGCCCCACTGCCAATACCACTACCCTAGTGGAAATAACAACAACAGTAATAGCTACAACAACAATGAAAAAAAAAAAGGGGGCAACAAAAGGGAAAATATATAAATATAAAAAATAATAAATATTTTTTAAAAAAACAATAATAAACAAGCTCTTTGAGGTCTAATAATAAATCCTTAATTTTACTAAAATGTTCATGACATAAAAGTAACCCTTTTAATCATTTTCTCAAAATTGTTTTATTAGAGAAATAACTTACATGACAGTTATCACATGAGTACAATTCCAATCCTTTCGTGATAGGCATGGGCACACCAACTGAAGTCCTCATCCATCATCATTCACTGGGTCATGAACACTGTCTAAGTCCCTCCCCTTCCCCCAACATTTTTTTTTAATTTATAAAATGGAAATATTGACAAGACCATAGGATAAGAGGGGCATAACTCCACACAGTTCCCACCACCAGAACTCCATATCCCATCCCCTCCCCTGATAGCTTTCCTATTCTTTATACCTCTAGGAGTATGGACCCAGGATCATTATGGGGTGCAGAGTGTGGAAGGTTCTGTAATTGCTTTCCTGCTGAACATGGGCATTGGCAGGTCAATCCGTACTCCCAGCCTGTCTCTCTTTTGCCAGTGGGATAGGGATTTGGGGAGATGGGGCTGCAGGACACATTGGTGGGGTCGTCTGCCCAGGGAAGTCAGGTTGGCATCATGGTAGCACCTGGAACCTAGTGGCTGAAAAAGAGTTAAGATATAAAGTAGAACAAATTGTTGACTAATCATGAACCTAAAGACAAGAATATTGCAGATGAAGATTTGGGGGGGTCTCCATTTTGGGAAAAGCTAGTAGGTCTATTTTAGGTATATTCCAAGTGGCCCATGACTTTACTAGTTTTTGCCTGCACCTGACATGTGATATGCAGGTGACCTAAGTTATTGTCTGGCAGGGAGGAGGGGTGGTGGTGTCATAGTTGGAAAAAGACCAGAAAGCTGTATCAGGGAAGAGAATAGCTCCCAAATATGGGAAAAGTACTTAAATATTGTTAACTGTGAACCCCATCAATTTGATCTGGAGCCCGTATTCAGCATAGGAGCCTATGTAACCTCTGCATCCCTGTAGGTCAGAGCTCACATTCTGTGGTCACAGCTAGGAACATTCCAGGCTGCACCAATTTTAGGACCCATCATCCTGATAGGCAGAGTCTGCTATCCAACCTCCCTTCAGAGAATAGGACAGTCCCTACCTTTGTTGATCCACATTGAGGGCCAGGTCCTATAGGGGCCCACAGAGGGGTCCATTAAGTTGTTCCTGATGGAGATGTAGGCCCATCGTGTCTGCAGGGAGGTTGTGGGGATGTGGTGGAGCCTGGCAGAGCTTAACCTGAGAGGTGAGTTCACCTGGTAAGTCTCTCTCTCTAAGGAGGGGTTGAGAAAAAAGGGGGACACATAAACCTCAAAAGGTTGGTGGCCATGTAAGTCTTCCCTCCCCCACAAAAACATCCTGCGTCTTTCCACCTGGAGCCAGCATTCCTTAAGCCTGCTCCACCCTACATTCCCAGATACTATGGCCTATCTACATAATCATTGTTTTGCCTGAAAGATCCCCACCCATTCCATTCCTTTGATCTATCTTCCTTCTACCCTCAAGGCCCTCCCTGCCTCCAGGGTATTTTTATTAATCCTACCAGTTAAAACCCTCGCAACAGTTGCTAAAGAAGTTCCTACCTTTCCAGCCTCTTCCATTTTTCTCCGCCCCTCTCCTAACCATGTATGGTATTGTCAAGCCACTTCCGTTTCTGTCTTCTCTCTTCTGTGTCCCAGCTGGGAGGAGGGCAGGTGGGCAGATGGAGAGGCTGACACCAGCCATTGTGGTTGGTGCCACTGGCTTAACCAGGTGTGCTACTGCCGGACTCTGGGGCATGAGGATGAATAAAGATTTGTATTGCTTTGCTGCCACAACCTTAGTTCCTGGGTCATCTCTCCTTCTCTCGACACTAGCCCGACACATGTCTGTGTGGGAATCCCAGGACTCCCCAATTAGGACCCCAGGAGTTGTCCCCCCAACATTTTTAGGTATACAATTCTATGGAACTAAATATATACAAATACAAATTTTTCATAGCCATTATCACCACCAATTTCTAAAACACTTTTCACTTCCACCTAAAGCTTCATGCTCATAAAATAATAATTCCTCCATTTGCCTCACTCTCCAGCTCATATTCTGCTTTTAGATGCTAAGAATTTGCTTTTTCTAGACACTTTATATAAATGGAATTCTATAATATGTGTCTTTTTGTGTCTGGCTTATTTCACTCACTATGTTTTCAAGGTACATTTATATAGTATTGGTCAAAATTTCATTCCTTGTTAATATTGGATAATATTTCATCATCTGCATGTATCATTTTTTTATCCCTCTGACATTTTCATGAATAATATTTGAACATTGTATCAAAGTGTTTGTTTGGGACTATGCTCTCAGTTCTTTAGGGGCTATGCTTGAAAGTGGGATTACAGTCTACGGCAATAACATCCTGAATATGTCCACTCTCGTCTGATCTCAGAAGCTAAGCGGGATCAGGCCTGGTGGGATTGTTGAATTGCTGAATCTTACACTGAATTCTTTGTGTAACTTCTTGAGCCATCTTCCGTGTCTTTTAACAATAATAAGTCTGAGACCAAACAAACAAAAACCACTGAGAACTGCTGTCCTAGCACATTCCAACTTTGCCTAGATGACTTCTTTTTGCTATCTAAGGTAAAGGCAGACATCACCTGTTAAGAAAAATGTGGTCAGAGAGACAGCCCAGCAGGTAGAGCACAAGACTTGTGTGGGTGAGACCCCAAGTTTAATCATCACCACCACATGTTCTGAGGTGGAACCATGATCTAATCTCTCTCTTTCAAGAAATTAATATATAATTCTGTCAAAAAATGTAAAGTTCAGGGGCCAGGCTGTGGTGTTCCCAACTGAGTGCACACATTACAGTATGCACAGATCCTAGTTCAAACTCCCAATCCCCACCTGCAAGGTGGAAGCTTCACAAGCAGTGAAGCAAGTTATATATGTGTTGATTTCTCCCTCCTCTCTCAATTTCTCTGTCTTACCAAATCAAATAACATTAAAAACTCTTTTAAAAAAGTGTAAAATCAAAATACAGGTTGTGATATGAGGACATCCTATGTATAACTATAGATAATCTGTCTTAGTTCTTAGAAGGGATGCATTGGATCGACCTTCTTGTGGTGCATCCCGTGAGTACCCATTCATTGGGGAAACTGACAATCCTTCCTAGCCGACTGAATCCACATGGATCCCAGTCACTTTCAAAGCCAGCAACAAGCAGCTCCTGACAGCTTTCAACCTGACACTGTTGACTGGCTATGGAAGAAGGACAAATGCTAGAAGAAGAAGAAGAGTTCTTAGAACTCTGTATTTTAATTATCCGTTAACTTCTCTTTCCCCTTTCTATACCCTAAGCACTCTAAGTGAAAATTTAGTTCTCTTCTATTTTTTTTATTTTGTTTAAGACAGGATTAATTACCAAAACCATAAGGTAGGAGGGGTACAACTCCACACAATTCCCACCACCCAATCTCCATATCCCACCCCCTCCCCTGATAGCTTTCCCATTCTCTATCCCTCTGGGAGCATGGACCCAGGGTCATTGAGGGTTGCAGAAGGTGGAAGGTCTGGCTTCTGTAATTGCTTCCCGGCTGAACATGGGCGTTGACTGGTCGGTCCATACTCCCAGTCTGCCTCTCTCTTTCCCTAGTAGGGTGGGGCTCTGGGGAAGCTGAGCTCCAGGACACATTGGTGGGATCTTCAATCCAGGGAAGCCTGGCCAGCATCCTGGTGGCATCTGGAACCGTTTCCAGAAGATGTGATCAGAGCTCAAGCCTAGCAGCTTCTCAGTCCGCCATCTTCCCCGGAATCCAAGACTGGAAGCTAGTTCTCTTCTATTTTTATGTATGCCCACTGTCTAGAATATAATAATGCGCAAGAAATATCTGGAGGAGAGGCTGGTTGTGGTACACACATTACCATGCACAAGGACTTGGTTTAAGCTCCCAGTCTCCACAGACATAGGGGAAGCTTCACAAGTGGTAGAACAGTGCTGCAGGTGTCTGTCTCTCTTTCCCTGTCCTTCTCTGCCTTCCCTTCCCTTCTTAATTCTTAAAAAAGGAGAGAGAGAGGAGGGGATCAGATGGTAGTGCAACAGGTTAAGCGTATGTGGCACAAAGCACAAAGACCGGTGTAAGGATCCTGGTTCAAGCCCCAGCTCTCCATCTGCAGGGGAGTTGCTTCACAGGCGGTGAAGCAGGTCTGTAAGTGTCTATCTTTCTCTCCCCCTCTTTTTCTTCCCCTCCTCTCTGCATTTCTTTCTGTCCTATCCAACAATGAACAACATCAACAACAACAATAATAACAACAAGGGCAGCAAAAGTGGGAAAAATGGCCTCCAGGAGCAGTGGATTCATGGTGCAGGCACCAAGCCCCAACAATAACCCTGGAGGCAAAAAAAAAAAAAAAAAAAGTAGAGAGAGAGAAGTGAGAAATACCTAGAGATGTTTTCTTGTTTCCACCAGAGCACAGCTCTTCTGGTGATGCCAGGGACTGAACCCAGGACCTTAGAGACACATGCATAGAAGTATTTTGTTCCCTTTCTTTTCTTTCTTTCTTTGTTTCTTTCTTTCTTTCTTTCTTTCTTTCATTCTTCCTTTCTTTGCTTTTTGCCTCCAAGGTTATCGCTGGGGCTCAGTCCCTGCACTACGAATCCACTGCTCCTGTGGCCATTTTTTTCCCTATTTTTTTTTTAATAGGACAAACAGAAATTGAGAGGGGAGGGGAAGATAGAAAGGGAGTGAAAGATAGATACCTGCAGACCTGCTTCACCACTTGTAAAACGACCCCCTCCCCCATAGGTAGGGAGCCAGGGGCTCAAACTGGGATCCTTGCATGGGTCCTTGTGCTTTGTATTATGTGCACTTAAATTGGTGTACCATCGCTGGACCCCACATGGAAGTATTTTGCATACTTATCATGCTATCTCCCATGCCCATATTTGGATTTTTTAAAGGAAATTCAAGATAATTCTAATAAAGCTTTTATTCATATGTTAGCTTTAATTGCCCATCAATGGCTTTCTGGAGGTCTGTATTGAGAAGGATTCTGAGGTCATCTAGAGACATATCAGGAATGAATACCGGTACTTATCAGCAATGTAAGATATGAAAGGATCTATAGCTAAACTAGATGCCAAGGCCCATTTCGTGTCTAACATTCCATGCAGGGGATACAGTTTTTTTAAATATATAATTTTCATCCTTAACTTTAGTCCAATGACTGGATACCTCTTTTATTAGTAAATTCATTGTAACTGTGTTGCAAAAAAACAAGTGTTCCTACTTCAGTCTGCAGCCCTACCTCTGGATCCTCCCAAGCTCAAAAGGTCCTTGTAGAATTCTTCATGGATTTTTACAAATACATAAATGCAATCTTATGATAATATGAGGCTGTTAGGTTTGAAATGACTCACATTGCTTTCATCTGGGACTCATTTCTTACCCAAGTAGCATTCAAAGACAAATATATACAACCCACATTTTCATTTTATTTCCAGTTTCATGTCTTTGGTTTTATTTATAAGAAGTTATGTATTATTAGAAAATGCAAGCCATTCATATATATGTTATTACATTATTTCTCCAGTCTCTCCTTTTAAAAATGGACAGCTATTGGATTTAAAGAAGTGAATGGTAAAGAGGAAGGGGGAAAAAAGGTGCCTTAAAAGACAAGACTACCAGGATTCATTTTAATGGAGAGTCTGAAATAATTATGATCTCTATTTCAGAAAAAAAACAGGGGGGGAGACATCCATAAATTAGGAATATGTGTGTTATTATCCATGTGGGTGACATAATATATTGATGTATCACAGTATTAATTTATCAGCAGATTGGTTCAGAGATGTTCAAATTGGACTGGAGTTGTTACTCCCAGAGAGATCCTTCCATTTGTGCTGTTTAGATTTGTTCAAAGATTATTAGGCCTCAGAGAATGAGCTATGTACTTACCTTAAGATGACCCTGAACAATATAGAAATAAATTAGAAATTGAGGATTTCATTAAAAACAAAGTGATACTACATTCATAAGGGAATGGGAAAAATTAATTTCATGAGGATGCAAAAGGAATGTGATTGTCTGCTATATCTGCACATACGTGGAGGAGGGCTGAGAAGCAATGAATTTGATAGAAAACTATTTTTTAACCAAGGCACAAAATTACATTGCCTTGAATTTTGTAGGACTTCTTGCTTTTTAAAAACATGCTCACATTCATTATTTTATCTTCCCCAGAAAGCTGTAAGGTAGGTAAGTCAGGAATCATTATATCGCCCCAAGGACTCCATAACACGCAACCAAAAAGATATGTGTACACCTGTGTTCATAGCAGCACAATTCATAATAGCTAAATCCTGGAAGCAAACCAGGTGCCCAACAACAGATGAGTGGCTAAGGAATCATTATCCCCAGAATCGTCATCTCACACTTTTGCCACCAGTGTTTTATGATAGGGTTCACGGATCCAGAGAAAGTATTCCTCTATCTGGTGATTCATAAGAACTTGAACAAAATTAATTAACTAGTATGTGTTACAAGGGACAGGGTAACTCTTAACTTGGGAGTTAGCTTTCCCTTTTAAACATTCTTTTTTTTTTTTATTTATAAAAAGGAAACACTGACAAAACCATAGGATAAGAGGGGTACAACTCCACACAATTCCCACCACCAGAACTGTATCCCATCCCCTCCCTTGATAGCTTTCCTATTCTTTAACTCTCTGAAAGTATGGACCCAGGATCATTATGGGATGCAGAAAGTGGAAGGCTTCTGTTATTGCTTTCCCACTGAACATGGGCATTAACAGGTCAATCCATACTTCCAGCCTGCCTCTCTCTTTCCCTGGTGGTGTGGAGATCTGGGTAATCGGAGCTACAGGACACATTCTGGGGAATCAGAGCTGCAAGACAGACATTGTTTGTCCAGGGAAGTCTGGTTGGCATCACGGTAGCTTCTGGAACCTGGTGGCTGAAAATAGAGTTAACATATAAAGCCAAACAAATTGTTGACTAATCATGAACCTAAAGGCTGGAATAGTACAGATGAAGAAGTTGGGGGGGGGGGTCTCCATTTTGTAGATAGCTAGTAAGCATATTTTAGTTATATTCCAAAGGGCCTGTGGCTATACTAGTTTTTTGTTCGTTTTTTTTCCCCTGAGCCTGAAATCTGATATGCAGGTGGATCCAAGTTATTGTCTAGGGGAGATGATGTCATGGCTGGGAAAAGGACCGAAAGCTGGATGAGGGAAGAGAGTAGCTCATAGGACCTTGCCCTCAACTTGGATCAACAACGGGAGAGAATGTTCCCCATCCTCTGAAGGGAGGATGGACAACATACTCTATGCTATACCTGAGGAAGATGGGTCCTGATATTGGGACAGCTTGGAACATTCCTACTCATGACCACAGAATGTGAGCTCAGATCTACAGGGATGCAGAGGTCACATAGGCTCCTAAGCTGAATATGGGCCCCATAACACCTCAAATTGATGGGGTTTACAGTCAACAATATTTATACCTGTTTTCAACATTCTGCCATAAAAAACAGTTATCAGTACATTTGTTTTGCTAGACTGACATGGAGATTTCTAGACAGACAATTTTTGACTTGCTGGTATAAAAGACAGCTATGAAAGGCAATCCCTTGACTATCCACAACATAAGCACTACCTCAACATTTTGTAGCCCATTTTCTTTTCTTTTTTTTTTTTTTACTTTTTTTTTTTTCATCTCTAGGGTTATCACTGTGCCTGCACTATGAATCCAGTGCTCCTGGAGGCCATTTTCCCCATTTTGTTGACCTTGTTGTTATTGTTATTGGTGCCATTGCTACTGTTTTTGGATAGGACAGAGAGAAATCAAGAGAGGATGGGGAAGACAGAGAGAGGGAGAGAAAAGCACCTGCAGACCTGCTTCACTTTTTGTGAAGTGACCACCCTGTAGATGGAGAGTGGAGGCTCAAATTAGGATCTTTACGCCTGTCCTTGAGCTTCGTGCCCCACCCCCTTGTAATCAATTTTTTTTTTATTGTTGTAGTAGTTGTAGATCTCGTTGTTGTTGGATAGGACAGAGAGAAATGGAGAGAGGAGGGGAAGACAAAGAAGGGGAGAGAAAGATAGACACCTGCAGTCCTGTTTTACCACTTGTGAAGTGATTCCCCTGCAGGTGGGGAGCCGGGGGCTCGAACCGGGATCCTTACACTGGTCCTTGTGCTTAGCACCACCTGCGCTTAACCTGCTGTGCTACCGCCCAACTCCCTATTTTAAAAATTTTAATTCTTCTGCTGACCTCTAAAAAAATCAAAACCCAAAAAGAGGGAGTGGGAATATTTTAGATAAGATATTGAAAGTTACACTTTATAGACAGAATCCACATTTCTCTTTAATTTGAAACTAATATAGTACTGTTTATTCTGTACTATACTGGAAATATAAATAGATAATACTTCTTGAATGTCAATAATATAACAGGCAAAGTAAAAAAAAAAAACATGTTTATAAAAGCACGAGCTCAATCTCAGCATGTGCTCTTCTCCGTTCTGAATAGAAGAAGCATTTCCTTAGGAGTGGGCAGAGCTTATAGTCAGCTGTGTTTATTCTTAAAGTCTATTCACTTGTTTATGACTGACATCCTTCTGGCTGATGACTGCTGCCTGTTACATATTTCACATGCCATCCCTGTCTTTATTTCTGTGCATAATTGGACTTGGACACACACATACATTATTATGTGCATATATGAGTACTGATGTGTAATCCTGTACATAACTTTAAAGGAAATTGGGTATCTATTAAGCATTTTATCTCAGCTTATAAAGTAGAGAAGCAGCATCAGTATGCCCTTGATTCAGAATTCACTAAGATTTTGATCTCTACAATCCCTCATACCAAGTTCATATCTTATAGTAACATGAGTAAGAGTTTAGCTTCTTTATTATGTCACATAACCAAATACAGTTCTTCCTCTGATGGCTTACTTGGTGTGGGGGGGGGGGGCCGGGGGACAATGAGATTGTTTGTCGTGCTGCCCCACGGAGGAGAGAGAGAGGAGATCCGGAGTGGAGAGGGAACACAATTCTTTATTCGTGCGGACACCTCAGAGTTGGGTGAGAGCACAGTGGTTCGGGCCACATGGAGGTAGCAAAAATGGCCGCCTCCCGCTACGCACAGCAGCCCTCCGTTCACCAAGGTGAAAAGCTGGCAAGAGAGAGAGTGGCGGAAGAAGAAGGGCTTTATAGGGCAAAAACCAGGAGTGACAAGCCGGGACAGGATTGGTTGGGAAGGGCACTTCGAGAATATCATACTAACTCCGCAGGAACTGGCACTAGCCTGAGGGGACAACATGGTGGAACAGGTGCTCCGAGAATGTCCCAACTCTCGCGGGAACCAGCACTAGCCTGAGGGGACATCTGCACAGCAATTGTTGCCTAATATTATACAATAAGACACAAATTTGAATTTGGCAATCTGAGAAAATTTTTGTTAACCTAAAGCCAAAAGTCTTGCTTATTATAATCCTCATTTAAATCCAGTTGGGCATTTCTGCTCAAGGAAAGCAGTGCAAATGCTAACGACACCCAAATCAATATCACTATCACTAGTCTTCTTCTTCTTTTTTTTTTTTCCCTCCAGGGTTATTGCTGGGCTCGGTGCCTGCATCATGAAACTACCACTCCTGGAGGCCATTTTCCCCCTTTTTGTTGCCCTTGTTGTTGTAGCCTCGTTGTGGTTATTACTATTGCCATTGTTGATGTTGTTCATTGTTGGATAGGAAGAGAGAAATGGAGAGAGGAGTGGAAGACAGAGAGGAGAAGAGAAAGATAGACACCCGCAGACCTGCTTCACCGCCTGTGAAGCAACTCCCCTGCAGGTGGGGAGCCGGGGGCTCGAACCGGGATCCTTACCAGTCCCTGCACTTTGCGCCACATGCGCTTAACCCACTGCGCCACCACATGACCCCCTAGTCTTCTTATTCTAAGAGTTCAGATGTCCTTCCCATTGTACATATTCAGCATGTGCACAACAAAATGATCGCTGTCATTTTCTTCTCTATACCTTTCCTGACCAGAGACACTCAAATCAGAAACCTCAGTCCTTTTTGATAGCTCCTTCTCCTCCAACCCTCACATCCAATCAGTCATCATCCTGCTTATTCTGTCTAACCAATACTTCTCAACCCAAGTCATCCTCTCCTCCTTCTTCTAGCGTTTGCCCTTCTTCCATAGCCAGTCAACAGCGTCAGGTTGAGCCTGATGTAAAGTTTCGAGACCTCCTTTGAATCTGGAGAGGTGGCAGTCGTTGACTATGTGGGTCATAGTCTGTCTGTAGCCTCAGGGGCAGTTCGGGTCGTCTCTAGCTCCCCAGCGGTGGAACATAGCAGCGCACCAGCCATGGCCTGTTCGATAGCGATTGAGGAGGGCCCAATCATAACGTGCTAGGTCAAAGCCGGGTTGACGCTTGCAGGGGTCTGTGATGAGGTGTTTGTTCTTTACCTCAGCTGACTGCCAGCTCTGTTTCCAAGAGACTGGAACAGAGAAGTTCAGTGTAGGCATAGGGGACCAGATTGGATGACGAGACGTCAATCGTTGGACAGGGTGGGTGAAGATATCCGAATATATTGGCAGGTCCGGTCGAGCGTAGACGTGGGAAATGAACTTAGATGATGCCACATCCCGACGAATATCTGGCGGGGCGATGTTGCTAAGAACTGGCAGCCATGGAACCGGGGTGGAACGGATGGTTCCAGAAATTATCCTCATGGAGGAATATAATTTGGAATCGAAAATTATTCCTCTCTTGCCTACTCCCATTGCCTAAGTTCAAGCACTCATTGTTTCTTATCTGGACCATTGCAATAGCTGACTAATTGGTCCCCCTGCATCCAGTCTTGACCCTTTAAATTCTTCACTTACAGGTTAGCTAGAGTTATTTATATAAAATTCAAATTAGATAATGTTGCTCTGCTGCTTAAAATTCACGCCTTTTTTCCTCTTCCCTCTAGTTCCTCATACCATACAAAAGGCCCCCATCACCTACCCTGTCCATTCTCTTCAGTTTCATTTTCTACCTCTTCTTGTTGTCATCACTACAATACTAACACCAAATGACTTGAGAACCCTATTCATATTTCTCTTCTTCTGCTGCCAGGAGTATTTTCTTTCCCCCTGTCTAACATTTGTCAACCTTCAGGATGCATTCCAGATGTATGAAATCCTCTGTGAAACCTCTTTGAGTCCCTGGAGAAGCAAATTTAACCTTAGTATATGGGAGCACAATACCCTAAACACACTGCCCTCTTACACTCTTTCCCTGACATATCAAATACCAGATTCTTTGTAAGCAATGGAATGATGAGGTCCATGCATTTAAAACTGTATGTCTGTAGGGGTCAGGCGTTAGCGCAGCAGGTTAAACGCATAGCGCGCAAAGTGCAAGGACCAGATTACAGAACCAGGTTCAAAACACCGGGGGCTCCCCACCTGCAGAGATGTCCCTTCACAAGCACTGAAGCAGGTCTTCAGGTGTCTATCTTTCTCTCCCTTTCTATGTTTTCCCCTCTTCTTTCCATTTCTCTCTATCCTATCTAACAAAAATGACAGCAATGACAACAATCACAACAACAATAAACAACAAGGGCAAAAAGGAAAAAAAAAAAAAAAAAGGCCTCCAGGAGTAGTGGATTTGTGGTGCATACACCGAGCCCCAGCGATAACCCTGAAGGGGAAAAAAAAAAACCAAAGAAAACCTGTATGTCTGTAGTATCTACCCCAGTCTCTGAAATTATGTAAATACTAAAGAAATGCTGGTTAAGTGAACAAAGGAAGACAGTTTATTATTCAAGAATTTCTACAGTTAACTGACAAAATTATATATGACCACTGAATTTTATTTTAATAGCATCTCAAATTACTTATTTTATATCTCAGCCTTGGCACTTTTTAGAATGGATGATTCTTTGTTGTGGTGCAATCATTATACATTATGCTAAGCATTACAGGACATTTTGCAACATCTCAAGCAAGTAACTCCCCAATCCTCAGTTATCTCCAAATAGTGACAGATATCCCTGGCAGGTAAGGGAGGACAAAATTGTTGCCTAGTTCAGAAGCATTAAAGTTGAACACAGATTTTGAATTTTATAACACCCTTGAAGACAGAAATTTCCTTAACATTTCTTTTGGTCCTTTGGGAAAGCAATTATTTTTTGTCTGAATAAATCACCCACAGTTTATCATATCTTTAAAGGAATTTAAATCAATGACATACAAATTTTTTTACATAAAAAAATTTTAAGTTATTTTTTTACTATAATTACCTTGTAAAAAGATGAGATCATGTAATTTACTGTTCTATAAAATATAAGGTTGCCTTTTTTACAAAAACATATCTGCTGACTCTCATTAGAACAGGAGAAGGGACTATTATTTAATTGTTAAGATACTTTCCTCTGGTTGAGAGAGAAAGAGAACATTTAAAAAGGAAAATAAATAGAAGAGGAGTGATTGAATATAAAATCTGGGGACTTTTATGCTAACTCTTCCTTTCCTTTGTTTGCTCTTTACACAGTTCTAACCCACTGTTATTGGCCAGTGTGGTCAACATTAAACAAGGGACAGTGAACTCGATTATATACCCTGGTCAGGAAAAGGTCAATCCAATATTCTGGATGACAGAGTATCCAATATTCAAAGTATTCTTCCATTCATAAACATACCAAACATGAAAATTACACTAAAATGAATTAGAAATTCTTCAAGCAAAGAAAACACCTTTTATGGACCACAAACTATGGATTTTTTCTTTTACATGTGCCTCATAGACAGGATCTCTAGTCTCTGAAAGTTTATAGTCTACTAGATGAATATAAAAAAATGAATGTATTAAAAAGACTCAGTCTGTGAAGCCAGATCTTCCACCTTCTGCATCCCACAATGACCTTGGGTCCATACTCTCAGAGGGTTAAATAATAGGAAAGCTATCAGGGGAGGGGATAGGATACAGAGTTCTGGTGGTGGGAATTGTGTGAAGTTGTACCCCTCTTATCCTTTGGTTTTGTCAATGTTTCGTTCTTTTTATAAATAAAAAATTTTTTTAAAGAGAAATGAAAAAAATAATGAAATATTCACATTGATGGGGATATATCAAGTAAAAAATGGATAAATGTTACAAAGGCAAGAAATTAAGGAGCATTACCTAAACTTGAGGAGGTGACAAGTGTTGAGATATGAAAAAGGACTTAACTCACAGAGGCAAAGAGCAGCTGTTGCTTTATGGGCAGAATGAGAAGAAGCCCTTGACTAGAAAGAGCACATCTTGGAACTGAATGATGAGAAAAAGGAGTCTTCTGGAGGGGAGAAGTCATTCAGGATAGCAAGGCAGGGCCTTAGAGAGCAAATCGAAGTACTATCAACTGAGGTAAATATAAGGAATTCTGGCTGTGGAGAATGGGTTGGTAAAGCAGAGCAGAGGGACTAGCATCTTTTTTTTTTTTTTTGGTTTGACTTTTTATATAATCATTTTAATTTAGAGGTTAAGAGTTTACAGTACAACTTCACAGTACAACCTGTGAAAGGTCTCTGTGGAACTCTCTCACCCCCAACTTAGGTCCTTTTCCATCATCATGTACCTGAACTTCAAGGCTCTCTCCCCCCACCCTTCACTTACCTTCTACTCCAGAATCTTTTGTTTTGGTGCAATACACCCCACTCAATCCCAGTTTCATTTTATATTTTCCCTCTCTGTCTGTGTCTCTTAAGTTCCACATATAAATGAGATCATCCAGTATTTGTCCTCTCTTTGGCTTTATCTCACTTAACAAGATGCCTTAGAATTTCATCCAAGATGAGGCAAAGAAGATAAAGTAATCATGATATTTCATTAAGTATATATGCCACAATTTTCTTAGCCACTCATCTGTCATTAGACATCTGAATTGCTTCCAAGATCAAACTATTGAGAATTGTGTTGCTATGAACATAGGTGTGCATAGGAGGTTGGATAGGTATTTTTGTCTCCTTTGGGTAAATCCCTAGGAGAAAAATTGCTGGGTCTTATGGTGGTTCCATTTCCAGTGTTTTGAGAAATCTCCAGACTGTTTTCCACAAAGGTCGGGCCAATTTGCATTCCCACCAGCATCTTACATATATCAATTTGCCCTTATTTCTTGAAAACTCTGGCATGAGATTTCCTCTTCTCCAATATGGATGTAACTTGAAAACACTAAGTTTAGTGAAAGAGTCCAGTCACAGAAGGCTATGTTTATAATTTCATCTGTATGAAATGTTCAGAATCAGCAAATCCCTAGACACAGAACTTGGATTAGTAGTTGTCACTGTATGGACACAGAAAAGAATGGGAGGTGTGTTTCTTTATGGAGATATGAAGTAGTTTAGAGTTAGATAGTAGTAGTGGTTACACAACTTTGTTAATGCACTGAAAACCAATAAATTGAACATTTTATAAGGGTGAATTTTGTTACATGTAAATTATTATCTCAATAAAACTATAACCACAAATAAAAGTCCCTCTGAGTATGTCTCTAGAGAAAATGAGTTCTAAATTCCTAATTTAAAAAGAGAGGTTAAGAGCTGACCTTTTAAGTTCTTAAATTTAAAGTCATGTTTTTAAAGTAACCTCTTGTATTCTAAAATTTAATTAGCTGAAATTTAAGAATTATATGGAAATAGAAGTACTTAACCAAGAACAGCAGATCAATGATTTAGAGAAAGCCCTATAATTCCCAAATCATACTTTTTGTTAATAGAAAATGTAAAAGCACCAGCCACTGAGACTTAGATCAATTGGTATTTTCCTATTTTGTCAACTCAGTCAAATAGTAGATTTTTACTTTCAGCACAATTTTCACTTTCTACCCAGACAACCACTTAGCAGATATGTGATATCATTCTTGATTTCCAACCTCAGCTTTCTGTGATAATTTAATAGGAGACATAATTGTGCAAGAATAAGTCTTAACAAAAAAAAAAGGATGTGTCTTAACTCAAAACTCTTAACTATTATGAAATTTCTGGTTGACTACCATGGGAATTACTTTTATGCAATCCTATTATATCACGAATACTGTTCTCTCAAGGGGTGTGGTATGAAGTATAATCTATGTGGAACAGACTCTAATAATGATGGCACTGGCTATTATCAATACTTACTATTAAAGTCATATTTGCATTGAAATTATCAAAGAAAAGGAAAACTAATGTGTGAGATCATTTCTTCACCTTAGTCCCTTTTTTTTTAATGTTTATTTTCCTTTTTGTTGCCCTAGTTGTTTTATTGTTGTAGTTATTAATGTCATCATTGTTGGATAGGACAGAGAGAAATGGAGAGAGGAAGGAAAGACAGAGAGAGGGGGAGAGAAAGATAGATACCTGCAGACCTGCTTCACTGCCTGCAAAGCGACGCCCCTACAGGTGGGGAGCCAGGAGCTTAAACCAGGATCTTTCCACCAGTCCTTGCGCTTTGCGCCATGTGTGCTCAACCTGCTGCGCTACCACCCGAATACCTCTTCCCCATAGTTCTTATTGATGTAAGTGAAATAAAAACCCAAATTCTATAACAGAATCCATTTTAAACAGTCCATCTCTCACAAAAAGACCTTACAAATACAACCAGTTCTCCTCCCCTTGGATACACCTAAGTTCTCATTAAAGCAATGACTCCTGGAAATGTAATTGCTCTGAGAGTCTGAGGATTAAGCACTTTTAGAATGGGCAGTTCTTTACATAAAAAAAGGGGAGTGAGTGATGAACAGCATGGGAAAGGATTACCCTAAACTGAGGACTTGTTGTAGTTATGTGACTGTTTAGAGATTTCACACATAATAGTTGCTTGGTGCACCTCTTGATGGATATTGCTACTGCTTTCCAGCATCCATCTCCCCTTTCCTAATATAGCATATTTTACTTTGAAGGAAAAATTTTACACACACCATTTTCACCTTTTTTTTTTTGTTTGTTTTATTTTGTTTTATAAAAAGGAAACACTGAAAAAAACCATAGGATAAGAGGGGTACAACTCCACACAATTCCCAAGACCAGATCTCTATATCCCATCCCCTCCCCTGATAGCTTTCCTATTCTTTATGCCTCTGGGAGTATGGATCTGGGGTCATTATGGGGTGCAAAAGGTGGAAGGTCTGGCTTCTGCAATTGCTTACCCACTGAACATGGGCACTGGCAGGTTGATCCATACTCCCAACCTGTCTATATTTTGCTAGTGGGGTAGGGATCCGGGGAAGCAGGGCTTCAGGACACATTGGTGGGGTTATCTGCCCAGGGAAGTCTGGCAGGCATCCTATTAGCATCTGGAACCTGGTGGCTGAAAAGAGAGTTAACATATAAAGCCAAACAAATTTTTGAGTAATCATGAACCTAAAGGCTGGAATATTGCAGATGAAGATTTAGGGGTCTACGTTTTGTAGTTAATAGACCTATTTTAGTTATATTCCAAAAGGCCCAAACTATAGTGGTTATTTTTTTTTCTTTATTTCTGAGCCTGTCATCTGATATGCAGGTAGATCTAAGCTATTGTCTGAGGAGATGATGTCATGGCTGGAGAAAAGACCAGAAAACTGGATCAGGGAAGAGAGTAGCTCCCAAATATGGGAAAGGTGTATAAATATTGTTGACTAGAAACCCCATCGATTTGATGTAATCTGGGGCCCATAGTCAACTGAGGAGCCTATGAGACCACTGCATCCCAGTAGATCTGAGCTCACATTCTGTGGACATGAGTAGGAACGTTCCAAGATGCCCTAATTTCAGGACCCATCTTTATCATGTGGAACATAGAGTATGTTGTCCATCCTCCCTTCGGAGGATGGAAAATTCTCTACCATTGTTGATCCACATTGAAGGCAAGGTTTATGGGGGCCAACAAAGGGGTCTATTGTGTTGTATCAGATAGAGATGACCGGTAACAGTGGAGAGAGGGATCTATTCAAGGTCTAGGCCCATCATGTCTGTTTGGGAATCTCAGGACTCCCCAACTAGGGCCCCTGCTAATGGGGTGGCATAATAGTGACTGAAGGGTCTTCATTAAAGTATGCCAGTCTCTTGCTCTTATTCAGCTTTTGTAGTCCTTGCTTTGATAAGGATAGCTTGGGGGTCAGTGAGGGAAATATAATAGGAAATAGGTGAGGAGGGTAGCTAAGACTCAGTAGACACTATTTCATTAACTTTATGGTGTCTTTTAAGGTCTTTCTACTTTCTCGCTGCATATACTGACTCACTGCAGACTATTGTGTACTTTTGCTTTCAGGTATATATTTTGCCCTAACTTATGGATGCATGTGAACATATGCCCTATCTCATGGGAGCTGGTCTGTATCTAGGTTTTGGGACTTTCCTAGGAAGTGAACAACATGAAATGGAGTTATAGAATCCTATGAAAGGAAAGATCTCACCCGAGTAATGAGGCTGAAGGGTTGAGATTCCATGCCTGAAGTCTCTGGACACAGTCTGAAGTGAAGTTGATGTGGTGGTACTTGTTGCATTGATTAGGTTGGGATCAGCAGATGCAATATCATTTGGTATGAATTGAGAGGAGCATTCAGGAAAATGAACCCCACCCTAGAGGTTCCATGACTGGGGGAAATATAGGCTCTATAAAGGAAGCGGGAGGTTCCTGCTGTCTTAGGGTTTAAGAAGGCAATAGTTATTGCTGTAATCAAATTATTTGACAATTGGATTAACTCTGAAAATTCCTATGTTAGGATTTGCTGTATCATACAACACATCACCATAATTTATGACCTTTGACATTATTTGTATATAGCCGTGTCTTATAGAGTAACGCCACTGGTTGCTTCTATTCTTTCTGGTCTAAGTTTTTAAAAGAGTCAACATATCAAAGACTCAGCCTGTGGTCTGTGCATTAAAAAGTTTGAGACATTCAATCAATTTTTCCCTTCTCCTTTTAATTAAATAGTGATTTATATGACTACAATTTAATAGGAATGTACATAAATACCATTCCCATCACCAAACACTGTGTCTCATCCCAACCTCACTCCCCCCACCCCCAATGAAGCCGAACATCCACCTTCACCCTCCAGCCAGGCACCCTTGGTGCCTTACTCCAAACTCAGTCAAATCCTACTTTTGAGTTTCGCTTTCTGTTCTTCTTTCTCAACTTCTGTTTATGAGAAGGATCATCCCAAATTCATCTTTATCTTTCTGAGTTAGCTCACTTAACATAATTGCTTCTAGCTCCACCTAAGATGGGTCAGAGAAGGTGGGTTCATTGTTCTTAATAGCTGTGTAGTATTCTATTGTGTATATATAACCACAGCTTTCTCAGACACTGATCTGTTTTTGGGCACCTGGGTTGCTTCCAGGTTTTAGCTATTACGAATTGTGCTGCTATGAACATAGGTGTACACATATCTCTTTGGTTGGGTGTTATGGAGTCCTTGGTGCATATCCCTAGGAGAGGAATTACTGGGTCATATAGAAGGTCTATGTCTAGCCTTGTGAGAGTTCTCCAGACTGCTGTCCACAGAGGTTGGACCAATTTACATTCTCACCAGCAGTGCAGGAGGGTTCCTTTGTTCCCACAGCCTCTCCAGCATTTGTTGCTGCTGTCCTTTTTGATGTATGCCATTCTCACAGGGGTGAGGTAGTATCACAATGTTGTCTTTATTTGCATTTCTCTGACAATCAATGACCTGGAGCAATTTTTCACGTGTTTTTTAGCCTTTTGGATCTCTTCTGTAGTGAATGTTCTGTTTATATCCTCTGCCCATTTTTGGATGGGGTCACTTACTTTTTTGTTGCTAAGTTTGGTGAGCTCTTTGTATATTTTGGTGCTTAGTCTCTTGTCTGATGTATGGCATGTGAAGATCTTCTCCCATTCTGTGAGGGGTCTCTTTGTTTGTGTGATAGTTTCTTTGGCTGTGCAGAAGCTTTTCAATTTGATATTCTCAAACTGATTTGTTTTTGTTTTTATCTTCCTTGCAGTTGGGTTTTTATCATCAAAGATGTCCTTGAGGTTTAGGTGGGAAAGTGTTCCACCAATCTTTACTTATCAGTATTTGATAGCTTTAGCTCAACATCCAGGTCCTTGATCCATCTGGAGTTGACTTTTGTTTCTGGTGAGATAAAGTGGTTCAGTTTCATTCTTCTACACGTTTCTACTCAGTTTTCCCAGCACCATTTACTGAAGAGAGCTTCCTTCGTCCATTTAATACTTTGGGCCCCCTTATCAAAAATTAGATATCCATAGATATGGGGATTTAGTTCTGGGCTTTCAATTCTGTTCCAGTGGTCTGTGTGCCTATTTTTGTAGTAGTACCAGGCTGTTTTGATGATGATGGCCTTATATATTTAGTTTGATATCTGGGAGTATAACGCCTCGATTTCTGTTTCTTTTCCTCAGCATTGTTTTGGTGATTCTAGGAGTTTTCTGGTGCTAGATAAATGATGGTAATTTTTGTTCTAGTCTCTTATAGAAGCTTGGTGGAACTTTGATGGGTATTGCATTAAATTTGTATATGGCTCTGGTGAGAATATTCATCTTGATGATATTAATTTTTCCAGTCCATGAGGATGGGATGCCTTTCCATTTCTTAGTATCATTTTCTATTTCCTTGAATAGCAACCCATAATTTTCAGTATACAAGTCTTTCACTTCTTTGGTCAGCTTTATTCCTAGGTATTTCATTGATTTTGCTGCAACAGTGAATGGGAGTGAATTCTGTATACTCTTTTCTTCAGATTTAGTGTTTGCATAAAGAAATGCCACTGATTTCTGTACACTGATTTTGTAGCCTGACACCTTGCTTTGTTGCCTAATAACTTCCAGTAGCTTTCTGCTGGATTCTTTAGGTTTTTCTATATATATTATCATATCATCTACAAATAGTGAGAGCTGTCTTCCAATCTGTATTACTTTGATTCTTTTCTCTTTCCTGATTGCTATGGCAAGAACTTCCAATACTATGTTGAAGAATAATGGTGATATTGGACAACCCTGTCTAGTCCCGATCTGAGGGGGGATGCTTTCAGCTTCTATCCATAGAGTATGATGTTGGCTGTAGGTTTGCTATATATGGACTACACTATCTTAAGGAATTTCCCATCTATTCCCATATTTGTAGTGTTTTAAGCCTGAGTGGGTTTTGGATTTTCTCAAAGGCTTTCTCTGCATCTATGGGGTTTATCATGTGGTTTCTGGTTTTGCTTTTATTGGTGTGGTGAATGACATTGATTGACTTATGTATGTTGAAACAGCCTTGAATTTCTGGGATACAACCCACTTGGTCATGATGAACAATCTTTTTGATATACTGCTGTATCCAGTTGGCCAGGGTCTTGTTCATTATTTTGGCATCTATGTTTATCAGAGACATTTGTCTGTAGTTTTCCTTTTTTGTTGTGTCCCTATCTGCTTTTGGTAATAGGGTGATGTTGGCTTCATAGAAGATGGAAGGGAGTGTTCCTATTTCTTTGGTCTTGTGGAAGAGCTTTAGAAGTATAGGCATTAACTGTTTTGCTGGGCTATCCTGAGGGTGTTTCTTTCCGGGCATGTGCTTTATAGGTTGGGGAGAATTGACTGAAGCCAACCTAGGCTGCTGCTTACTCAGCTAAGCAGGAGAGGAACCAGGAACTCTCATAGCTGAGGGGGAACACAATGAAATATTTTATTGATCAGAAAAATCTGCCCTTTATATCTTCTTAGACCGAAGTGGCAGGTCGTAAAAAGGAAATGGGTGGAGAGTGGGTGGAGAGAAGGAAAAAAGCATGAAGATAGCAAGCTTCCACCTAACCAGTGGGGATTAAACCAATGCCATGCAGGCAGTGCAGGTCTCCAGCTGTTTCGAAGGTTCTAAGCAGTGGGGATTAAATCAATACCCTGCAGGCAGGGCGGGTTTCAGGCAAAACAATGATTATGTAAATAGACCACAGCATCAAGCTATGCAGCATAGAGCAGGGGGGAGCTGGCGTAATGCCCAACACTATTTCCTGAAGGTTTTGTAGAATTTGTTTGTGAAGCCATCTGGTCCAGGGCTTTTGTTGTTGGGAAGATTTTTAATACCTATTTCGATTTCTTCGTCCATGATTCTTGCTTTTATATTTTGTAGTTCTGCTTGGTTCAATTTTGGAAGGGCATGTGTTTCTAGGAATTCTTCCATTTCTTCCAGATTCTCTAGCTTGGTGGCATATAGTTCTACATAGAAGTTTCACATGATTTTATGCATTTATGTGGTGTCAGTTGTGATATCTCCTCTATCATTTACAATTCTATTTATTTTAGTCTTCTACCTTTTTTTTTTCAGTGAGTCTGGCTAGAGGATTGTTAATCTTGTTTAATTTTTCAAAGAACAAACATTTGTCTTCATTGATCTTTTGTATGATTCTCTTATTTTCAATGTTGTTTATTTTCACTCTAATTTTAGTAATTTTCATCCTTCTGGTTGCTTTATGTTTCCTTTGTTCCTCTTCCTCTAAGTCCTTAAGGCATGCAGTAAGGTCATTTATTTGAGCTTTTTCTTGTTCTCTAGTGTGTGCTTATATGGCTATGAGTTTCCCTCTCAGTACTGCTTTAGCTGTGTCCCACATATTTTGACATCTTGTGTCTTCATTTTCATATTTTTCCAGGAATATTTGAATTTCTTGCTTGAGTGCCTCTCTGACCCAAGGTTGTTAAGCAACATGTTGTTGAGTTTCCAAATTCTGTGACTTTTAGTAATTTTCTGTTTGTCATTGAATGCTAGCTTTACTCCACTGTGGTCTGAGAAAAACTTGGAATGATTTCAATGCTCTTGAATTTGTTGATGCTGTCTTTGTGGCCTAACATATGGTCTACCCTTGAGGATGTACTGTGTGGATTTGGAAAGAATGTATATTCCAGTTTTTCGTGGGTGAGGAACTCTGAAAATGTCCAGGAGGTCTTGTCTGTCCATCTCTTTGATACATTCTCTTGCTTCTTTTTTTATTCTCTGCTTAGTTGATCTGTCTAAGTGTGAGAGTGTGGTATTGAAGTCTCCCACTATTATTGTATTACTATTGATGTACTTTTGTAGTTCTTTCAGTAGGTGTTTCATATATTTAGATGGGCTCTCACTGAGTGCAAAGATATTAATAACTGTTAAATATTTTTGGCTGATTGATCCTCTAATAATTATGTAATAGCCTTACATTACTTTATTTGATTCAAAGTCTATTGTGTCAGAGATGAAAATGGCAGTTCCTGCTCTTTTCTGTGGTCCATTAGCCTGTATGATAGCTTTCCATCCTTTCACTTTAAGTCTTCTTTGTCTTGTTGTGTCAAGTGGGATTCTTGCATGCAGCATATGGTTGGATTGTGTTTTCTGATCCATCCTCCCACTCTGTGCCTTTTATTGATGAGTTTAAACCATTGATATTTATTGATATTATAGATTTATGGTATTGCAGGGCCATTATTCAACATTTTTTATTTGCTCTGATATATGTCAAGTATTATGGTGATGTTCTTGTTTATAAGAGATCTTTTACAACCTCTTTCAGGGCAGGCTTGGTGATGGTTGCCTCCTATAACTGTTGCCTGTCTGAGAAGGTTTTGATCCCTCCATCTAGTCTGAACGAAAGTCTAGCAGGATATATTATCCTTGGTTGAAACCCTTTTTCATTGAGGGTTCGACAGATATCTTGCCATTCTCTTCTGGCTTTTAGAGTTTGAGTGGAGAAGTCTGCTGATAGTCTTATGGGTTTTCCTCTGTGTGTGACCTTTTGTTTTTCTCTTACAGCCTTTAGGATACTTTCTTTATCGTTAATTCTTTTCATTGTAACTATGATGTGTCTTGGTTGATTCTTCAGGTTGATTCTTGGTTGATTCTTCTTCTTCAGGTCAGGCTGATTCTGTTTGGGACACTCTGGGCCTCTTGAATCTTGCTGTCCTTTCTGTTGTTTAGGTCTGAGAAGTTTTCTTCTATTATTTCCTCTAGGATGTTTACTTCCCCTTCCTCTCTTTCTTCCTCTGGTAGGCCAATTATACTACTTTTGAGATCATCCCATATGTCTTTGTTGTTATTTTCAGTGTCTTTTAATCTCTTTTGAGATCATCCCATATGTCTTCTGTTGAGATCATCCCATATGTCTCTGTTGTTATTTTCAGTGTCTTTCAATCTCTTTTTGAGCTCCTTTATCTCTTTTTTTGTTTTTTCTAGCTCATCCTCCATCTGGCTAATTCTGTCTTCTGCTTCTATTAATCTGCTTTCCCTTCCCTCAGCTTTCTTCTTCAGTTCAGTTATAGTATTAACTTGTTCTGAAAATTGGCCTTTTAGCTCAGCTATTTCAGCTTTCAGTTCTCTAATTACCTTGAGGTAGCTAGTATTTTCCTTGAGGGTCTTATTTGTTGTTTTCCTATTTCTGATAGCCATTTCCTCCATCGTTGTCTTCATTTCAGTGATTACTAGGTCTATTTTGCTTGCATACTTTTCTTATCTATGTTATATCTGACTGAACTGGGGTTTCTTCTGGACTCCTGTCCTGATTCATTGTGGTAGCAGTTTTATTTGCTCTTGTTTTAACCTTTTTTTTAATTGATGTGATTCATATTTTTCTTTTCTGTCATCCTTCAGTTGTTGCATTTTGAGTATAAGCCATGCTATACAAAGTCTTTTCACAAATTCAGTCACCAACCTCAGAAATTACAACAATAGCAACTGAAGGAAGGATTGAGGTAGTTCAACCCAAACCAGTTATCCAAATAGCACCACTAGTCCAAGAACAAAAATACCATCCAAAACCAAAAGAAAAAGAAAGAGAAAGGAAAAAATACAAAGCAAGTATAGACAATTATGCAAATCTACTGTTCACTTTAAATTCTAGGGATAGCAAAAGAAGAAATGGAAGTAGAAAAGATATACACATGCACACATGCACACACACACACACACACACTCCACTCTGAGTCAGATTTCTTCCACAAAATAATTCCCAAATGAGTATTAGTGAATTCAGAAAGCTAAAGAAGGATGAAAGGAATACAGAAAGAAAAAAAAGGACACTGAAAGGAAAGAGTTTTTTATTTTATTTTATTTTATTTTTTAATTAGCTAGGAGGAAAGAAAAAGGAAGGTGGAGGGAAGAGGAAGAGAGAAACAGGTGCCTCTGACAATGGATAGGACACCTAGTCACCTAGCATTTGAAAAATCAACAACAGTTAATTGTGGTAAACATGAGGAAGGAGGAGGACAAAGGAACACGTGTGTATAATAATAGCAATAATAATAAAATGAAATAGAGTAAAAAAACTCTAACAGTCAGTCTGTTGCTTGGACTGTTCTGGATTGGCTATAGATAACCTGAGCAAAGACAGCCAATTATAAGAAATATCCAAAACACAAAACAAAACAACAACAAAAAACCTCCAGGTAGAGTTTCCCAGACAGGGCTGAGGCTCTGAGTTGTCAGGTATTTTGTCACTCAGATAGAGCTCCAGCCACCTTAAAAAAAAAAAAAAAAAAAAAAAAAGAAGGAAAAGAAAAAGAAAAAGGCTTGGAATGATACCCATGGTGATCCAGGAATCTTGGTAATGAAAATCACTCCACAGGAAGCCTGCTAGGAGAGGCTGCCCAGCCCCTGGGGGATGTTTAGGGGGGGAGGGGTGAATTCAGAAATAATCAAAACAAAAAGATTTTCCTTTCTTTGTCCTCTTGGCCTCTGTTTGCCAGCCCAAGAGTGGGTTATAGGACTCTTTTTTGGTGTCACCCAAACCACCCCTTGTTCACCCTCCTACAGACGCCCCAGTATCCTACTCTATCCGGAGAATCCCAGCTTGTAAGCTGCTTCTGTTTGGAGCTCACGCCAGCTGTTGTTTCCATGTTGCCATCTTGGCTCCGCCCTCATAATTTTTTAACTTTTTCAATTTTTATTTCCTTTGTTTGATAGGACAGAGAGAAATTGAGAAAGAAAGGGGATATCCAGAGGGAGAAAAAGAGAGACACCTGGGGGCCAGGCAGTGACGCACCTGGTTAAGCGCCCACATTATAGCATGCAGGGACCCAGGTTCAAGCCCCTAGTCCCCACCCACAGGGGGGAAGCCTCACAAGTGGTGAATCAGGGTTTCAAGTGTCTCTCTGTCTCTCTCACTCACTATTTCCCCATTCCCTTTCAATTTTCTCTGTCTCTATCCAATAATAAATAAATGAAACAAAAAATAAATTAATTAAAAAAAGAAAAAACTCAATTATGTGAGGGAGGAAGAGAAAGAGAGAGAGACACCTGCAGTGCAGCCTCACCACTCATGAACTCAGGTCCTTGGATATGGTAATGTGTTTGCTCAACTGGGTGCACCACTGCCTGGCCCACAGATGTAAGTCTGATGACTTGTGTTCTTAACACAGTAGTTATCACTATGTGTTGATATCTTTGTGTATGTTTCTTTCTTACATGGCCCAATTCTTAGTGTGAAACTGCTCTAATTCTTTCCCTCTATAAATAAGTTTCCTTCACATGAACAGGGTAGTGCAGCCAGGATGGGACATGAGCTCAGTAAGAACTCCAGTCAGTGGTAACAGTACCAACTCCAGTGGTAGCACTGCTAACAATCCCATTTATTTTCCTCTCAGGAAAGAGTGTCTCTTTTGTCTTCCTGTCCCTGCATATATAAACATGTCTGACTGGATCAGTTTAGTTTATAAATTTATGATGTGTCAACTACCATGGATAAATAGGTTGGATATTCTGTTAGCTAGCTACTCAGTCCAATGTCTTGTGACCAAATACTACTGTGTTGCAGTATTTAAAAAGTAGATCTGGTAAATTTGTTATTTCTGTTAGGACAGCATAAATTCTCATGACCATTTTTCTCTTTCAAATTACCACTGTGAAGAAGCTTAGAAACATTCTCCTGTTGTGCAAATTGGGTTCCGTCCTTTTCTAATTGCTCTTCAACCAATGGTAATCTACTATCATTTGTTTCCTGTCACCAAAGAATCTTGATAGAGTGCTAGAGACTGACACATATTTATCTTAAATTGTTATCTAGTATGCCTCAATTAAAATACATAAGCACACCTTACAACTTAACCTCTTTTTTATTGACTTTCTTAATTTTATAATTTTATGTTTTAATTTTATGTTGGTCTTCTCATACTATATCAAGACCTAGTGCTTAATGTACATGTTAACATCATTAAAGCAGCAAACAGATTGGTCTCTCTAACTTTTCTTCAGTCTCTCTGGCTGGACTTTGTTCTTTTCTTAGGAATATACAAGTATTTCTCAAGGTTTTTTTTTTTAATTATCTATCATCTATCTATCTATCTATCATCTATAATCTATCTATCATTTCAAGGTTCTTACTTCATCCTCATGTGTTAAGTAACAATTCTTATTTGGGAGTGAATCCTAGAAGTCTTCAAATGTTCCTATTATTAATACTAACCATTATTTTTCCATCTCTTATCTCTACAACTTCTTTTTTTTATAGAGAATAAGGGTCAGGAAGAGAGAAAGTGAGAGGGAAAGAGATACAGAATGAATAAGAGATAACTGAAGTACTTATCCATCTCTTGCAAAGCTTCTTCTTTTAGGACTTGAACCTATGTATTTGAGCATGGTAACACGCCAGCTCTTCCAGTGTGCTACCCGCCCCATCTTTGGTACTTAAAAGAAATGTTTCCATATTCATCCTTCTTCTCTTTTTGGATCATCTTATTTAACACAATTCCTTCAAGCTTCAGCCAAGATTATTATTAACTTTTTCCACCCTTTACTGGAGAATTAATATTTTATAATAGCCAGTAAATACAATACTTTGTACATGCATAGCATTTCTCAGTTTTCCACATAACAATACAACCACCAGTAGGTCCTCTGTCATCCTTTACTAGGACCTGTACTCTCCCCCACCCCCACCCCAGAGTCTTTTACTTTGGTGCAATACACCAACTCCACTCCAGGTTCTACTTGTGTTTTTCTCTTCTGATCTTGTTTTCAACTTTCTGCCTGAGAGTGAGATCATCCCTATTCATCTTTCTGTTACTGACTTATTTCACTTAACATGATTTCTTCAAGCTCCATCCAAGATGGGTTGAAAACAGTGAAGTCACTGTTTTTAATAGCTGAGTAGTATTCCATTGTGTATATATATCACAACTTGCTCAGCCACACACCTGTTGTTGGACACCTGGGTTGCTTCCAGGTTTTGGCTATTACAAATTGTGCTGCTAAGAACATCGGTATACACAAATCTTTTTGGATGGGTGTGCTGGGTTCCTTAGGATATAGCCCCTGGAGAGAAATTGCAGGATCATAGGGTAGGTCCATTTCTAGACTTCTGAGAGTTCTCCAGACTGCTCTCCATAGAGGCTGAACCAATTGACATTCCCACCAGAAGTGCAGGAGGGTTCCTTTGACCCCACAACCTCACAAGCATTTGTTGCTGCTACCTTTTCTAATGTATGACATTCTCACAGTAGTGCAGTGGTATCTCATTGTTGTCTTTATTTGCATTTCTCTGACAATCAAAGACTTGGAGCATTTTTTCATGTGTTTCTCAGCCTTTTGGATCTCTTCTGTGGTGAATATTCTGTCCCTGTCCTCTACCCAATTTTGGATGGGGTCATTTGTTTTCTTGTGGTTGAGCTTGGCAGTCTCTTTATATATTTTGATTATTTGTCTCTTGTCTGATGTATGGCATGTAAAGATCTTCTCCCATTCTGTGAGGGGTCCTTGGTTTGGGTAGTGGTTTCTTTTGCTGTGCAGAAGCTTTTTAATTTGATGTAATCCCATAGGTTTATACTTGCCTTAGTCTTCTTTGTATTTGAATTTGTTTCATTGAAGATGTCTTTAAGATTTATGCAGAAAAGAGTTCTGCCAATATTTTCCTCTAAGTGTTTGATAGTTTCTGGTCTAACATTCAAATCCTTGATCTACTTGGAATTTACTTTTGTGTTTGGTGAAATACAGTGGCTCAATTTCATTCTTTTGCACGTTTCAACCCATTTTTTCCAACACCAATTGTTGAAGAGACTCCGCTTTCCACATTTAATAGTCTGGGCACCTCTGTCAAAGATCAAATGTCCATAGGTGTGGGGGCATCCTTGTGGGCTCTCAATTCTATTCCACTGGGAAGCAGGTCTATTCATGTTCCAGTACTAAGCAGTTTTTATTACAATGGCACTATAATTTGAGATCTGGTAGTGTGATCCCTCTAGTTCTGTTCTTTCTTCTCAAGATTGTTTTGGCAATTCTAGGTCATTACTGGCTCCAGGTAAACAGTTTTAGCATTTGTTATATTCTCCTAAAAATGTGGCTGGGATCTTGATGGGGATAGCATTAAATTTATATATGGTTCTGTGTAGTCTATTCATTTTTAAAAATTTATTTATTTATAAAATGGAAACACTGACAAGACCATAAGATAAGAAGGGTACAATTCCTATCAACAGAGCTCCATATCCCAACCCCTCTCTCATAGATTTCCTATTCTTTAACCCATTATATTCATTTTAATGATGTAAATTTTTCCAACCCATAAACAAGGAATATATTTCCACTTCTTTATGTCTTTTTCTATTTCCTTGAATAGTGATTCATAATTTTCAGTATACAAGTCTTTCAATTCTTTGGTTAGGTTTATTTCTAGGTCTTTTATTGTTTTTGTTGCTATAGTAAAAAGAATTGATATCTGGATTTCTTCTTCTTCTAACATAGTATTTGCATAAAGGAATACCACTGACTTTTGTATGTTAATTTTGTAGCCTGGCACCTTACTATATTGCCTAACGATTTCCAAAATCTTCCTGCTGGATTCTTTAGGTTTTTCTATATATACTATCATGTCATCTGCAAGTTTGACTTCTTCTCTTCCAATCTGTATCCCTTGAATTCCTTGCTTCTGCCTGATTGCTATAGCAAGAACTTCCAACACTATGTTGAATAATAATGGTGATAGTGGGCAGCCATGTCTAGTACCTGATCTGAGGGGAAATGCTTCCAGTTTTCCACCATTAAGTATGATGTTGGCTGTAGGTTTGCTATATATAGACTCCACTATCTTGAGGAATTTTCCATCTATTCCCATTTTTCTGTAGTGTTTTGATCATAAAGCGATGTTTGGGCATCTAATCTTTGATAAGGGGGCCCAAAGTATTAAATGGAAAAAGGAGGCTCTCTTCAATAAATGGTGCTGGGAAAACTGGGTTGAAACATGCAGAAGAATGAAATTGAACCACTTTATCTCACCAGAAACAAAAACCAACTCCAAATGGATCAAAGACCTAGATGTCAGACCAGAAACAATCAAATACTTAGAGGAAAACATTGGTAAAACACTTTCCCACCTACACCTCAAGGACATCTTTGATGAATCAAACCCAATTGCAAGGAAGACCAAAGCAGAAACAAACCAATGGGACTACATCAAATTGAAAAGCTTCTGCACATCCAAAGAAACTATTAAACAAACAGAGAGACCCCTCACAGAATGGGAGAAGATCTTCACATGCCAGACATCAGACAAGAAACTAATCACCAAAATATATAAAGAGCTCAGCAAACTTAGCACCAAAAAAGCAAATGACCCCATCCAAAAATGGGCAGAGGAAATGAACAAAACATTCACCACAGAGGAGATCCAAAAGGCTAACAAACATATGAAAAACTGCTCTAGGTCACTGATTGTCAGAGAAATGCAAATTAAGACAACACTAAGATACCACCTCACTCCTGTGAGAATGGCATACATCAAAAAGGACAGCAGCAACAAATGCTGGAGAGGATGTGGGGACAGAGGAACCCTTTTACATTGCTGGTGGGAATGTAAATTGGTACAGCCTCTGTGGTGAGCAGTCTGGAAAACTCTCAGAAGGCTAGACATGGACCTTCCATATGACCCAGTAATTCCTCTCCTGGGGTTATACCCCAAGGACTCCATAACACCCAACCAAAAAGAGGTGTGTACTCCTATGTTCATAGCAGCACAATACATAATAGCTAAAACCTGGAAGCAACCCAGGTGCCCAACAACAGATGAGTGGCTGAGAAAGCTGTGGTATATATACACAATGGAATACTATGCAGCTATCAAGAACAATGAACCCACCTTCTCTGACCCATCTTGGACAGATCTAGAAGAAATCATGTTAAGTGAGCTAAGTCAGAAAGATAAAGATGAGTATGGGATGATCCCACTCATCAACAGAAGCTGACTAAGAAGATCTGAAAGGGAAACTAAAAGCAGGACCTGATCAAATTGTAAGTAGGGCACCAAAGTAAAAACCCAGTGGTGAGGGGTAGACATGTAGCTTCCTGGGTCAGTGGGGGGTGGGAGTGGGTGGGAGGGATGGGTCACAGCCCTTTGGTGGTGGGAATGGTGTTTATGTACACTCCTAGCAAAATGTAGACATATAAATCAGTAGCTAATTAATATGAGAGGGGGAAATAAATTGTATGTCTCAAAGTTTCTCAAAAGACAAACTGAATCTTTTTAATATATAGGCTATGTATTTGATATGCGGACTCTCTCAAAAGCCTAGACCAAGTAGATTAGAAGCTTCCAATAGCACAGCTATATACAAGATACTGGATACTGTACAGCAAACCATAACAAAGGGACTTTTCAAAGTTAACCCAATTAACAAATAATGTGATGATAATATCAACTATGGATTGTCTTTTTGAACCCTAAGACAGCAGGAACCTCACATCTTCACTATAGAGGCCCTACTTCCCCCAGTCCTGGCACCCTTGGATAGGGCCCACTTTCCCGTATGCATCTCCCAATCCAAACCAAATAATATTGCATCCGCCGATCACAACCTAACCAAAGCAACGATTGCCATCTCAACATGCTTCACCTCAGACTGTATCCAGAGACTTCATGTGTGGAATGACAACCCTTCAACTTCATTACTCGGGTGAGACCTTTCCTTTTATAGTACACTCTAATTTCATCTCAGGTAGTTCACTTTCTAACAAAGTCCCATAATCTAGATATACACCAGTTTCTGTGAGAGAGAGTTTAGATGCACACGTATCCATAAACTACTGCAAAATATATACCTGAAAGCAGAAGTACACTAGAGTTTGTAGTGAGTACCTCCCTAACACTTCCTCTCCACTATTCCAAGCTTGGGATCCATGATTGCTCAACAAATTGTTTGGCTTCATATGTTAACTCTCTTTTCAATCACCAGGTTCCAGATGCCACCAGGATGCTGACTAGGCTTCCCTGGATTGAAGACCCCACCAATATGTCCTGGAGCTCAGCTTCCCCAGAGACACACCTTACTAGGGAAAGAGAGAGGCAGACTGGGGGTATGGACCAACCAGTCAACGCCCATGTTCAGCGGGGAAGCAATTACAGAAGCCAGACCTTCTACCTTCTGCAACCCTCAACGACCCTGGGTCCATGCTCCCAGAGGGCTAGAGAATGGGAAAGCTACCATGGGAGGGGGTGGGTTATGGGGATTGGGTGGTGGGAATTGTGTGGAGTTGTACCCCTCCTACCTTATTTTTGTTCACTAATCCTTTCTTAAATAAAAAATTTAAAAAAAAAAAAGTGATGTTATATTTTGTCAAAGGCTTTTTCTGCATCTATTGATATGACCATGTGGTTTTGGTCTTATTTATTGATGTGGTGGATTATTTTGATTGATTTATGTATATCAAACCAACCTTGCATCCTGGGGATAAACCCCAATCTTTTTAATGACCAATCTTTTTAATATACTGTTGTATCCAGTTGGCCAGGTGGGGGCATACCTGGTTAAGAGCACACATTACAGTATGCAAGGACCTGGGTTCAAGCCCCTGGTCCCTACTTGCAGGGAGAAATCTTCACTTGTGGTGAAGCTGGGCTTCAGTTGTTTCTTTCTCACTCTTTCTCTCCCATTCCTCTCAATTTTACTCTGTCTCTATCCATAACAAATCAATAAATAACACTTAAGACTCATTCACATTAGAACACATGCCTCTATAAAAAATGTGTATGTATTATGAATTGTGCTGCTATGAACACAGGTGTACACATATCTTTTTGGTTGGGTGTTCTCTAATTCCATTTCAGGTGGTTCAATTCCTAACAAAGCCCAAAAAAACCTAGATATAGACCAGGTCCCATGAGATAGAGCATAGGTTCACATGTGTCCATAAATTAGGGCAAAATATATACCTGAAAGCAAAAGTACACAATAATCTGCAGTGAGTCATTATAAAGTTCCTAATGAAATAGTGTCTACTTAGACTTAGATACCCTCCTCACCTACTTCCTATTACACTTCCCTCACTCACTCCAAAGCTAACTCTATCAAAGCAAGAACTGCAAAGGCTGAATAAGGGTAAGAAACTGGAATACTTTAACGATGGCTCTTTAGTCACTATCAGGCCACCCCATCAGCTGGGGCCCTATTTGGGGAGACCTGAGATTCCCAAATAGACATGATGGGCCTAGACCTCAAATAGATCGCTCTCTCCATTGTTACTGGTTATCTCTATCAGGAACAACACAATAGACCCCTTTGTGAGGCCCCATTACCCTCAACTTGGATCAATAATGGTAGAGAATGTTCCATCCTCTGAAGGGAGGCTGGACAACATACTCTATGCTACGCTTGAGAAAGGTGGGTCCTGATATTGGGGCAGCTTGGAATGTTCCTACTGATGACCACAGAATGTGAGCTCAGATCTACAGGGATGCAGAGGTCTCATAGGCTCCTAAGCTGAATATGGGCCCCAGATCACATCAAATCAATGGGTTTACACTCCACAATATTTATACATCTTTCCCATATTACATCTTTACCATATTTGGGAGCTACTCTCTTCCCTGATCCAGCTTTCTGGTCCTTTTTCCAGCCATGACATCATCTCCTCCGACAATGAGTTGGATCCACCTAAATATCAGATTTCAGGCTCAGGGAAAAAACAACAACTAGTATAGCCACAGGCCCTTTGGAATATAACTAAAATATGCCTATTAGCTATCTACAAAACAGAGACACACACCCCCCCCCACTCTTCATCTGCACTACTTTAGCCTTTAGGTCCATGATTGGTCAACAATTTGTTTGTCTTTATATGTTAACTCTTTTTTCAACCACCAAGTTCCGGATGCTAAGATGATGCCAACCAGATTTCCCTGGAAAGACAACCCTACCAATGTGTCCTGGAGCTTCAATTCACCAGAGCCCTACCCTACTAGGGAAAGAGAGCAACAGGCTGGGAGTATGGATCAACCTGTCAATGCCCATGTTCAGCGAAGAAGCAATTACAGAAGGCAGACTTTCCATCTTCTGCATCCCACAATGACCTTGGGTCCATACTCCCAGGTGGTTAAAGAATAGGAAAGCTATCCAAGGAGGGGATAGGATACAGAGTTCTGGTGGTGGAAATTATGTGGAGTTGTACCCATCTTATCCTATGGTTTTGTCATTGTTTCTTTTTAAAAATAAATTTAAAAAATGGGTATGTGCATGTGTGTGTGTGTGAGAATGAGAGAGCAAATGATAGAGGGGGGAGAGAGAGAGAAAGCAGGTCTGCAGGTGTCTATCTTTCTCTCTCCCTCTCTGTTTCCCCTATTCTCTCAATTTCTCTCTGTCATTTCCAACAGCAGCAGCAGCAGCAGCAACAACAACAAAAATGGAACAAAATGGCCACCAGGAGAAGTGGATTCCTAGTGCAGGGACCCAGCTCCAGCGATAACACTGGAGGCAAAACAAACAAACAAAGAAACAAACAGAAGAAGATGGCGGCCTGAGAAGTCGCTAACAGCGAGTGCTCTGATCGTATCGTCGGCAACGGTAGGATTTTCTGCCTTTAGCAGGCCAGTCAATAAGAGGGGACACCAAAGAAGTGATTATAATTTAATTTGGGTTAAGAATTAGAGTAAAGGTGACACGGACTAGCGGGGCGCCAGAATTCCCAGGCAGCGCCGGGCAAGGCGAGTGCGCCGGGCATTATCCTCCGCCCGCCCAGGAAGGCGGCTCCTCCGCTGGTTGCAGAGCGCGGCGGGCAGGGGACCCGGAGAGAGCACTTTAGTTCGGGGGCTGCCTCTTGGGAGTCTCCAGGGTCCACCGCGACCCTGAGGGCGGATCCAAAGACTTCTTGAGTATAGCTCTCATTGGATCAAAGGACTTGGAGCTAGTTTTCATTTTTGAGAAATCCTTTAAAAAAGTCTGGAGGGGGGGGTTTCCCGGAAGATGGCAGACTGAGAAGCGGCTAGCCTTGGAGCTCCGGACACATCTCTTGTAAACAATAGGATTTTCTGCCTTTAGCAGGCCAGCCAATAAGGGGCCATAGCGGTGACAACAAGGAGGTGTCTATAACTTAATTTGGGTTAAGAATTAGAGTAGGGAAAAAAAATCTTTTTTCTTCCTTTTAATTTTCAAGCATACATCCTTCCCGCCGCCCCCCCCCCCCCATAAGCAGTGCCTGGGACCAGCTACTAGCAGGATACCCCATACCACCAAACAGGGTGTTTTTTTTTGTTTTTTGTTTTTTTTTTAAATTCACTGATACACATTTGGGAAGTTCCTCGCACTGCTCTTTAATTACAACTCTTCTTCTTATCTTCTCCCTTTTCTCTCTCTTATCTCTCTCTATCTCTTTTTTTTTTTAATCTTGTCATACACTTCTTTCTTCTTTGCCTTTCTGAATTTGTGAATTACTTTGGGGAATAAATCTGACCCAGAGTGGACTCTCTATGTGTGTATCTCTGCTCTAGTTCCCTTTACACTCTTGTTACCCCTAGAATATACACTGGATAGTAGATTTGCATAACTGTCTATTCTTGCTATCCTCTCTTTCTTTTCTATTTCTTCACTGGGATTTGGTTACTATTTTTTCACGTTCTGGAGAAATTGTTTGGCTAACTGGTAACGATTAAACTCCTTCAATACTTACTTCAGTTGTTACTGTTATTCCGGAGGTTGGTGAGTGCAATTGTCATAAAGGTATTTAGGACAGTGTTACTTGTGCTCAAAACACAACAACTGAGGAACAACAGAGCATAAAAAAAAAGAGAGAGAAACACATAAAAAAATGGGTAGATTAAAAACAAATAAAACTGCTACCCCAATGAATGAACACAAGAGCCCAGAAGAAACCACAAATCAGTCAGAAGTAACCATAGATAAGAAAAGTATGCAAGCAATAATAAACTTATTAATCACAGAAATGAAAACAACATTGGAGGAAAGGAATGGCAGTATTAGGGAAACAACAGTTGAGACCCCCAAGGAAAACACTGACTATCTTGAGACAATTAGAGAACTGAAAGCTGAAATAGCTGTAATGAAAAAAGAAGCTGAGGCAAGGGAAAGCAGACTAACAGAAGCAGAAAACAGAATTAGTCAGACAGAGGATGAGTTAGAGAAAACTAAGAAAGAGGTGAAAGAGCTTAAAAAGAGATTGAGAGACACTGAAAACAACAACAGAGACATATGGGATGATCTCAAAAGAAGTAACATTCGTATAATTGGCCTGCCAGAGGAAGAAAGAGAGGAAGGGGAAGAAAACATTCTAGAGGAAATAATACAAGAAAACTTCCCAGACCTGAATAACAGAAAGGATATCAAGGTTCAAGAGGCCCAGAGAGTACCAAACAGAATCAACCCAGACCTGAAGACACCAAGACACATCATAGTCACAATGAGAAAAAGTAAGGATAAAGAAAGGATCCTAAAGGCTGCAAGAGAGAAACAAAAAGTCACATACAGGGGAAAACCCATAAGACTATCTGCAGATTTCTCAACTCAAACTCTAAAAGCCAGAAGGGAGTGGCAAGATATCTATCAAGCCCTGAATGAAAAAGGGTTTCAACCAAGGATAATATATCCTGCTAGACTTTCATTCAAGCTAGATGGAGGGATCAAAAGCTTCTTAGACAAACAACAGTTAAAGGAGGCAACTATCACCAAGCCGGCCCTGAAAGAGGTACTAAAAGACCTCTTATAAACAAGAACATCACTATAATACTTGCAATATATCAGAGTAAACAAATTGTTTTTTAGAACAATGGCACTACAATACATTAAATCCATAATATCAATAAATGTCAATGGCTTAAACTCACCCATCAAAAGGCACAGGGTGGGGGGATGGATCAGAAAACATAACACAACCATATGCTGCTTGCAAGAATCCCATCTGTCACAACAAGATAAACACAGACTTAAAGTGAAAGGATGGAAAACTATCATACAGGCTAACGGTCCACAAAAAAGGGCAGGAACAGCCATTCTCATCTCAGAAACGATAGATTTTAAATTAAATAAAGTAATAAAAGACAGGCAAGGACATTACATAATGATTAGAGGATCAATCAGCCAAGAAGACTTAACAATTATTAACATCTATGCACCCAACGAGGGACCATCTAAATACATTAAGCATCTACTGAAAGAATTTCAAAAATACATCAATAGTAATACAATAATAGTGGGAGACTTCAATACCCCACTCTCACACTTAGACAGATCAACAAAGCAGAGAACCAATAAAGATACAAGAGAATTGAATGAAGAGATTGACAGACTAGACCTCTTGGACATTTTCAGACTCCTCCACCCCAAAAAACAGGAATACACCTTCTTTTCAAATCCACATAACACATACTCAAGGATAGACCACATGTTAGGCCACAAAGACAGCATCAATAAATTCAAGAGCATTGAAATCATCCCAAGTATCTTCTCAGACCACAGTGGAGTAAAACTAACTTTTAACAACAAACGGAAGATTATTAAAAGACATAGAATTTGGAAACTAAACAACATGCTCCTTAAGAACCACTGGGTCAGAGACTCACTCAAACAGGAAATTCAAATGTTCCTGGAAACTAATGAAAATGAAGACACAACCTATCAAAATATTTGGGACACAGCGAAAGCAGTACTGAGAGGGAAACTTATAGCCATACAATCACATATTAAACACCAAGAAGAAGCCCAAATGAACGACCTTACTACACACCTCATGGACTTAGAGGAAGAGGAACAAAGGAACCCTAAAGCAACCAGAAGGACAGAAATCACTAAAGTTCGAGCAGAAATAAACAACATCGAAAATAAAAGAACCATACAAAAGATCAATGAAGCCAAATGTTGGTTCTTTGAAAGATTAAACAAAATTGACAAACCCCTAGCCAGACTCACCAAACGAAAAAGAGAGAAGACTCAAATTAATAGAATTGTAAACGATACAGGAGATATCACAACTGACACCACAGAAATCCAGAGAATTCTGCGAAACTTCTATAAAGAACTATATGCCACCAAGCTAGAGAATCTGGAAGAAATGGAACAATTCCTAGAAACCTATGCACTTCCAAAACTGAACCAAGAAGAACTACAAAATCTAAATGCACCAATCACAGACAAAGAAATTGAAACCGTTATTAAGAATCTCCCCAACAACAAAAGTCCTGGACCAGATGGCTTCACAAACGAATTCTACAAAACTTTCAGGAAACAATCAATACCCATACTTCTTAAGCAATTCCATAAGATTGAAGAAACAGGAATACTCCCTTCCACCTTTTATGAAGCCAACATCACCCTGATACCAAAAGCTGATAGGGACAGAACAAAAAAGGAAAACTACAGACCAATATCTCTGATGAACATAGATGCCAAAATATTAAACAAGATCTTGGCCAACCGGATACAGCAACACATCAAAAAGATTGTTCATCATGACCAAGTGGGATTCATCCCAGGAATGCAAGGCTGGTTCAACATCCGTAAATCAATCAATGTCATTCATCACATCAATAAAAGCAAAGCCAAAAACCACATGATTATCTCAATAGATGCAGAGAAAGCCTTTGACAAAATCCAACACCCATTCATGCTCAAAACTCTACAAAAAATGGGAATAGATGGGAAATTCCTCAAGATAGTGGAGTCTATATATAGCAAACCTACAGCCAACATCATACTCAATGGACAGAAGCTGAAAGCATTCCCCCTCAGATCGGGGACTAGACAGGGCTGTCCACTGTCACCGTTACTCTTCAACATAGTATTGGAAGTTCTTGCCATAGCAATCAGGCAAGAGAAAGAAATCAAAGGGATACAGATTGGAAGGGAAGAAGTCAAGCTCTCACTATTTGCAGATGATATGATAGTATACATAGAAAGACCTAAAGAATACAGTAGAAAATTACTGGAAGTTGTTAGGCAATATAGCAAGGTATCAGGCTACAAAATCAATGTACAAAAATCAGTGGCATTTCTTTATGCAAACACTAAATCTGAAGAAGAAGACATCCAGAAATCACTCCAATTTACTGTTTCAGCAAAATCAATCAAATACCTAGGAATAAAGTTGACCAAAGAAGTGAAAGACTTGTATGCTGAAAACTATGAGTCGCTACTCAAGGAGATAGAAACTGATACCAAGAAATGGAAAGATATCCCATGCTCATGGATTGGAAGAATAAATATCATCAAAATGAATATTCTCCCCAGAGCCATATACAAATTTAATGCAATACCCATCAAAGTTCCACCAGGCTTCTTTAAGAGAATAGAACAAACACTACAATCATTTATCTGGAACCTGAAAACACCTAGAATTGCCAAAACCATCTTAAGGAAAAGAAACAGAAATGGAGGCATCACACTCCCAGACCTTAAACTATATTATAAAGCCATCATCATCAAAACAGCATGGTACCGGAACAAAAATAGGCACACAGACCAGTGGAACAGAATTGAAAGCCCAGAAGTAAATCCCAACACCTATGGGCATCTAATCTTTGATAAGGGGGCCCAAAGTATTAAATGGAAAAAGGAGGCTCTCTTCAATAAATGGTGCTGGGAAAACTGGGTTGAAACATGCAGAAGAATGAAATTGAACCACTTTATCTCACCAGAAACAAAAACCAACTCCAAATGGATCAAAGACCTAGATGTCAGACCAGAAACAATCAAATACTTAGAGGAAAACATTGGTAAAACACTTTCCCACCTACACCTCAAGGACATCTTTGATGAATCAAACCCAATTGCAAGGAAGACCAAAGCAGAAACAAACCAATGGGACTACATCAAATTGAAAAGCTTCTGCACATCCAAAGAAACTATTAAACAAACAGAGAGACCCCTCACAGAATGGGAGAAGATCTTCACATGCCAGACATCAGACAAGAAACTAATCACCAAAATATATAAAGAGCTCAGCAAACTTAGCACCAAAAAAGCAAATGACCCCATCCAAAAATGGGCAGAGGAAATGAACAAAACATTCACCACAGAGGAGATCCAAAAGGCTAACAAACATATGAAAAACTGCTCTAGGTCACTGATTGTCAGAGAAATGCAAATTAAGACAACACTAAGATACCACCTCACTCCTGTGAGAATGGCATACATCAAAAAGGACAGCAGCAACAAATGCTGGAGAGGATGTGGGGACAGAGGAACCCTTTTACATTGCTGGTGGGAATGTAAATTGGTACAGCCTCTGTGGAGAGCTGTCTGAAAAACTCTCAGAAGGCTAGACATGGACCTTCCATATGACCCAATAATTCCTCTCCTGGGGTTATACCCCAAGGACTCCATAACACCCAACCAAAAAGAGGTGTGTACTCCTATGTTCATAGCAGCACAATTCATAATAGCTAAAACCTGGAAGCAACCCAGGTGCCCAACAACAGATGAGTGGCTGAGAAAGCTGTGGTATATATACACAATGGAATACTATGCAGCTATCAAGAACAATGAACCCACCTTCTCTGACCCATCTTGGACAGAGCTAGAAGGAATTATGTTAAGTGAACTAAGTCAGAAAGATAAAGATGAGTATGGGATGATCCCACTCATCAACAGAAGTTGACTTAGAAGATCTGAAAGGGAAACTAAAAGCAGGACCTGATCAAATTGTAAGTAGGGCACCAAAGTAAAAACCCAGTGGTGAGGGGTAGACATGTAGCTTCCTGGGTCAGTGGGGGGTGGGAGTGGGTGGGAGGGATGGGTCACAGCCCTTTGGTGGTGGGAATTGTGTTTATGTACACTCCTAGCAAAATGTAGACATATAAATCAGTAGTTAATTAATATGAGAGGGGAAAATCAATTGTATGTCTCAAAGTTTCTCAAAAGACAAACTGAATCTTTTTAATATATAGGCTATGTATTTGATATGCGGACTCTCTCAAAAGCCTAGACCAAGTAGATTAGAAGCTTCTAATAGCACAGCTATATACAAGATACTGGATACTGTACAGCAAACCATAACAAAGGGACTTTTCAAAGTTAACCCAATTAACAAATAATGTGATAATAATATTAACTATTGATTGTCTTTTTGAACCCTAAGACAGCAGGAATTTCACATCTTCACTATAGAGCCCCTACTACCCGCAGTCCTGGCACCCTTGGATAGGGCCCACTTTCCCGTATGCATCTCCCAATCCAAACCAAATAATATTGCATCCGCCGATCACAACCTAACCAAAGCAACGATTGCCATCTCAACATGCTTCACCTCAGACTGTATCCAGAGACTTCACGTGTGGAATGACAACCCTTCAGCTTCATTACTCGGGTGAGACCTTTCCTTTAATAGTACACTCTAATTTCATCTCAGGTAGTTCACTTTCTAACAAAGTCCCATAACCTAGATATACACCAGTTTCTGTGAGAGAGAGCTTATGTGCACACGTATCCATAAACTACTGCAAAATATATACCTAAAAGCAGAAGTACACTAGAGTTTGCAGTGAGTACCTCCCTAACACTTCCTCTCCACTCTTCCAAGCTTGGGATCCATGATTGCTCAACAAATTGTTTGGCTTCATATGTTAACTCTCTTTTCAATCACCAGGTTCCAGATGCCACCAGGATGCTGGCTAGGCTTCCCTGGATTGAAGACCCCACCAATATGTCCTGGAGCTCAGCTTCCCCAGAGACACACCTTACTAGGGAAAGAGAAAGGCAGACTGGGGGTATGGACCGACCAGTCAACGCCCATGTTCAGCGGGGAAGCAATTACAGAAGCCAGACCTTCTACCTTCTGCAACCCTCAACGACCCTGGGTCCATGCTCCCAGAGGGCTAGAGAATGGGAAAGCTACCATGGGAGGGGGTGGGTTATGGGGATTGGGTGGTGGGAATTGTGTGGAGTTGTACCCCTCCTACCTTATGCTTTTGTTCACTAATCCTTTCTTAAATAAAAAATTTAAAAATAATAAAAAAAAGAAACAAACAGAAAATACAAAAAACAACCAAGCAACCAAAAAAACAAAAAAAGCCACTCTGAATAGACATGTCTAGAAAGCACTCTGAATAGATATTTCTCCATAGAAGACAACCAGGCGGATAATAGACATATAAAGGAATGGTGATTATCATAGAGAATCAAGACACCTTACATCTGTGACAATGACATCCATCACAAAGGTGAGAAAAAGTGCTGACTAGGGTGCAGAGATAAAGGAATCTTTGTACACTGTCGGCAAAAAAAATGGTTCAGCCCCTATATCAAGCAATATTTAGTTTTCTCAAAATATTGAAAATAGATCACCATAGTATCCAGTGATCCTAAGCCTAGATATCTACCTAAAGAACAGAAAATCTCCCCACCTGAAGGGGGAGGGGCATCATCATGAGTGGTAGAGCAGTGCTGCAGGTGTCTCTAGTCTCTATCTCTTTCCCTCTCTATCTCTCTGTTTCTCATTCTCTATAAGAAAAGAGTAAAAAGAAGACCAGGTGGTGGTGCATCCCGTTAAATTGCACATATTACCATGCTCAAGGACCTGGGTTCAAGCCTTTGCCCTGCACCTGCAAGGAGGATGCTTTATGAATGGTGAATCAGGTTGACAAGGGTTTCGTTTTGTCCTACCCAAAAAAATAGGAGAGAGAGAGAGAGAAATGGCTTCTGGGAGTGGTGGATTTGTAGTGATAGTACCAAGCCCCAGCAATAACCTGATGGGGGGAGAGAGGTGGGAAAGGCAGGTGGGAAACACTGGGACAGTGGTGGAATTGTTCAGGCACTGAGCTCCAGCAATAACTTTTTTTCAGAAAAAAAAAACCTAAAAAATCATGATTCTAGAGAGATATATGCAAACTTACATTCACTATAGTACTTTTGACAACAGCCAAAATATGGAAACACTCCCAAGTACCCAGTGACAGATGAGTAAATAAAGAAGGTGTGGTATATATTTCACTATGGTATACTACTCAGCAGTAAGAAAGGATGAGATCTTTGCTTTTGGCACTCCTTGGATGGAACTTGAGGGAGCCATGCTAAGTGAAATAAGCCAGAAGGAGGCCAAACTCTGGATGATCTCACTTATCTGTGAAATATAGAGAAATAAAGCAAGGAAACAAAGTCAAACAGAAATCAATCCTGAGGTGAATGCAGAACTCTGCTTACTAAAGGTGGGTGGTAAGAGGAGAAGGTCCAGCAAGCTGTGATGGAGAGATTAGTACCTTGCTAGCAGGCATGGTGCAATAACACACAATGTAAGGAAAGGTGAAATTTTACATCCATAAATCTCTATGGACTTTCATTCCAATTCAACCTCAAAAAACAAAAGCAAGCAACCAATAAGATGACCACAGGCACTTAAGAGTATGAGATAGGAATGTAGGATGTTTAGCAGAGTGCCTGGTCGACAAGACTTCTATAATACTAGTCTATTTCCCATTTTTCATGCATGCTAGGTAAAGACAATGTATGGAATTTCTCAGTGAGTTCTTTGCCTCCAAGGCTACGACTTCGGGTAGTTTCTTTGTGCAATCACCCATTTTCATGTACATATGAAGTCTGAATATCTTCAGTTTACTTTAGACTCACTCTCTCTCTCATCATCAGTCTAATAGACTCAGACCTGCAAATGATGAGTGAGTTAGTTGAGGTTTGTCAGCCATTCTTGACAGAGATCCACGACTAATTTAGCAGCCATTTTTTATGCTGCATTTTTAAAAAATATTACACTGCAATGCTGGTCCACACATGTGTAAATTGATTGGGCTAATGATAATTGGGGTGAACTTTGCATTATGATTATGCCAGAAGCTACACAGGGTATTATTTAATTAGGACAAAAGTATCTCCATGCCCATTAAGAAGCTGTTTTCTGTCTTTCTACATAATTCCACACAGTAAGTCTGAGGGCAGAGATCCCTTTGAACTTTGCAAGAGGTCTGTTCTCAGATAACCATCACAGTCTTTGGAATGTGAGCAGAAAGTGAGTCTTTTCAGGGTTATTAAGTTCCATGAATGAAATAAAAGAGGTTTGTTGTGAGATAGTAGCAAAGTGGAAAACTTGTCTTAAAAACAGAGAAAAGCATGTTGATTTACCTTTACTTACTAGCAATTTGGGCACATTAAGCCATTCTGAAGTTTATTTTGCTATCTGTGAAGTATGGCTATTATAATGTCAATGAATCAGAAAAATAAGATAGTTTAGGTAAACGTTGAATTCAACTATTGAGAATCAGCTCTTATGTGGTACTGCAGAGTGAAATTGGGATCTCAATGTATATGTATATGTAAGACCACAAGTTCAGTTTCCTCACCTCTCCCTTCTCCTTTCTTGATAAGCAGGAGAATGAGCCCATGGTTTTACACATACATGATTCTACTGCTGAGTGCAGTCCCTACATGATTTCCCCCTTTTATTTTATGGTGTGTGTGTGTGTGTGTGTGTGTGTGTGTGTGTGTGTGTGTGTTTTCTCCCAGAGGATTATTATATAAATCAAAGGATATAGAATATGCTATTAATGCTATTATGTAGGTATGACTAGTTATAATGGATCAGAAACAAAACCCAACTTGTCTTAAGGAAAAGAAATGGCTATGATGTCTTATACAACTGAAATTCTAGAAGTGGGATTTTTGGTATAGCTGAATCCAGGGTATTTAAGGTTGTCAAGATTTGTTTCTTTTTCTGTCTCTGAATTTTCCCCCTCACTTTCCTATGTTGCCATCATTGTCAGGAAAACTCCCTTCACTTGTTTATTTTTATAAATAGTTATTACATTCCAGCTGTTCCATGGATCAATTTAGTTATTTGTGAGCACTAGCTGTAGTCAGGAAGACAACTCCTACCCTATGCCCACAGAGTAAATGTAGGGGCTTGGTGCCAGCACAAGGGTCCCTCAGCTCCAGACAGCCTTTTTCTTTTCTTTTTCTTATAGAGGCAGAGAGAAGTAGAAGGGGGGGTGGGGGAGAAGGAGAGGGAAAGGAAGAGGGAGAGGGCAAAGCAAAGGGATAGGGATAGAGGGGTAATGGCAGCACTACTACTATACTGCTTGTGAAACTTAACCCTGTGCAGGTGGTGTCTGGGGGCTTTAATCTAGGTCCTTAATGGTAACATGTATGCTACTAGGTGTGCCACCTCCTGGCCCCAGGATGGCATATATATTTTTAAATTTTTATTTATAAAAAGAAAACACTGACAAAAACCATAGGATAAGAGGGTTACAACTCCACACAATTCCCACCAATGGAACTCCATATCCCATCCCATCCCCTCATAGCTTTCCTATTCTTGAACCCTCTGGAAGTATGGACCCAGGGTCATTATGGGATGTAGAAGGTGGAAGGTCTGGCTTCTGTAATTGCTTCTCCACTGAACATGGGTGTTGGCAGGTTAATCCATACTCCTAGCCTTTTAGTCTCTTTTCCTACTGGGGCAGAGCTCTGGGGAAGCAGGGCTCTAGGACACATTGGTTGGATGGCATATTTTTAAGAAGGCCAACCTGGGCACATGTTGCCTCAATTAAGCCAAGTAGACTATGAGTCAATTATCTTTCACTCCTCTCTTTCTGCAAGTAGAGGGAGAGGAAGAGTTTCCTTCAAACTAAAGCTCAAATGTTTTTTTGAAAACAAGAAAAGTGACTATATGTAAGAATCAGAGGGACATTGATAGAGACAGACATAAAGGAATGTATATGATGACAATTATTACTTTGAAAATAATTAAAGTGAAACAAAAATGGGAATGTTCAGGTTTCCCATTATTATGAAGAGGATATGTAATAAATTAGAAGGTAGCAGGTTTATTGGGGGAAGTTATATCAGTAGCAGTTGGAGAAGAAATGGGATAAGTGACTGAAAATACTTCAAGGACTATTTGCTTCTTGATAGTTCCTAAAGGTATCATTAAATGATAGTTTAGGCCAATAATAAATGCCCATAACAATGAGCTTTTATGAAATAGATTCTTTTATAGTGGTGGCAGTCTCTCTTACTATTTAAAAAATATTTGGCTCTCGAGTTGAGTAGGCTACTCAATACATTAATTGATCCAGCAAGAAAACCAAATTTATGACATTGTCTTATGCTTCCAAAGTGTTTGCTGCAGCATTTTGCACATGAATGGTCATGGAGTAGGGAGTTTAGTAAATATTTGTTGATTAGTATGGGTGACAAGATGAAATTAATGTATGTTTACAAAAAAGTATAACATCAATTTAAACTAGCTCTAATATCAGGTCCAGCACTTTTCTAGCCTTTTTTTTTTCATGAGCATGCATTAGAAAAATATTAATTCTATTTTTTTAAGAAAATATTTATTTACTTATTTATTTCCTTTTGTTGCCCTTGTTGAATTCTATTCTTAATTATGCTCATATTTTGTCAATTTATACTTGTCTTAACCTCATTAATCCAAATTATTGCCACTTTATAGTCTAACAAACTCTCAAATACTGATTCCTTTACTATCATAATAACAAGCTAAATCTTTAGTTTTATAAAAATAAATCATATCCAGTTCTTACATTTTAAGCTCAGGTATCTTTTAAGAAGAACAAAATCAAGGTAAGTATCTTGCACATAAACCCAAAGTGACAGACACCTCAATTTCATACTTCATTCTGTCTACAGCCAAGAGAAAATTGGTATCAAATTCTCATTATTTGCAACCCCACTATATACCTAATACAATGAGTCAAATAATGTTTTGGTTTGATTGATGGTCTCCCTCTCTCTTTCTCTATTAATGCAGGAAGGTTAGTCTCTCAACTTCTGAAAAATGTGTTTCAAGATCTATTTCATTTAGGAAGATCATATGATAAACAGGAAATATAAACAGTTTACAACTGAAATTCTTTCATTTTTTTTCCTGTGAACTTTTAATAAGTTCAGTCCATTGTTTTCATCCATCATGCCTTAAGTGATAAGTTTTGCTTGATTTATGATGCACAAGTTTATTATTTTCCTAAGTCATAATCAATACTTACAAGGTGTTATGGTTAATTAGGAAGCAGTTTATCATTTGACTTTGTATTTAAGATTCCTTAACTCTTTTTATTTTTTCAATTGTTTGCTTAATATATTAGAGACCACTGCCAGACTTATGGGTTTTACTCTCCCATGGTGCCAATTCTTTATTTATTAGCAGACTCTAAGCCCTGCTCTATTTCTTTAAAATAATCTTACTTGCTAACATTGCCTATCACTGTTCTTTCTATTCATGACTGTACCTTGTGGTACTAGAAGCTCAACATAAGATTGAGCTAAAATGAAACAAAACAAAACAAACCATCTAGACTTACCCTCATCATATCACTGGAAAAGTTGTGTAAAGAAGATTCAAACATTTACACACATATGCATATCTGAATATAAGTTAACACTTAACTAACCAATCAGTTTGTCTGAGGAATCCACAGTATGTTAGAAAAAAAGAAGAAACAAGTTGTTTTTTTTAAGTCATACCTCACATGTTACATTATGGTCCATCCAAGAGATTGGACAATAGCTTTAAACATCATTCATAGAACACACATCTCTTTGGAAAAAGATAGAAAGGATACAGCAGTGAGAGGATGCCTCACTTTAAATATCTGTGTTATGTGAATGGCCAGGATGGAGTGATAATCATTTGACTCTGAGAGTATTTTATTCCATTTATGTAATTTTGTGGAGCTGGAACCTTACACATATGTAATTTTATTGCTCCTGGGATGTTATTTCCATTCAGATCAGTAGAGAGACACAGACAAAAGACATACACCAAAGTGCCAGAACTTCCCCAGTCCATGGTACCTCCCATGTTGTCCTGGAGCTCAAAGCTAGGTCACGCACATGGCAAGGTTCACATCCAATCAGCGAGCAATCTCTATGGCCCTACTTTTATTTATTTTTATTTATTTATTTGTTTTGCTGCTATGGTTATCACTGGGACTTGAGGTCTGGGTAATGAATTCACCACTACTAGTGGCTATTAATTCATCTTGTCTTCTTTTTTAAATTAGATAAGACAGTGGTGGTTCGGGAGGTGGCTCAGTGGATAAAGCATCGGACTCTCAAGCATGACAACCTGAGTTCAATGCTCAGAAGCACATGCACCAGTGTGATGTCTGGTTCTCTCTCCCTCCTTCTATTTTTCTCATTAATAAATAAATAAAATATTTTAAAAATAAATTAGATAAGACAGAGAGAAATTGAGAGGGGGGAACCATAGAGTGAGAGAAAGAGAAACACCTGTAGACCACTTCACTGCTTGTGAAGCTTCCCCTATGAAGGTGGGGAGCAGTCCTCTCACATGATAATGTGTGCACTCAACTGGGTAAGCCACTACTGCCTGCCCCACCCCAGTCCTACTCTTGAATTAAATTTGAATTATGAGGGTGCTGGGCTGTGGCACACATATCACCATACACATGGACCCAGGTTCAACAGTGCTGCAGGTGTCTTTTCCTTCTTAATTTTTGTTTCTATCAAGAGAGAGAGATGCAGAGAGAGACAGACAGAGAGAAAGAGAGAGAAAGACACACACACACACACACACACACACACACACAGAATGGCCACCTCTAAGCAGCTCTATACTTCCTCCAGGAGTATTTGTGAGAAAATGGAATGACTTGAATAGTCTCCATCTGCTGCCCTCAGGTTACAACCTTGAAGGGTGAGTGGTCACACCAATCCAGGGACTATGGAAAATGGACAATTTTCATAAAGAGAAACACATACCAACTTATGCTCAATACCTGTGTCAACCTGGATGGTGACTTACCTGTTAAGTCAGGTTGTCCTCATCCTCTATACTTTGCTCCCATTATACCCTACCACTGTCCTGAAAGAAAATTGGAAGAACCTATGTTAACACTCAGAAGAACTTTTATTCCCAGCTGGATAACCTACTTTATGAAATACAGCAGGTGAATGCAATCATGATCTTTACGCTTTAAAAGCATTTTTATACTGTAATGATTCTGCCTGCCACCCTGTCAAAAATATCATCATCTAGCTTGTACATTCTGCTTCAGGAAAGAAAGTTCTGTAATCACCCCAGGGCTAACTCCAGGAGCTGGACACTCCACAACACAAGGATTGAAACCTTTTCTGAATTGGCCTACCTGTTTGAGATTAGGTTGGTGGGAAAGCCTTTTAGTAAATGGTGCATTATTCAAATAACCACAAATGGATGGAATAGAAGTCTTTAGGCAATTTAGCGAGATTCTTGATAGCAAACTTGGCTCCTACCGGAGGACTAGCACTCTAAAAGCACTCTGGGAACAATTACACACTCAGTAACCCCTTATTAACTCGCAATTTTATCTAACCTTACCCATTTCTTCTGAGTGTGAGAACGAAGGGAGACATGAATTAAAACACATCTAGAAGCTCCATATGCTCTCCCTTAGGATAGTGTGGCGAGCAGCATGATTTATGCACGAATGCTCCAGAAGCTGGGGGGGGGGGGGGATTTTGGTTAACACTGCCCACTCTTCCCACTGCCCACACTTCAAATCAGTCTAAAATTCCCAAAGCTGTCAGAAAATGGTGAGGCATGGGAGGGAACTTGCCGGCATCATCCTTGTTTCAAGTGGCAAATGTGCATGTAGCCTTAGTCTTGTTTCAGAGTTGGGGGGGCGGGGGCTCTTAACCTGAGGCCACAAACAACTGAGAAGCAGCGTGGGACTGCTGAATTCTTGAGGAGAGGATGAGCATCTATTTCTCTCCTCATTTTGTTTTAATGCTTGATGATCAGATTGAAACATTTTCTCAAAGAGAACTAAATCAACTTACGCCAGTGTAATAAGTGCTGAAACAAAAGTCTACAGGAAAGTAGGGAGATAAAATGTGTCTACAAGTACAAGACCCCAGAATAATGCATTTAAAATAGTTTTCCTGACATCTTTCTTTCTTTTTCTTATTTTTCAGGTTATCTTGATTTACTTATTGCATAGAGACAGCCAGAAACTGAAGTGGAAGAAGGTGATAAAGAGGGAGAGAAAAAGAGAGGCATACAAAGCTTTCCCCCTGCATAATTATTTCAAATTATCTAACCACAAACCCATTCCCCTTTTTTCTTTTGCTTTTTCTGTTTTTCCTGGTCAGTGTGGGGGAGCAACTGTAATTAAATATCTCTCTATTATTATTATTATCTCTCTATTATTTCCTTAATTTTGGAATCTGTTAACTCTCTTCCCTTTCTTAAGTTTTGGGATAGCTGTTACCAATAATCATGAGATGTGATCAGTGGTATTCTCCTTGATGGGGGAAAAGATTTGGAAAGGACAAAACTAAATTTTAGTATTTTGATATTGTCCTCAGATTGCTTAAGGAGTTGTCCAGTCTGAGAAACAATCTCCCGGGGTTGTGTAGAGATAAAATGGTATTACATGTGGAACGTAAAGCTATGACTGGTGTACAGTGGGTCCTCATTGATAATTAGCTATAAAATTCAATTATTTAACCAGATTTCATTTTTTATAAATATTGTTTATATATTAGATAGAGAAATTGAGAGAAGAAGGGGAGATAAGGGGAGAGAGAAACACCTGCAGCACTACTTCACCACTTGTGAAGCTTTTTACCTACAAGTGGGGACTGGGGGGTTTAAACCTGAATCCTTGTGCTTTGTGACATATGTGCTCAACCATGTGTGCCATCATCCAGCCCTTCTGAACCAGCACTTCAAGCAATTATTAAGGACCTACTGGTACAAGTAATTGTTAGAATCATCTTTATAGACACAGAGACCAACAACCTGCTTTAAAGGAACTTTTTTTAAAAAAATAATAAAATATATTGAAATGAATATGTCTTTATTATCAAATATCACTAAAAATCAACAAACAAAACCACAAAAAAACAGGCTCCATAGTTTTCTTCAGTTCAGCTAATCTGTTGAACAATTAGATTGTTAGCTGTTCCCCTTTTAGGTGTGAATATAGTTGTGGTAAACACTGTCAGAGCAGTCATTCTTATATGCTGTTTGCATGCTGCTCTGTATTTTAAAATATTTTCAGGCATGTTTTGACAAATGTTGCCAAATTAGAGGTGGATACCTAATTTGATTTTTTCAGTGGATGTGAACTACTCCAGAATATTACCCACAGTCATCTCTACTTTGTATTTTAACCTTTTTGTTGTTGTTGTTTAGCCTTCTTTAGTGTTTTTTTTTTCTCTCCCTCTCATCTCCCCAATGCAACAGAATGGGTTGAAGGAGTATTCAGGTACTAATATGTGGAACAAGAAGTGAAAAAAATAACATGTTTTGATTTTAGCTCCTGATCCTGCCTTTATTTAACCAACACAGGTGACTCAACTTGGATGACTGTCCCAAACATGTAGAACATTCTAGAGAGTATCTCCTTGGGAGACACACACTATCTAAAGCAACACAACTCAGTATCATGGTACTCTTCTTGTTCACCTTCAAACTTCATTTCTTGTTTTTGTTATCTCCGATTTTGTCACTGGTTCGAGTTGTTATCAGCTTAGCAACCCTGCTTCAGTGGTAGTTTTCTGTCTGGTCGTGCAGACTTTGTAAGGCCTCGTTCTTTTTTTCTTTTTTATGAGGGGAGGTTTAACGGTTTATAGTAAATACAGTTGTTGATACATGGGCAAAATTTCTCAATTTTCTGCAAAACACTCTCACCCCAGCCTAGATTCTCCTCCAACAACCCCCAGAGTCCTTTACTTTGGCGCAATACACCAAACCCAATCCAAGTTCTGCTTTGTGTTTCCCTTCCTGTTCTTATTTCTCAACTTTTTTTTCATTGTTGGGGGATTAATGGTTTAAAGTTGACAGTAATATGGCAAAATTGACAGTAAAATACAGTAATTGGTACATGTGTGACATTTTTCAAGTTTTCTACATAACACTCTAACTCCCCACATAGGTCCTCCTCTGCCATCATGTTCTAGGACCTGAATACTCACTCCCCCCACCCCAGAGTTCTTTACTTTAGTACAATACACCAAACCTAGTCCAAGTTCTACTTTGTGTTCTTATTTATCAATTCTTTTTTAAATTTTATCTATAAAATGGAAACACTGACAAGACCATAGGATTAGAGGGGTACGATTCCACACAATTCCATTTTTTCTGTCCATGAGAGAGATCATCTCATATTCATCCTTCTCTTTCTGGCTTGTCTCACTTAACACGATTTCTTCAAGTTCCATCCAAGATGAGGTAAAGAACGTGAAATCACCATTTTTAATAACTGAATATTATTCCATTGTGGAATATTACAACTTTCTTAGCCACTCATCTGTTGTTGGATACCTAGGTTGCTTCAAGGTTTTGGCTATTATAAATTGTGCTGCTACGAACATAGTTATACACAGAATTTTGGGGGGGGTAGGTGTGTTTGGTTCCTTAGGATATATCCCCAGGAGAGGGATTGCCAGGTCATAGCCTTCTGAGAGTCCTCCAAACTGCTCTTCATGGGACTGGACCAAGTTATAGTTTCACCAGCAGTGCAGGGGGGTTCTTTTGCTCCCATAGTCTCTCCAGCATTTGTTGTTGCTACCTTTTCTGATGTATGACATTGTCACAGGGGTGAAGTGGCACCTCATTCTTGTTTTAATTTGCATTTCTCTGACAATAAATTAACTGGAACACTTTTTTAAAAAGATTTTATTTATTTATTAATTAGAAACATAGGAGGAGAGAGAGAGAGCCAGATACCACTCTGGTACATGTGCTGTCGGGGTTTGAACTCAGGACCTCATGCTTGAGAGTCTGATGTTTATCCACTGTGCCACCTCCTGAACCACAGAAACACTTTTTATTATGTCTGTTGACCTTTTGGATCTCTTTGGTGAATATTTTGTTTATATCTTCTCCCTTATATCTTCTTAATATATTTGGCTGTTAGCCTTTTGTCTGATGTATGGCATGTAAAGATCTTCTCTCATTCTTTGAGGAGTCTGTTTGGGTGGTGATTTATTTCAATGTGCAGAAAAGCTTTTCAACTTGATGTAGTCCCATTGTTTTAATTTTCTTTTTATCTTCCTTGCAATTGTATCTGATTCATTGAACATGCTTATAAAAATTAGATGGACAAAAGTTCTGCCAATATTTTCCTCTAAGTATTTGGTAGATTTTGGTCAAACATCCAAGTCCTTGATCTATTTGGTTTTTACTTTTGTGTTTAGTGGTTCAGTTTCACTCTTCTGCAAGTTTAAACCTAATTTTCTTACCACTGTTTCTTGAAGAGACTCTCCTTTCTCCACTTAAAAGCTTGGGTTCATCAAAAAAATCATATGTTCATAGGTGTGGGGGCTTCATTTTACGTGTGTTATTTTTATTATTGTTGTCACTAAGGGTTCACTGCTCTAGGCTGACTGACTCAGATAAATATAGAGACAGAGTCAGATAGGTAGAGTCAGATAGGCTTGGCAATGGTGCACCTGGTTAAGTGCACAAAGTATTAAGTGCAAGGACCCACACAAGGATACAGGTTGCAGTCCCCGGCTTTCCACTTGCAAGGGGAATGTGATGATGCAGGTTTGCAGGCATCTGTCTTTCCTCTCTCTTCTATCTTCCCTCCCCTCTCAATTTCCCTCTGTCTTATCCAATAATAAGAAATAAAGAGAAAGAGAAGAAAGAAAGAAAGAAAGAAAGAAAGAAAGAAGGAAGGAAAGAAAGAAGATGGAAAACATAGCAGCCAGGAGCAGTGGGTTTATGGTGATAAACTTGGAGAAAGAAAAGAAAAAAGAGAGAGATAGGAAAAGACACCACAGCACCAAAGCTTCCTTCAATGCACTGGGATCTGAGTTAGTATCTGAGTTGTGCACTGAAAAGTTAGTGCTTTATTCAGGAGAGCTACTTTCTGGTCCCATTTTGTATCTTTATTTATCTTGATTGGTGTATGTGTTCCCCTTCATATGAGCAGGAATCCTTCATTACAGATCTTAGTGTGGTCCCCGTCTCTACTCCAATGTAGTACTGATATCCAAAGCAGTTCTCACGGATAACTTTTGAATAATTGAGTGAATGAATGAGTGAATAAAAATAAAGGGTAAAGCCAAGTTTTTAATTGTTGTATTGAAACAAACAAAAACTCACAATTCATCTAATAAACTGGGCTTTTACATGTCTTCCTTATAAACTACACTGAACTTACCATATCTTTTTATGTGGATATTGATGAATCAGAAAGTTCCAAGTCTCCTCAAAGACAGGAGTTCACCACAGATAACTGTTATTTACTCTGAGCATCCCCTGGATAGTACTGCCTTTTGTACTAAACAGGCAATTTAAAAGCAGAGTTGTTGACAGACCAAAGTGTAAATTAAAGGGCTTAGATACATCATTAGACATATGGTCTCTAAGGAATTGAGTTCTTCCTGTAGTAGGTGGAATTTGTAACACTCTGGCCTCTAGGACCATATGGTTGTTTTGAGAGATGCCAGCAGAAATAAATGCTTGACTTGTAGTGTAAGATTATTTTATTGCTGGTCCTCCTACACTTCCATAGAGAATCTTTCTGTGAAAAACTGAAAAGCACAAAGTTAACATGACACAAATCTTTTTATTGAGTTGTTAGTGATAACTTCACCCTGTGTATGGAATGGGTTAATCAAAGACCTTCCCTGAGAGGATCGCTGACTCTATGCTAATTTTGAAAGTGGGAAAGAGATGTGGTCTGTACCATATACATTCTGACTCCCCCCACAATTCCATCCAATCCCTGATTCTCAACTCTTAAATATAGCTGATTAGAAAGGACTGATTGCTCAGCTAGGATAACCAGGGTGACCTAACTTTATAAGATATGCCCTAGACTGGTTGTATAGCTTACCTAGAAAGGTGTCTGCTTTGTCATATGATTGGTCCAGGTTGAACCATCCCCCACTGTACTGGGGGAAGTTTGGTCTTGTAACCTCTCTCTCTCTCTTAAAGGTAACATGGAGTAGTGAAGTCCCAGGGATGATATTAGAAAAAGATGTCATGAATAGGGAGACCACATGGGACTGCAACAAGATAGTACTAGAACGACTTCAGGAGCTCACAAAATCACTGGTGAGTGCAAACACGTGTGGCTTGTGAACAGAGAGGAGCCTAGGGAGAGGTTAAGTGGCTGGTAACAGTCTGGCAGTTTACCAGTTGAGACACCACCTCCAACAAAAAGATGGCTAAAGGGAGGAGAGGGCTCCCCTAAGACTCACCAAATGCAACTGTGAGTCTTTATTGCTACTGCCCTCAGAATCTGGAGCAGTGGGGGATGAGGAGGGGAGGCCCTGTTCTGACACCAGGGGACAGAGAACTAACCAGGAAACTCAGGAGAAGATCTTTACCTCGGTGGCCTAGTGGTGGAGCTGTGAGAGTCTCTTTTCACAAGCACTGGATTATCTCTGCCACACCCTGCTTTATCTCTTGGTCAGGAGTCAGTGATTAAGCTAAAAAGCCTACTTGTAGTTTAAAAGCTCTCAGGCTCCCATAGCCTACAGGGAAGAAAAAGAACAAAAGAGGTTTTTAAACAACTGAGCTCCAACTCAGGGCTTAAAAATAATATTGAAATAATATTGAAATTTCCACAACTATGAACCCTTTAATTACCTTACTTAGACACAAGTCAATCCAGGCAAGAGTAATCAGTAATTTGAAAAGTACTGAGAGAGGGACCACCTCATACCATACTATATAAAATGGTTAAACCAACAGTAAGAAATTTTGGAGAAATGAACCAGGACAAGAGTCCAGCTAAAATCCCCCCAAAGGTTGAAGCACAAACTAATTAAGTCAACATCCAAACACTAGTTAAGTAAATAATCACAGGAGTGAGTACAAGTTTGAAAGAATTGTCATCAGAAATGCAGAAACAACAAATGAGACTCAGGAAGAAAATACTAATTATCTCAAGGTTATTAGAGAGCTGAGCTATAAGGCCAATTATCAGAACAAGCTAATACTATAAATGAACTGAAGAAGAAAGCTGAGGGAAGGGAAAGCAGATTAATAGAAGCAAAAAATAGAATTAGCCAGACAGAGGATGAGCTAGAGAAAATGAAGAAAGAGGTAAAAGAGATCAAAAAGAGATTGAAAGACACTGAAAATGACAACAGAGATATATGGGATGATCTTAAAAGAAGTAACATTAGTATAATTGGCCTACCAAAGGAAGAAAGAGAGGAAGGGGAAGTAAACATCCTAGAGGAAATAATAGAAGAAAACTTCTCAGACCTAAACAACAGAAAGGACAGCAAGATTCAAGAGGTCCAGATGTCCCAAACAGAATCAGCCCAACCTGAAGATACCAAGACACATCATAGATACAATGAAAAGAAGTAACGATAAAGAAAGTATCCTAAAGGCTATAAGAGAAAAAACAAAATGTCACATACAGAGGAATACCCATAAGACTATCAGCAGACTTCTCCACTCAAACTCTAGAAGCCAGAAGAGAATGGCAAGATATCTGTCGAACCCTCAATGAAAAAGGGTTTCAACCAAGGATAATATATCCTGCTAGACTTTCGTTCAGACTAGATGGAGGGATCAAAAGCTTCTCAGACAGGCAACAGTTAAAGGAGGCAACCATCACCAAGCCTGCCCTGAAAGAGGTTGTAAAAGATCTCTTATAAACAAGAACATCACCATAATACTTGACATATATCAGAGCAAATAAAAAAATGTTGAATAATGGCCCTGCAATACCATAAATCTATAATATCAATAAATATCAATGGTTTAAACTCATCAATAAAAGGCACAGAGTGGGAGGATGGATCAGAAAATACAACTCAACCATATGCTGCATGCAAGAATCCCACTTGACACAAGACAAACAAAGACATAATGTGAAAGGATGGAAAGCTATCATACAGGCTAGTGGACCACAGAAAAGAGCAGGAACTGCCATTCTCATCTCTGACACAATAGACTTTAAATTAAATAAAGTAATTTAAGGCCATTACATAATTATTAGAGGATCAATAAACCAAGAAGATTTAACAGTTATTAATATCTTTGCACTCAGTGAGAGCCCATCTAAATACATCAAACACCTATTGAAAGAACTACAAAAGTACATCAATAGTAATACAGCAATAGTGGGAGACTTCAACACCACACTCTCATACTTAGATAGATCAACTAAGCAGAGAATCAACAAAGAAGCAAGAGAATTTATCAAAAAGATGGACAGAGTAGAAGCTCTTGAATATTTTCAGAGTTCTTCACCTCCCAAAACTAGAATTCACATTCTTTTCAAATCCACACAGTACATCCTCAAGGATAGACCACATGTTAGGCCACAAAGACAGCATCAACAAATTCAAGAGCATTGAAATCATTCCAAGTTTCTTCTCAGACCACAGTGGAGTAAAGCTAGCATTCAATGACAAACAGAAAAGTACTAAAAGTCACAAAATTTGGGAACTAAACAACATGCCTTTTAATATCCACTGGGTTAAAGAGCACTCAAGAATTTAAATTTCAAGAAATTTAAATGTTCCTGACAAATGAAAATGAAGACACAAGCTATCAAAATATGTGGGACACAGCTAAAGCAGCACTGAGAGGGAAACTCATAGCCATACAAGCACACATTAGAGACCAAGAAAAAGCTCAAATAATCTACCTCAATGCATGCACCAGTACTTAAAAGAAGAAGAACAAAGGAACCCTAAAGCAACCAGAAGGACAGCAATCACTAAAATAGAGTGGAAATAAACAACCTCAAAAATAAGAGAACCATTCAAAAGATCAATGAAGCAAAATGTTGGTACTTTGAAAAATTGAACAATATTGACAAATCCCTAGTTAGATTCACACACACAAAAAAAGGGGAGTTGGTCAGCAAGTAAGATGGTGGGTTAAGATGGTGTGCTTCATGGAGTGAAGTGCAAGGACTGGCATAAAGATCCCTGTTGGAGCCCCTGGCTCCCCACCAGCAGGGGGGGTCGCTTCACAACTGGTGACGCAGGTTTGCAGGTGTCTATCTTTCTGTTCCCCACTCTGTCTTCTCCTCCTCTTCCATTTCTTTCTGTTTTATCCAACAACAACAAGATTAATAGCAACAATAATAACAACAACAATGATAAAAAAAAAAAAAAACTAGGGCAACAAAAGAAAAAAAAAGGTCCTCCAGGAGCAGTGGATTCATGGTAAAGGCACCTAGCCCTAGTAATAACCCTGGAGGCAAAAAAGGAGAAAGACACAAATAAATAGAATTGTAAATGATAGAGGAGAAATCATAAGTGACACCACAAAAATTCAGAAAGTCATGTGAAACTTTTGTGAAGAACTATGTGCCACCAAGCTAGAGAATCTGGAAGACATGGAAGAATTCCTAGAAACATATACTCTTCTAAAAGTGAACCAAGAAGAACTAAAAAAATAAATGGACTAATCACTGACAAAGATTTAAAACAGTTATTAAGAATTTTCCCAACAACAAAAGTCAAGGACCAGATGACTTACAAACAATTTCTACAAAACCGTGGAGAAATAATAGTTATAATTCTTTTTTAAATATTTATTTATTTATTCCCTTTTGTTTCCCTTATTGTTTTATTGTTGTAGTTATTACTGTTGTTGTTATTGATGTCATTGTGTTGGACAGGACAGAGAGAAATGGAGAGAGGAGGGTAAGTCAGAGAGGGGTAGAGAAAGATAGACACCTGCAGACCTGCGTCACAGCTTGTGAAGTGACTCCCTAACAGTTGGAGAGCCAGGAGCTTGAAGCAGGATCCTTATGCCAGTCCTTGTGCTTTGCGCCATGTGCACATAGCCCGTTGTGCTACTGCCCGACTCCCAATACCTATATTTCTAAAGCTCTTCCAAAGGATTGAAGAAACAGGAATACTCCCTTCCACCTTCTATGAAGCCAACATCACCCTAATACCAAAAGCAGATAGGGACACAACAAAAAAGGAAAACTACAGACCAATATCTCTAATGAACATACATGCCAAAATATTGAACATGATCCTAGCCAACTTAATACAACAGTATATCAAAAAGATTGTTCATCATGACCAAGTGGGTTGCATCCCAAGAATGCAAGGCTGGTTCAATATCCATAAGTCAATGTCATTCATCACATCAATAAAAGCAAAACCAAAAACCACATGATTATCTCCATAGATGCAGAGAAAGCCTTTGAGAAAATCCAAAACCCACTCAGGCTTAAAACATTACAAATATGGGAATAGATGGGAAATTCCTTAAGATAGTGTAGTCCATATATAGCAGACCTACAGCCAACATCATACTCTATGGATAGAAGCTGAAAGCATCCCCCCTCAGATAGGGACTAGACAGGGTTGTCCATTATCACTATTATTCTTCAACATAGTATTGGAAGTTCTTGCCATAGCAATCAGGAAAGAGAAAAGAATCAAAGTAATACAGATTGGAAGGGAAGAAGTCAAGCTCTTACTATTTGTAGATGATATAATAATATATATAGAAAAACCTAAAGAATCCAGCAGAAAGCTACTGGAAGTTATTAGGCAATAAAGCAAGGTGTCAGGCTACAAAATCAATGTACAGAAATCAGTGGCATTTCTTTATGCAAACACTAAATCTGAAGAAAAGAGTATACAGAATTCACTCCCATTCACTGTTGCAGCAAAATCAATGAAATACCTAGGAATAAAGCTGACCAAAGAAGTGAAAGACTTGTATACTGAAAATTATGGGTTGCTATTCAAGGAAATAGAAAATGATACTAAGAAATGGAAAGGCATCCCATCCTCATGGACTGGAAAAATTAATATCATCAAGATGAATATTCTCACCAGAGCCATATACAAATTTAATGCAATACCCATCAAAGTTCCACCAAGCTTCTTTAAGAGACTAGAACAAAAATTACTATCATTTATCTAGCACCAGAAAACTCCTAGAATCACCAAAACAATGCTGAGGAAAAGAAACAGAAATCGAGGCGTTATACTCCCAGATATCAAACTAAATATATAAGGCCATCATCATCAAAACAGCCTGGTACTACTACAAAAATAGGCACACAGACCACTGGAACAGAATTGAAAGCCAGAACTAAATCCCCATATCTATGGATATCTAATTTTTGTTAAGGGGGCCCAAAGTATTAAATGGACAAAGGAAGCTCTCTTCAGTAAATGGTGCTGGGAAAACTGAGTAGAAACGTGTAGAAGAATGAAACTGAACCACTTTATCTCACCAGAAACAAAAGTCAACTCCAGATAGATCAAGGACCTGGATGTTGAGCTAAAGCTATCAAATACTGATAAGTAAAGATTGGTGGAACACTTTCCCACCTAAACCTCAAGGACATCTTTGATGATAAAAACCCAACTGCAAGGAAGATAAAAACAAAAACAAATCAGTGGGAGAATATCAAATTGAAAAGCTTCTGCACAGCCAAAGAAACTATCACACAAACAAAGAGACCCCTCACAGAATGGGAGAAGATCTTCACATGCCATACATCAGACAAGAGACTAAGCACCAAAATATACAAAGAGCTCACCAAACTTAGCAACAAAAAAGTAAGTGACCCCATCCAAAAATGGGCAGAGGATATAAACAGAACATTCACTACAGAAGAGATCCAAAAGGCTAAAAAACACGTGAAAAATGCTCCAGGTCATTGATTGTCAGAGAAATGCAAATAAAGACAACATTGTGATACTACCTCACCCCTGTGAGAATGGCATACATCAAAAGGGTCAGCAGCAACAAATGCTGGAGAGGCTGTGGGAACAAAGGAACCCTCCTGCACTGCTGGTGAGAATGTAAATTGGTCCAACCTCTGTGGACAGCAGTCTGGAGAACTCTCACAAGGCTAGACATAGACCTTCCATATGACCCAGTAATTCCTCTCCTAGGGATATACACCAAGGACTCCATAACACCCAACCAAAGAGATATATGTACACCTATGTTCATAGCAGCACAATTCGTAATAGCTAAAACCTGGAAGCAACCCAGGTGCCCAAAAACAGATCAGTGTCTGAGAAAGCTGTGGTTATATATACACAATAGAATACTACACAGCTATTAAGAACAATGAACCCACCTTCTCTGACCCATCTTGGATCGAACTAGAAGCAATTATGTTAAGTGAGCTAACTCAGAAAGATAAAGATGAATTTGGGATGATCCTTCTCATAAACAGAAGTTGAGAAAGAAGATCAGAAAGCAAAACTCAATGCAGGATTTGACTGAATTTGGAGTAGGACACCAAAGTAAAAACTTTGGGTTGAGGGTGAGGGTAGATTTTGACATCATGGGGTGGGGGTGGGGAGGATGGGATGGGACACAATCTTTTGGTGTTGGAAATGGTGTTTATGTACATTCCTATTAAACTGTAGTCATATAAATCACTATTTAATTAATATGAGAGGGCAAAATTAATTGAATGTCTCAAACTTTTTAATGCACAGACCATAGGCTGAGTCTTTGATATGTTGACTCTCTTAAAAGCTTGGACCAAGGGGAGTTGTGCGGTAGCACAGCAGGATAAAGTGCAGGTGGCACTAAGCTCAAGGACCAGCATAAGGATCCCAGTTAGAACCCCCGGTTCCCCACCTGCAGGGGTGTTGCTTCACAGGCAGTGAAGCAGGTCTGCAGGTGTCTATCTTTCTCTCCCCCTCTCTGTCTTCCCCTTCTCCCTCCATTTCTCTCTGTCCTATCTAACAACAATGACATCAATACATCAATAACAACAACTATAACAATGGAAAACAACAAGGGCAACAAAAGGGAAAATAGATGAATATAAAAAAAATTAAAAAGCTTGGACCAGGGAGAACAGAAGCAACCAGTGCACAGCTATATACAAATAATGTCAAAGGATATACATGATGGTGATGTGTGGGATACAGCAAATCCTAACAAAGGGATTTTTCATAGTTAACCCAGTTGCCAAATAATATGATTATAGCAATAACTATCTATTGCCTTCTTAAACCCTAAGACAGCAGGAATCTACCACTTCCTCTATAGAGCCTATATTTCCCCTATCCTGGACCTCTAGAGTAGGGCTCACTTTCTTGCGTGCTTCTTTCAATTCATACCAAATTATATCACAACTGGTGATCCCAACTTAATCAAGGCAACAAGGACCACCTATGTATACTTCACTTCAGACTGTGTCTAGAGACTTCAGGTGTGGAATGTCAACCCTTCAGCCTCATTACTTGGGTGAGATCTTTCCTTTCATAGGATTCTATAATTCCATTCCAGGTGGTTCAATTCCCAACAAAGTCTCAAAACCTAGATATATACCAGATTCCATGAGATAGGGCATATGTTCACATATTGAGGCAAAATATATATCTGAGAGCAAAAGTTCAAAATAATCTGCAGTGTGTCAATATGAAGTTCCTAATGAAATAGTGTCTACTTACACTTAGATACCCTTCTCACCTATTTCCTATTACAATTCTCTCACTCACTCCCAAGTTATCCTCGAATAGATCCCTTTCTCCATTGTTACCGGTCATCTCTATCTGGAACAACACAGTAGACCCCTTTGTGGGGCCCCATAAACTTTGCCTTCAACATGGATCAACGGTAGAGAATGTTCCATCCTCTGAAGGGAGGCTGGAAAACATACTCTATGCTACACCTGAGGAAGATGGGTCCTGATATTGGGGCAGCTTGCAATGTTCCTACTAATGACCACAGAATTTGACCTCATATCTACAGGGAAGCAGAGGTCTCATAGGCTCCTAAGCTAAATATGGGCCCCAGATCACATCAAGTCGATGGTGTTTACAATCAATAATATTTATATATCTTTCCTATTTGGGGGAGCTACTCTCTTCCCTGATCCAGCTTTCTGGCTTTTTTTCAGCATTACATCATTTCCCCAGACAATAGCTTGGATCCACCTGCATATCAGATTTCAGGCTCAGGGAAAAAAAACTAGTATAGCCACAGGCCCTTTGGAATATAACTAAAATATGCCTATTAGCTATCTACAAAACGGAGCCCCCCCCCCCAACTCTTCATCTGCACTACTCCAGCCTTTAGGTTCATATTAGTCAACAACTTATTTGGCTTTATATGTTGATTCTCTTTTCAGCCACCAGGTTCCAGATGCTAAGATTATGCCAACCATATTTCCCTGGACAGACAACCCCACCAATGTGTCCTGGAGCTTGATTCCCCAGAACTCCACCCCACTAGGGAAAGAGAGAGGTAGGCTTGGAGTATGGATCAACCTGTCATCGCCCATGTTCAGCGAAGAAGCAATTACAGAAGCCAGACCTTCTACTTTCTGTATCCCACAATGACCCTGGGTCCATACTCCCAGAGGGTTAAAGAATAAGAAAGCTTGTTTGGAGGTTCTAGCAGGGGAGCGCAGCTACTCGTATACCCTCGACCAAAGACCGGTCAGTCTCTGTTCGGGGAAGGCAGTCCTCTTCGACCCAGCGTGCAGCTTCAGGAGGGACGCACATGGAGCGGTGAGGGAGGAAGTGGACACCCACCTAGCCAGCCAGATCAGCTGAATCAACCCTGGCAATCAATGGGGTGACAAATGTCGCAGCCAGATCTGCCAATCACGACCTAATCAACACAACAATTGCCACCTCAACATGCTTCACTTCAGACTGTGTCCAGAGACTTCACGTGTGGAATGACAATCCTTCAGCTTCATTACTCGGGTGAGACCTTTCCTTTCATAGTATACTCTAATTCTATCTCAGGTGGTTCACTTTCTAACAAAGTCCCAAAACCTAGATATACACCAGTTTCTTTGAGAGAGAGCATATGTTCACACGTATCCATAAACTACTGCAAAATATATACCTGAAAGCAGAAGTACACTAGAGCTTGCAGTGAGTATCCCCCTAACACTTCCTCTCCACTATTCCAAGCTTTGGGTCCATGATTACTCAACAATTTGTTTCTCTTTGTATATTAACTCTCTTTTCAGTCACCAGGTTCCAGATGTCATCAGGATGCCGGCCAGGCTTCCCTGGACTAAAGACCCCACCAATATGTCTTGGAGCTCAGCTTCCCCAGAGACCCACCCTACTAGGGAAAGAGAGAGACAGACTGGGAGTATGGACCGACCAGTCAACGCCCATATTCAGTGGGGAAGCAATTACAGAAGCCAGACCTTCCACCTTCTACAACCCACAATGACCCCTCCTACCCTATGGTTTTGTTAATTTATCCTTTCTTAAATAAAAAATAAATTAAATAATAAAAAATAAAAGAATAAGAAAGCTATCAGGGGAGGGGGTGGAATACAGAGTTTTGGTGGTGGGAATTGTGTGGAGTTGTACCATTCTTATCCTATGGTTTTGTTAATGTTTCACTTTCATACATAAATTAAATTTCTTTAAAAAAAAGTTTACATATGGAGGTCAAATGTAGTCCTTTGCTGGTTTTTGTTTGTTCTGTTTTGTCTTGTTTTTTTAAGATTTTTTAATATGTATTTACTTATTCCCTTTTGTTGCCCTTGTTTTATTGTAGTAGTTATTATTGTTGTTATTGATTTCACTGTTGTTGGATAGGACAGAGAGAAATGGAGAGAAGAGGAGAAGACAGAGAGGGGGAGAGAAAGATAGACACCTGCAGACATGCTTCACCGCTTGTGAAGTGACTCCCCTGCAGGTGGGGAGCTAGGGGCTTGAACGGGATCCTTACACGGGTCCTTGCGCTTTGCACCACTTGCTTTTAACCCGCTGTGCTTCCGCCCATCTCCCTTTTTTTATGGCCATAAATAAAATATGGCTTTCAGCATTTTTAAAAGATGTATGTCTGGGGGATGGGCAGTGGTGCACATACTAGATAGCACACGTGACTGTGCTCAAAGACCAGGATTCAAGTCTCAGGTCACAGGTAGGAAGCTTCAGGTGAAGTGAAGTGGTACTGCAGACGTGTGTCTGTCTCTGTCTCTCTCTTGCCTTTTACCTTCCCTTTCCCTCTCAATTACTCTGCCTCTATCCTAAATAAGTAAAAGGAAATAAAGAATATATATATGGTTTTTTTATAGAAGGTTTTAATTTTTATATTTATTTATTTTATTTTGTTGTCCTTGTTGTTTTATTGTTTTAGTTATTACTGATGTCATCGCTGTTGGATAGGACAGAGAAAAATGGAGAGAGGAGGGGAAGACAGAGAGGGGGAGAGAAAGATAGACACCTGCAGACTTGCTTCACCACCTGTGAAGCAACTCCTCTGCAGGTGGGGAGCCAGGTGCTCAAACCGAGATCTTTAAGCCGGTCCTTGCACTTTGCGCCACCGCACTGTGCTACCACCTGACTCCACATATATATGTTTTATGGAGAGATCACAACACTCCACTTCAATTTATGTGATACAGTGATTGAAGCCAGGGCTTCATACATGTTGAGTTCCACATTCCATCTGATGAATCACTTCCCTGGCCACTACGTTTTCATACAGTTGGAAAAAAAACAAGTGAAATATATTTTGTGAGACATGAAAATTATAGGAAACTCATATAGTGACCATAAATGAAGATTTATTGTAAAATAACCATGTTTAGTTATTTACATCTTGTCAGTTGCTGCAACAACATAATTGAATAGTCGGGCTTTAAGACCTGAAAATATTTACTACTGGTCTATTTACAGAAGAATTTCTCTGATTCCTATTCTAGAGTAAGGTCAACGCCAGCTGTGATACCTCCAAGTATTTAAGCTAGTGTAATTTAGAAATCTAAGTCTATAGTGTTTCTCCAAAATCAGATCTCCTGGTTCTTGGGTATTGGAACTACAGTACCTAAACCCATGGCTACCTAGTTCTCAAGTTTTTGGCTCTGGATGAGCATTTACAAAGCTAGCTCCCCCTGGCTCTCAGATCTGCTGTCCATACTAAATTATCTCACCAGCTTTTCTTGTTTTTTAGTTTACAGATGGCATTCTCACAGGACTTCTCAGCCTCTGTAATAGTGTGAGCCAATTCTAATAATAAATCTCATCTTGTATATGTGTGTGTATAGACGTGTGTGTGTGTGTGTGTGTGTGTGTGTGTGTGTGTGTGTGTTCTATTCAGTTTCTGCTATGCCAGTATGTTTGAGTGGTCTAAAGCACCAGACTCCAGTTAATCCTATTCAGTTTCTTTGAAGAGTCCTGACTAATACAATTACCTATTTAACAAATTCTCCATTTTTGACCATTTGGTTTGTCTCTAATTTTTAGTCATTCACAAGAGCAATTCAAAAATAGTAAAAAAAAAAAAAAAAAAAAAAAAAAAATCAAAAGTAGCCAACTTGACTAAATTAAGACCTTGGTAGAACTTTAGTGGTTATCCTTGGTGTGCCTTGGTTATCCTACGTAAGGGCATAGAACTCTGGCAGTGGCAGTGGTGTGAAAATACCACCCCCCATTATCTTGTGATTTTATAAATCACTCATTAAAAATTTTAAATGGTAAAATGAAGAAAATAATAACTTTTGTTATAACTATGTAAATATTTTTACCTCTGTAAGTTGGGTTTGTACATCAAAAAATAAATTTAGAAATTGTTTTAGGAAAAAAGGGGGCATTACATTCAATACCTTATAATTCTCTCGATGACTACACCTGTCTTCCAATTTCTTATTTCATATAAGTAGACAAAAGGAACAGTCCCTTTATAATTATATAATAATTATACAACTTTTCACTTTCATAATACCATAGACAAGAGATTATATATACATATATAGTCTCATATATGTATTATGTATTATATGTACACACGCATATATATATACATGATTTCAAATAATAGCACTGCATAAACTACATATTATATCTTCTTAACAAATGCTAGCCATTAAAGCTCGGAGCACAGAAGGACAATTTTTTCTAGCTGTCATTTGAAACTTTAACATCACCTTCTTAAAGAAGTTAAAATGTGTTATACAGCATCCATGAGAAAATGGGTTCCATCAGTTCAAGATTTATGTAAAAATAGTAAATATATATCCTTTTATCCAAATTACATTTGCGTGTCCTCCCTCTTCCCAATGTTTCAGGACTAGGTCAGTCAATTCTTAAACATTTCAATGTACATGTAAACTATACAAATTTCTATGGTAACAGTATATACAAAACATTTTACTGATAGTCTTTTAAAAAATAAATTGGCACACATGGAAGAAAATGCAAAGACTGGTGTAAGGATCTGGATTCGAGCCCCCAGCTCCCCACCTGCAGGGGGGGGTCATTTCACAAGCAATGAAGCAGGTCTGCAGGTGTTTAGCTTTCTCTCCCTCTCTCTATTTACCCCTCCTCTCTCAATTTCTCTCTGTCCCATCCAACAATAGCAATAATAATAACCACAACAATGATAAAACAAGAAGGGCAACAAAGGGGGAAAAATAACCTCCAAGAGCAGTGGATTCGTGGTGCAGGCAATGAGCCCCAGTGATAGCCCTGGAGGCAAAATAAGTAAGTAAATAAATAAATAAATAAATAAATAAATAAATAAATAAATTGGTAGGGGCTGGGCAGTAGTGCAGCTGGTTGAGCACACATGTTGCAAAGAGCAAGGACCAGCTTGAGGATCTGGGTTCAAGCCCCCTGTTCAAGCAGTGAAGCAGTCTACAGGTGTCTTTCTCTCCAACTCTCTGTCTTCCCCTTCTTTCTCGATTTCTCTCTGTCCTATCAAACAACAACAGCAATGGCAATAATATAACAACAGCTATGACAATAATAACCACTACAACAAGCACAACAAGGGCAATAAAATGGGAAAAGTGGCCTCCAGGAGCAGTGGATTCCTAGTGCAGGCACTGAGCCCCAGTGATTACCCTGGAGGCAAATAAAATAAAATTAAGTAAAATAAAATAATAAATAAATAAATTGGTGTATCAGAGAGTTATCTCACCAGGTAGGCTGATGTCATCAAAGCAACCCAGGTTCAAACCTTAGCACCACATAGGAGTTGCCATGGCATGGGGGGAAGCTCCATTGCAGAGGTATCTCTCCCTCACTATTTCTGTCTATTGATCTGTCATTATATCTGAGTTTTTAAAAAAGGAACAACAAAATTGGCACGTGAGAGGCCCCAACTGTACAAAATACAAATTAATAAGTAAAAATTAAATTTAAAATGTGATACTTTTTGAAAGCAAGTTCTTATCACTTTCATAGAATTTAATAAATGGGAGGGGACTGGTTGATGGCTCATCTGGTTGACTGCACAAATTATTATGCTTCAGGACCTGTGTGTAAGCCCTGGTCCCTTCTCAGGGGGATGCTTCATAAGCGGTGAAGTAGGTCTGCATGTCTCTCTATCTCTCTTTCTCCTCTCAATTTCTCTTTGTCCTGTCAAATAAAAGAAGGGAGGATAGTATGGCAGCCTGTAACAGTGAATCTGTCATGTAGGCACCAAGCCCTAACAATAACCCTAGTGGCAATAATAATAATAATAACAAAATTAATAAATGGGACTGGCATTTAGCATCCTTAATGTTAAATACCTCAAAATATCAGAATATTTTATATTATAAATATAAATATATATTATATATTTATAATATATAAGTATTATAATTTTAAACAGATAAAATAATACTAATAAGAAAGAAGAATTTCTTCCCTCCTTGGTTCAGTCTACTACAATAGACTTATGTCTTTCAGATTTTCCAGCTTCCAAGGTGTCACATTTTCATTTACATGTGAGTTGTGAGTAGAGAATTCCTATATATTGCAAGTTTTCCATGAGTATATAAAAAACACATTAAGAACTACCTTAGAGAATTCCATAACTTAGTACTCTACCTATGACTTAATATATTGGTAGCAAATAAAATTTTGTTAGTAAATAAGTCGAAGTCACCAAATATCATTAACCACAAACATTCAAGACAGCTTTTATTTCTTCATTCAGGACAACTTTTTCCTTAAAAAATTACTATTAGGGTCCAGGTGGTGGCACACCAAATAGAGCATACATGTTACCATGTTTGAGGACCTGGGTTCAAGGCCCTACCCCCACCCCCTGCAGGTGGAAAGTTTTATGAGTAGTGAAACAGTCCTGCAGGTATCTCTTTTTCTTTCTCCATCTCTAACTTCCCCACCCTTCTCAATGTCTGTTTATCTCCATTAATGAAAGAAAGAAAGAAAGAAAGAAAGAAAGAAAGAAAGAAAGAAAGAAAGAAAGAAAGAAAGAAGGAAGGAAGGAAGGAAGGAAGGAGAGAGAAAAAAAAATGACTACCAAGAGAATTAAACCCCAGTGATAATCCTGGTAGCAATTTTAAAAAATCACAATTTATTCATAAATTCACTTCAATCCTTCATCTGTAAAATGGGAATAGCAGTAGTGCTTTGTACAGTGGTTTTGAGGATTCAGTATTGTGGTGAATGTAAAGCATCTAGTATTAACCATAGAACTTGACAAACCCTCAGCAAATTGTTATTAGCTGTCACCATTAACAGCAGCATAATCATCAGCATTATCATCACCATCATCATTATCATTCTGGAATGCAAATGCCATCTGTCCTGATATTTTAAGCATGCATGAGCCTTGTTTTCTCCTTGAGGAGAAGGGTAGGCTAATATGGTTGCACTTCCCAATCCATTCCCCGCCTAAGAGTAAGATATGAAAGGGAATCAGAGAGTGAGACTTAGCCGAATAAAGAGGTCTGTTAATTTGGGGAAAACAACCTGTTCCAGAAAATCTTGGCCGGCTGTATGAGGGGAAAAATAGATTTAGCAATTACAACTGTTATGAAACTTGTGTTTTATGAAGCCAGAGGCTGGAACTGTACAATAAAACAAGTCTGAAATACCAGAAAAACCACTTTGGGTGGTCTGCCTGTGGATTATAGACATGACTTTTATATGAGAAGGATTGTCTGATATTGAGTCAGAGGAAATATATCGTTTGAGTAGCAGGATATCAGTATCTGGTTTGGGCTTAAATTAAAAAAAAAATCAAAAGTGGCACATCAGTACAGCTTAAATAAAACCTATGAGGTTTGCTATGTACAAGAGTAAAGAAGGAGGAAGTTCTGTGAACATCCTACTCTAGAGAAAAATGTTAGATATTTTTCTTTAAACCATGTATCTGGGCACATTAAAACTTTTCTAGGACTTAACTGATTTTTTAGAATTACATTAAACATTGCAATCTGCATGGGAACATTCTTTGAGTTAATTTAAGAGCAAATTTATCATAACAGTTCATTTTTCTAATTATTGAGGGAAGAAGGAAAAAAAGTTTGCTGGCTTATGGCAGAGCCCAGAGAAGAAATAAAGCTCTCCAATTTTCCAGCACAAAAGAAAAAGGGAAGCGCAGAAACTATCCTTATTGAAACTCACACCTGCAAAAGCTAATGAGAGCAAGATATCACTGTGTCTGTCAACCACTGGTTGATAAGCATCTTGTTTTAGAAATGTTACCAGTTCAAAATAGAAACAAAAAATTACACAAGTTCTAACTCATAATTGGGCTGAAATTCTGTTGATGTTATGAGAATTCAGATGCTTACTTCTCTTCTCACAGCACCAAGACAGATAATGGATCTATGTGTCACTAAAGTTCAAATTTCATTTTTGCAGTAACTATAGCCATTTCTCATTCACTGGAATGCAACATATACCAAACATTCAAGGCCACAAAACTAAATTATGTTTTAGAGTGTTCAGGAGTCAAACTGTCTGTTAAGGCTCAGGTAAATCGTGAAATAGTAATGGATACCAGTAGGAAGACTGAACATAAACAATACACCATTTCTCCCTGGAAACTGTCAAATTAGTTTTGCCAGTAAGCTGATCTACTCTAACAAAAGGAGACTTCTGAGCTTGGTAAATGATGTTGCTATTATCTGGAGAAAGTAATCTTCAGGATTTGAATTTTATAATCTGACACACATTTTATATGTTTGTGATTAGATTCTGGTCCAGCTATGGGACTAAATATAGCAGATTTTTTATATCACAGTTTTAATTCTTTTGTATTATAATTTTATTTATAAAATGGAAACTGACAAAACTATAGGATAAAAGGGGTACATTTCCACACATTGCCCACCCCCAGAGCTCCATATCCAGTCCCCTCCCTTGATAGCTTCCCTATTCTTTATCCCTGTGGGACTATGGACCCAGGATCATTGTGGGGTGCAGAAGGTGGAAATTCTGGCTTCTGTAACTGCTGCTCCACTGAACATAGGCATTGGCAAGTCAATCCATACTGTCTTTCTCTTTCCCTAGTGGGGCAGGGATCTGGGGAGGTAGGGCTCCAAGACACATGGTGGAGTCCTCTGCCCAGGGAAGTCAGGTTGGCATCATGGTATCATCTGGAACCTGGTCGAGGAAAAAGAGTTAAGATATAAAGCAGAATAAATTGTTGACTAATCATGAACCTAAAGGCATGAATATTGCAGATGAAGATTGGGGTCTCCGTTTTGAAAAAAGCTATTAGATCTGTTTTAGGTATATTGCAAAGGGCCCATGACTTTACTAGTTTTTGCCTGAGCCTGACATCTGATATACAGGTGGGCCCAGCTTATTGTCTGGGGAGATGGTGTCATAGTTGGAAAAAGTACTAGAAAGCTAGATCAAGGAAGAGAGTAGCTCCCAAATATGGGAGAAGTATATAAATATTATTAACTGTAAACCCCACCAGTTTGACCTGGGGCCCATATTCAGCACATGAACCTGTGCAACCACTGCATCCCTGTAAGTCTGATCTCATATTCTGTGGTCACTGCTAGAAACATTCCAGGCTGCACTAATTTCAGGACCCATCTTCCTCAAGTAGTAGGTAGAGTATGTTGTCCAACCTCCCTTTGGAGAGTGGAATATTCCCTACCATTACCGATCCACATTGAGGGCCAGGTCCTATAGGGGCCCACAGAGGGGTCCATTATGTTGCTCCTGATGGAGATGACCAGTGACAGTGGTGAAAGGGATCTGTTAGAGGTCTAGGCCCATTGTGTCTGTGTGGGAACCTCAGGGCTCCCTGACTAGGGCCCCAGGGGCTCCCTGACTAGGGTAGCCTGGTTGTGACTAAAGAGTCATTGTTAAAGTATGCCAGTCTCTTTCCCCTATTCAGCTTTTATAGTCCTTACTTTGCCTGACCCAGTTAACTTTGGAGTGATAGGGGGACATGTAATAGGAGGCAGGTGCGGAGGGTATCTAGGTCTAAGTAGAAACTATTTCATTAGATACTTTAAGGTGTCTTTTTACTTCTTTCTACTTTCTTGCTTCATTTTTTGACTCACTGCAAACTATTGTGCACTTTTGCTTTAAGATATATATCCTCCCCCAACTTATGGATACCAGTACATATGCCCTATCTCATAGGCCCTGGTCTACATCTAGGTTTTAAGGTTTTGCTAAGAAGTGAGCCACTCAGGAGTTGGGCAGTAGCACAGTGGGTTAAGCATAGGTGGCACAAAGTGCAGTACCGGCATAAGGTTCCCAGTTTGAGCCCCCAGCTCACCACCTACAGTGGAGTCACTTCACAAGCAGTGAAGCAGGTCTGTAGGTGTCTATCTTTCTCTACTCCTCTCTGTCTTCCCCTCCTCTCTCAATTTCTCTCTGTCCTATCCAACAATAATGACATCAATAACAACAACACTAATAACTACAACAATGAAACAAGGGCAACAAAAGGGAATGAATAAATAAATTTTTTTTAATCTTAAAAAAAAAAGTGCACCACTCGAAATGGAGTTAAGGAGTCCTATGAGTGAGGAATGGTCTCACCAAAGTAATGAAGCTGAAGAACAGATTTTTTTAAAGTTTTTTAAATTATCTTTATTTATTTATTTGGACAGAGACAGCCAGAAATCAAGAGGGAAGGGGATGATAGAGAGGGAGAGAGACAGAGACACCTGCAGTCCTTGCTTCACCACTTGTGAAGCTTTTCACCTGCAGTTTGGGGCTGGGGGATTGAACCCAGGTCCTTGCATACTGTAACATACATACACCACCACTGGGCCCCAAGAGCAGATTTCCTTATGTTACAGACTTATTTATTTTTCTTATATTTGATAAGACAGAGAAATTGAGGAGAGAGAGGGAGAGAAAAAGAGAAACACCTATAACACCACCTTACCACTCATGAAGCAATTTGTTTCCAGTTAATAGCATAACAATTATAATACTTAAATTAATTGTCAGAGATATTTTAAATTTTCCCTTCAGTAAAGCAGTAGTTTTCATCCAGAAATGATTTGTCTCCCAAGAGGCATTTACAGTGTCAGGGGCTTTTTAAAATGTAATATAATTTTATTAGTGACTTAATGATGGTTTAAAAGCAGCCTGGGAAATGGAGCAGTGGATCAAATTATTGAACTCTCAAACATGAGGTTCTGAATTGAACCCCAAGCATCACATATGCCAGAGTGATGCTCTGGTTCGGTCTCTGTCTATGTCTCTCTCTGTCTCTGTCTCTCTTGCTCATTAATGAATAAATAAATCTTTTTTAAAATAATGGTTTAGGTACTGGGTGGAGGTGCACCCAGATGAGCACACACATGACCATTCTCCAGGATCTAGGTTCAAGCCCCCAGTCTCCACTGCAATGGGGGAAAGCAGACTTCTCACTAAGTGTAGACAATATCAGTCATGACTGTAGTTCCTTTTCTAAAATACGTATTTATTTATTTACATAAAACAGAAAGAAATTTAGAGGGAACTGGGGAGCAAAGGTCTTATGCACCGGTATCTCCAGTCCCAGTCCACAACAAGATATAGGCAAACCTTGGAGACAATGAGGGATCAGTTTCAGACTAACACAATAAAGTGAATATTGCAATAAAACTATTCACATGATTTTCTTCAGTTCCTTGGTGTATGTAAAAATTGTGCTTGTATTGTATTATGGTCTATTAAGTGTGCAATAGTATTATATCTGGGAGAAAAACTATGTACATGCCTTAATTAAATGTAACACAGTCATGAAGTGAACACATGCTGATGATAGAGATAGTGCTGAATGGCTTATTCAATTCAGAGTTGCCACAGACCATTTTGTAAAGTAAGAACTACCACAAAACACAATAAAACAAAGTATAATAAAGCAAGGCAAGCTTGCATATGTACATGGGCACCCACTTAGCTGGAAGCAGAGTATAACTGAAAAGCTACTCACTTGTCTAAGCAAGATCAAAATCCTGTGACGTAAATAACTTACAGAAGGAGAAGCTGTAATTTTGATACATCTAAAAGTGTAATATTTTATTGCTTTGTTTTAAAGATTTTTTTATTTTAAAGATTTATTTTCATGAGCAAAAAAGACAAAGTAGAACATTGTATATGGTGGTGCTGGGGATTAAACCTGGGATCTCTGGGGCTTCAGGCATGCCAGTTTAGTACAGTATCCCCCCAGTCAAAAACTGGAATGTTTTAAATGTGGATGCTAAATTCAGTAGGAAGCAATTACTAAGAAGGTGTAATTATGAGGAAATTGAAACACAGAATAATTAGACCCATCCAAGCTCACAGCACCAGTCCATTGGGGGAGCATGTGTCCAAAGACCAGTATCTTCCCACTCTGCCTCCCATTGTCATGACACTCCAGTACATTCTAAATGACTGGCCACATCTGTAACTCATTTCTCTTCTTCTCTTTATGTAAGTTGACAGGATTATTCCCCATGTTTGTCAGGCATTTCCCTCCTCCATTTTTTTTAATTGCCACCAGACTTATCACTGGGATCAATACCTGCACAACAATTTTTTTCCTATTTTTCTCTCTGTCTCTATTTCTCTATTTCTTAAATAGAGACAGAGATAAATGGAGTGGGAATGGGAAAGGGACATAGAAATACCTGCAGCAATACTTCACTGTTTGAGAAGCATCACCCTTGCAAATAGGTGCCAGGGGGTTGAACCCAGGTTCTCACTCAGAGTAATGTCCCTTCCCTTCTCCATGTTTTAGACAAATTTTCTCTGCTACTTCAATGAACTTTCAAGTTACCCTTTCCTCTACTATCCAATTTAACATCTCTGGGTAAGTTGGAACTCTCTTTGTTAGCAAAAGATATAAAGTACTGAAGAACACGTTGATAAAACTTAGATACTCATGAAAAATTAGGGAAAGAGCATTGTGTCTCACCTAGTCTGTTTGTTTGTTTGTTTGTTTGTTTGAGGGGAGCTGCCTGGTCAACTTAGATGAGACAGGGGGGCTTATAATCAGCTATTGGATTTCTGCTGGCTCTGACCATGTTGACAGAATCACACTAGTTTTTCTTTTTTAATTTTTTTTTATTTATATAAAGGAAACATTGACTAAACCATAGAATAAGAGAGGTACAACTCCACACAGTTCCCACCACCAGAACTCTGTATGCCATTCCCTCCCCTGATAGCTTTCCTATTCTTTAACCCTCTGGGAGTATGGACCCAACAAGATCACTGTGGGATACAGAAGGTGGAAGGTCTGGCTTCTGTAATTGCTTTCCCGCTGAACATGGGTCTTGACAGGTCGATCAATATTCCCAACCTGTCTCTCTCTTTCCCTAGTGGGCAAGGGCTCTGGGGAAGCAGAGCTCCAAGGCACACTGGTGGGGTTGTCTGTCCAGGGAAGTCTGGTCACATCCTGCTAGCATCTGGAACCTGGTAGCTGAAAAGAGAGTAAAGAGAGTTAACATACAAAGCCAAACAAATTGTTGAGCAATCATGGACCTAAAGGCTGGAATAGTGCAGATGAAGTGCTGGGGGGTCCTCCATTTTGTCAATAGCTAGTAGGCACATTTTAGTTATATTTCAAAGGGACTGTAGCTATACTAGTGTGTTTTGTTTGTTTGTTTGTTTGTTTGTTTGTTGCCTGAGCCTGAAATGTGATATGCAGGTAGATCCAAGTTATTGTCTGGGGAAATGATGTCATGACTGGGAAAAAGACCAGAAAGCTGGATCAGGGAAGAGAGTAGCTCCCTAATATGGGGAAGGTGTATAAATATTGTTGACTGTAAACCCCATTGATTTGATGTGATCTGGAGCCCATAATTAGCTTAGGAGCCTGTGTGACCTCTGCATCCCTGTAGATTTGAGCTCACATTCTGTAGTCATGAGTAGGAACATTCCGTGATGCCCCAGTATTGACCCATCTTCCTCAGGTGTAGCATAGAGTATGTTGTTCATCCTGTCTTCGGAGAATGGAACATTCTCTACCATTGTTGATCCAAGTTGAGGGAAAGGTCCTGTGGGGGCCCACAAAGGGGTCTATTTTGTTGTTCCTCATAGAAATGACCAGAAACAATGGAGAGAGGGATTTATTCGAGTTCTAGGCCCATCGTGTCTGTTTGGGAATATCAGGATTCCCTGATTAGGGCCCCAGCTGGTGAACTGGCCTGATAGTGACTAAAGAGTGATCGTTAAATATGCCAGTCTCTTGCCCTTATTCAGCTTTTGCAGTCCTTGCTTTGCTAAGGTTAGCTTTGGAGTGAGTGAGAGAACTATAATAGGAGGTAGGTGAGGAGGGTATCTAAGTCTAAGTGGATGCTATTTCATTACAAACTTGATACTGACTCACTAAAGACTATTGTGTATTTTTGCTTTCAGGTATATATTTTGCCCTAATTTATGGATACATGTGAACATATGCCCTATCTCATGGGATCTGGTCTATATCTAGGTTCTGGGACTGTTAGGAATTGAACCACCTGGAATGGAATTACAGAATCCTATGAAAGGAAAGGTGTCACCCAAGTAATGAGGCTGAAGGGCTGACATTCCATGCCTGATGTCTCTGAACACAGTCTGAAGTGAAGCATGCTGAGGTGGTACTCGTTGCATTGATTAGGTTGGGATCAGCACATGCAATATCATTTGTTATGACTTTAGAGAAGCATGCAGGAAAATGAGTCCCACCCCATAGTTTCCAGGATTGGGAGAAACATAGGCTCTATAGAGGAAGTGGGAGATTCCTGTTGTCTTAGGGTTTAATAAGACAATAGATAGTTATTTCAGTAATCGTATTGTTTGGCAGTTGGGATAACTTTGAAAAATCCCTTTGTTAGGATTTGCTGTATCATACACACCATCACCATATTTTATGTCCTTTTACATTATTTGCATATAGCTATGCCACCAGTTGCTTTTGTTCTCCCTTGTCTAAGCTTTTAAGAGAGTCAATATATCAAAGACTCAGCCTATGTATTAAAGAGACTCAGTTTGTGCTTTAAAAAGTTTGAGACATTCAATCAGTTTTTCCCCTCTCATATTACTTAAATAGTGATTTATATGACTACAAATTAATAGGAGTGTACATAAACATCATTCCCACCACCAAAAGACTGTGTCCCCTTCCATCCCCCCTATCCCCCCCATGAAGCTGAACATCCACCCTCACCCTCCACCCAAGGTTTTTACTTTGGTGCCTTATTACAAATTTAGTCAGATGCTACTTTGAGTTTCCCTTTCTATTATTCTTTCTCAACTTCTGTTTATGAGTGGGATCATCCCATACTCATCTTTCTCTTTGACTTAGCTCACTTAACATAATTCCTTCCAGCTCTATCCAAGATGGGTCCATTGTTCTTAATAGCTGCATAGTATTCCATTCTGTATATATACCACCACTTTCTCAGCCACTCATCTGTTGTTGGGCACCTGGGTTGCTTCCAGGTTTTAGCTATTATGAATTGTGCTGCTATGAACATAGGTGTACACATATCTTTTTGGTTGGGCATTATGGGATCCTTGGGGTATATCCCCAGGAGAGTTATTACTGAGTCATAAAGAAATGACTGCAAAAGCTGGATAAGGACAAAAGACTGGCTCATGTGACAATGGCCTTTTTGTCCACTATAAGGTCAGCCCATCACCCAGGCTCCTTGATAGGAAATCCTTAGAATCCTCCATAGACAATATGGGCCTAGACCTCTGGTAGATCTCTCTCTCTACCATCACTGGTCATACCAGTGGACAGTAATCATAAGCCCTTTTGTAGGCTTCAGGACTGTACCCTCAGTATGAATGAGCCATGGTAGGGAATGTTCTATTCTCAGAAGGGAGGCTGAGTCATCATCCTACTCTGCCACTTGAGGAAGACTGGTCCTGAAGGGAGTGCAGCCTCGGATATTCCCAGTTGTGGCTATAAACTGAGAACTCAATCCATGTCTAGCCTTGTGAGAGTTCTCCAGACTGCTCTCCAGAGAGTCTGGACCAATTTACATTCCCACCAGCAGTGCAGAAGTGTTCCTCTGTCCCCACAGCCTCTCCAGCATTTGTTGCTGCTGTCATTTTTTATGTATGCCATTCTCACAGGGGTGAGGTGGTATTGTAATGTTGCCTTTATTTGCATTTCTCTGACAATCAATGACCTGAAGCAATTTTTCATGTTTGTTAGCCTTTTGGATCTCTTCTGTAGTGAATGTTTTGTTAATAGCCTCTGCCCATTTTTGGATGGGGTCATTTGCTTTTTTGTTGCTAAGTTTGGTGAGCTCTTTGTATATTTTGGTGATTAGTCTCTTGTCTGATGTATGGCATGTGAAGATCTTCTCCCATTCTGTGAGGGGTCTCTTTGTTTGTGTGACAGTTTCTTTGGCTGTGCAGTTGCTTTTCAATTTGATGTAGTCCCATTGGTTTGTACTATACTAGCATTTTCCCCCTCCATACATATGTGTGTGTATTTGTACTTATTATGCAGATGGCAGTCTAATTTATAGCCTCTATTTTTATTACAGTATACTACTGAATAAACATTTAACAATATAATTGAAATGTTATGTGTGCTGCAAAGATGACAATAAACTATCTAAAGATAATTGACAAACCTACTAACAGTACAGTACATCAAGCCTGAAATATTGGCAAGCGGCAACTCCTTATTTATTAACAAGTTTCTTTATCAACTGCATTTTAGGGATAGAGCTCAGTCACTAAGTGAGGATGATTTGCAGAATGATAGTTTTTAACTATTGTAATCAAGCAAAAAGTTAGACCTACAGCAAAACTTTCCCAGATGCTTTATATAGGCAGTTTCCACTTCTTTTCCAAGACTCACATGGCATTTTGTACATATACACATCGAAGGACCCATCACAGTGTATTAGTTCATTCTTTACATTTTGATCTCCCCTTCCTGTTAGAATGTGCTGTCTTGAAAGAGGAAAAAAAACTATTTTATTTGATTCACCGTCACCCAGAACAAGAATGGGCACAGTAAGGCTAAAATTATTATTGGATGAGCAAATGAAAAATAACTGAATGGAATTTGGGTAAAAAGATTACAACTCTTTTTTAAAAATGAATATGGGAAGCATAAAGTCTAGCTGCGACAGAGATGGAACATCATCTGTTTTATGTCTTTTTCTTTGACATTACTTTTTATGGAAGTCACTGTGATCTATTTGAGTGAAAATGTGGAATTCTAATTGCTAATGAGGCCTCTGTAGAGGCCAGCATTAAGCAGTATTTGAGTTGTCAGTTATCAAATGTTGGTAATAGATGGGAGACAACATGCCTGGTGGAACAGTTCTCACCACAGTTGTCATATGCTGCACACACCAGCCCCAGACATGTCTCTGTAGACTTCTGAGTCATAAGTAATACTTTGGAGTGTTGCCATCATTCCAGCTCCCTCCTGTCTCTTTCAAAGTCCTCCACTATCTTCATCTTTTTTAAAAGTAAATTGTGTTCATGATTTAAATTCAGTGTCAACCACACTCCTTTTCATGACCTGTAAGATCCTACATGATGATACCCAACCCAACTCTCAAGTTATAATCCAGACTGCACTCTCCCACTGCTATGCTTTGGTCATGCTGGCCTTTTCATGGGCTTTCATCATCTCCACTAAATTCCTTCTGACCTCAGCATATGTGCACCTTCACTTTCTGTTTATTCTCCCTGAAACTCCATCCTCTCTCTTTACCTGGTTAATGACAACTATCAGCTCTCCACTTACTTTTGTGAGCACATAGTGAGGGCAGACAAGGAATACTAGACAAGATACAGATTTTTATAACACTTCACTACAGATGGTTTTGCATCTATGTGTGAATATTTGATGCCTGTCAGTCTCTATCTCCAAAAGCATAGCTCCATATGGGCCTGAGCTATGTGTACTTTCATTCACCATAGAAGAATCTCTGGTGATAATAATAATAATAATTATTATTATTATTATTATTATAGTAAATCTGTTAAATGAATTAAATAATGATTAGTATCCCCCCAAAATCCCTTGAGAGTATAAGTTCAGCAATTAAATACATTTATTTATTTAGTTAGTTATTTATGTGCTTATTTATTTTTATCACTACCAGGGATATTCAGGGGCATGGTGTCTGCACAAGGAATTCACTACTCCCAACAGCCTTTTGTTTTTTTGTTTTTTTCTTTCTTTCTTTTTTAAAATTGTTTATTTTATAGGACAGAGTGAAATTGATAGGGGTGGGGAAAATAAGAATAGAGAAAGACATCTGCAGCACTGCTTCGCTACTCTTGAAGTAGCACCCCTGCAAATGAGAAGAGGGGCTCAAACCCTGGTCCTTGCATATATAGCCTTGTACATTCCACCAGGTGTGTCGCTGCCTGACTGCCTACAACTCAATACTTTTAAAGGTTACAACTTAGGTACTTAAAGATCATAGAAATTGGGTTGCTAGTAAAGAATAAACATTAACTATGGCCTGAGTCCCATAAAGATATGGATGATAATAATAAAAATGACTCTATAACAAAGGGTGAAGTGTTAAGGTCACTGATCTCTTCCCTCATTTTAGGAAGTGACCCACTTCAAAGTCACCTAGGCAGCACAGCATATTAGTGTCTGCAGTAAACACTCAAATACTTCCAGCAGTAATTAGAAGCATTGATGTTAAAATATCCAGAGGTTATTACCATGGAATTTATCCCAGCAGTCAAAGATAGGGGCTTCTTAGCTTAAATGCCTCCTGTTATTCTTTTCTTGTCTTTCCTTTCCTTGCCTTTTTTAATTTATTTTTTTTATCACCACTAGGGTTATTGCTAGAGTTCAATGCAGCATTATGAAGCCACCACTCTCATCAGCAATTTTCTTTCTTTCTTCCTCTCTTTCTTTTCTTTTTTTTTTCTGGATAGGACAGAGAGAAATGGAGAGGGGAGAAGAAAATAAAGTGGGAGAAATAAAAAGAGACACCTACAGACCTACTTCACTGTCAAGCATCCCCCCTACAAGTGAGGAACAGGATTCTCAAATATGGGTCCTTGCACATGATTATGTATGTATGCACCATTCAGGTGCACATTCAGTCACTGCCTGGCCCCTTATCTCCTTTTTATTAAGACAAAGTTAAGAGGCTGAGAGTTTTCTCACCCAGTAGAAGCCAGGCATTCAGGTGTGTGCCATTGCCTGGCAGTGTTAAATAATCACAGATACAATATCTAGCCTCCTGGAGACTACATACATTCTAGTGTGTGATAACAACTAGTATTTATTGAGTATCTGCTCTTATTCTAGTCACAGTGCTAAGAGTTTCACATTCATACAAAATAAAATACTCATAACATGATATAAGTTGATACAGTAGGGTTTGTTTGCTTCCTTGTTTATCAAGGACTATTCCAGAGTCCTCCCCCTCCTTTTTTAAAATATTTATTTATTTATTCCCTTTTGTTGCCCTTGTTGTTTTATTGTTGTAGTTATTATTGTTGTTGTAGTTGTTGTTGGATAGGACAGAGAGAAATAGAGGAGGGGAAGACATAAGAGAGAGAAAGACACCTGCAGACCTGCTTCACTGCCTATGAAGCGACTCCCCTGTAGGTGGGGAATAAGGGGCTGGAACTGGGATCCTTACGCTGGTCCTTGTGCTTTGCACCACCCAAGTTTAACCTGATGCACTACCACCAGACTCCCCCGCCCCTTTTTTTTAACAGCTCTTAGTTCCATGAGAAAACATTCTTCCAAGGGGAAAGTCTCTAGTTGGACTGTTAGACAAATGCAGTACCTTCCATAGTCGTGTCAAGGTATAATCCAGGCCATTCAAGTGCTCCCTTCCTGGAATATGAATCTGGAGTTGGGCAGTAGTGCAGTGGGTTAAATGCACAAGGTGGAAAGCACAAGGACTGGCATAAGGATCCCGGTTTGAGCCCTCAGCTCCCCACCTGCAGGGGTGTCGCTTCACAAGTGGTGAAGCAAGTCTGCAGGTGTCTATCTTTCTCTCCCCCTCTCTGTCTTCCCCTCCTCTCTCCATTTCTCTCTGTCCTAACAACAATGACATCAATAACAACAACAATAATAATAACTATAACAATAAAAAGCAAGGGCAACAAAAGGGAAAATAAATAAATAAATATTTTTAAAAGATTTATTTTAAAAAAAAAAAAAAAGAGGATTTGAGGAAAGAAAAAAACTAGATTCAGGTCAAATTTCTCTGACCAGTAGGCCATTTGGGACTTCCTTTTTCCATCTTCAGCTCATCATCTTCAGATTCATGACTGCCTTGCATATAATAAACCACTGAACACTAAAGGCAGTATCTGTTCTTACAACTTAAGAAAGTTAATTATCACTAGAAAAAGGAAAAAATAAGTTGAAATATATCCAATGTCATAGTAGAGTTAGGATTATAGCCTATATTACTACCAAAAAGATAGGCACACTGGTTAATGCCTTTCTTTATGTAAATTCTAAAAGGTTCTATGCTATCCTACTTTGATAAAGACTGAAAAGTCAGTTGATAATGGGCATAAGCCTTACCTTCCTTATTTAAGTGTGCAAAGTGATTCCTAAAGCAGAAACATGGAAGTTGCTATTAATACAAGCAATGAGTTTCTAGAGGTTTATAAGATAGCTAGGACTCCTGCCACTATTACTTCAACTCAGACACACTGGCAGATGCACTGGCCACTGGCAGTTATGGCCCCTGGAGAGCATCCAAAATGTGGAAAAGAATCAACTTCCAGGTTGAATAGTAAGTCCCCTGCTTTCTTATCACTCTTCCCTAACTGGAGGTTTCTAGATGGGGTTATTGGAAAAGTCATCATATATTTTTATGCAAAAATGTGTCATGACTTTTCTGACAACCCAATAGTTTTCTGATGAGTAGAAAAGCTTATCCTGAAAACATGCATTTAAAATTTTTGAACTGGAATTCTCTTTCTCTGAGTAGTAAAGTGTTCACTGCAATTTCTAAAGTGAATGACTCAAGCCTGGAAGAAGAAAAAGGCCGTCAGAGACTAGGAAAAAAGGGGAGGAAAAGGGACACCGCCAAGTTGGAGTGACAATTCTCCTCCATGACCTTCCTCCAAAAGACTACAATGATAAATGATTCCTGTAGCCTCATAGAAGAATGAGCTGTATATAAATATGTTGTTGGAGTCCAGTAAAGAGCTGAGAGTATTTTTTTTTAACTGTGTTGGTTGTGGATTTCTCACACATACAATAACAAGATTCTGGCTTCCCTAGCACATATGCTTGAGCAATGTGTTGCTGTATCTCTGACAGTTGGTGACATTTCCTTTGCAGTCAGCAAGACTCATACAGAGGCTGTGTGTCCAAGGAAGAAATTAACATCCTGAGTCTCTGTCTTTGCTGTTAGTCATCATTTGTGTCTTCATCCAAAGCACATTCATTGAACACCTACTGTATGCTCAGAACTCAGGGGACATAAAGATGAATCCAAAGCAGTCATTGCTTCATCAGGGTGACAATCTGTGTACTGAAATGATTATAATACCTAATAGTACTGTTAATTAGAGAAATTAACACTGACATTTATTTGAGGGTTTTTTTTTTTCTCTTTGACTCCAGGCTTATCTCTGTAGTTTGGTGTCTCCACAGAGAATCCACTGCTCCTGCAGCCATTTTTTTTTTTTTTTTTTTGGATTTTTTGACTGGGACAGAGAAAAATTGAGAGGGGTAGGAGATAGAGAGGGAGAGAGAGAAAGATAAACACCTGCAAACCTGCTTCACTGCTTATGAAGTGATGCCCTTGCAGGTGGGGAGCCAGTGTTTCGAACTGGGACCCTTTCACAGGTCCCTATGCTTTGTACTATGTGTGTTTAACCCAGTGCACTACTGTCCAGCCCCTATTTGAGGTCTTAAGTTGCACCAAGAACTATTCTAAAACTTATTTGTATGTAATATTTCTTCTAATTCTTACAGTAACTGTTACCTCATTTTTTTAATGTTTATTTATTTATTCCTGCTGTTAGTCTTGATGTCTGCACTACAGATCTACTGCAGCACTGCTTCACCACTTGTGAAGCTTCCCCCCATCGGCTGGGTATCAGGGACTCGAGACCAGGTACTTTCACATGGTAATGTGTGCACTCAACCAGGTGTGCCACTGGCTGGCCTCCCAATTTTGTTTGTTTGTTTTTAGCCTCCAGGGTTATCACTGGGACTCAGTGCCTGCACCACAAATCCACTGCTCCTGGAGGCCATTTTTGTTGCCCTTGTTGTTGTCATTATTGTTATTGTTGCCATTTATTTTTTGTTGTTGGATAAGACAGAGAGGAATTGAGAGAGAAGGGAAGACAAAGAGGGAGGAGAGAAAGATAAACACCTGCAGACCTGCCTGTGAAGCGACTCCCCTGCGGTGAGTAGCAGGGGGCTCGAACCAGGATACTTACGCCGGCCCTTGTGCTTTGCACCATGTGCACTCAACCTGCTGCACTACCACCCAACACCCCCAAATGTATTTTTATTGTTGCCATTTCTAGGACTTCACCATTCCCAAATAACTTTTCCAGATAGAACAAGAGACAGAAAGGGGAAAAGAAATCCCAGCCTAGAAGTTTCCTCCAATGTGGTATTGGGTAGGGGGGCAGTCTTGAACCTGGGTTTTACAAAAGCAGGCAAACTATCCAAGTGAGCTATTTTGCCAGCCCCATAATAACTATTACTATGCCTATTTTATAGATGAAAAGCACAGAGAAGTGATAGAACTTCCACCAAGGTCATACTAATATTTTTCCTTTTTATCAGAGCACTGCTCAGCTTTGACTCATGCTGGTGCTACAGATTGAAACTGGGGCCTCTAGTGCTTCAGGCATGAACATGTTATGTAAATCATTATGCTCTATTCCTGGTCCATTGACATACTATATATATATTGTTCATGTGAGAGAAAAAACAAAGCCTCACACTAGCATATGTAATACCAAGACTCAAACTCCAGACCTATCTTCACAAGCACAGAATTCTACTACTGTGCTATCTCCTGGGTAGCCACAATAGTACTTCTACTAATACTACTACATTCCAGGAGAGAGAAATTAGTCATAGGGATTATAATCAAGGAGGTTTTATAGTAAAGATTATGTGAGACACTCCTGCTATTCTACTGTCAATTAAGCCAATGCTAAAAAATTATAGTCAGCTCCCAACCTGTGTGTGTGTGTGGGGGGGGGTTACTTCACAAGCAGTGAAGCATGTCTGCATGTGTCTTTCTTTCTCCCTGTCTCCCCTCCCCTCTCAACTTTTCTATGTCCTATCCAATAAAATGGGGGGGGGGGGGATGGCTGCAGTAGCAGTGGATTCAGAGTGCAGGCACCAAGCCCCAGCAATAATCCTGAAGGCAAAAAAAAAAATCCATACTCCTAGAGGGGTAAACAATAAGGAAGTTACCAATGGAAAGGGTTGAATGCAGAACTCTGGTGATGGGAACTATATAGAATTAAACCCTTATTATTGTACAATCTTGTAAATCAATATTAAATCACTAATTATATATATATATATATACACAAAAAAAAGTAACTACTGTTAAGTTAGCATAGGCCTCATGTCAGGAACTTTGATAAGAATTTCACATTCACTAACTCATTTCAATACTTGGAACAAGTAAGTAAGTAAGCTACTAGTTCCATATGACACATAGTAAAAGTAAAATATAGAAAAGCCACATAACTTATACATAGTTGTTATACTAGCAGCTAACTAAGAGTTTAAACCCATTTCTAAATAATAAAACCCAAACAGAGGGCTGAGCTGTAGCACACCTGGTTAAGCACACATTACCACGTACAAGGACTTGGGGTCAAGCCCCTGCTCCCCACCTGCAGTGCTGACACTTCACAAATGGTAAAGTAAATACAGTAGTTGCTTCTCTGTTTCTCTCTCCCTCTCTATCTTTTCCTCCTCTCTCAATTTCTCTCTCTATCCTATCAAATAAATAAAAAGGAGTCAGGGGAAACTGCCCCCAGGACAGCAGTGGATTCATTGTGCAGACACAGAGCCACAGCAATAACCCTGGTGACAATAAAAAGGTTTGGGGTTTTTTTGTTTTGTTTTGTTTTGTTTTGTTTTGTTTTGTTTTTTTGTTTCCAGGGTATCTCTTGGGCTCGGTGCCTGTGCTATGAATCCACTACTCCTGGAGGCCACTTTTTCCATTTTGTTGCCCTTGTTGTTGTTGTTGTTGTTGTTGTTGTTGGATAGAACAGAGAGAAATCAAGAGAGGAGAGGGAGATAAAGATAGATACCTGCAGACCTGCTTCACCTCTTGGAAAGCAACCCCCTGCAGGTGGGGAGCCCAGGGCTTGAACCAGGATCCTTACATGGGTCCTTCCACTTCTTACCATGTGCGCTTAACCCGCTGAGCTACTGCCCAGCCCCCTAAAAAAGTTTTTTTAACACAACCACTGGACTCTACTAACTTTTAAATGACTTAGTATTAATTTAATAGATGCAAGTGAAGCATAAATTAATATAAAAATCATTTCCAAACCTAATCTTCTGTTAATTTTATAATATCATAGACTGACTTCAGGAATTACATGTCAAGTATTCAAGAAATTTCTGCAGTCCTTGTGCATGTCCTTTATATTCCTTAGTAAGGGAGGGATACATATTTAAATTATTGATAACTGCACCAGTCTTTCATTCCCATTCATTCAAACTGATATTTCATAATTGCTAGGATTTTTTCTTCTCAAATTATTGTACATGCACAAACCCCTCCACCCAGTCTCTTATTCTCCACAAATTTCACCTAGGGAGATTGTTAAGATGAAAAAAAGAAATGTCAGGATTTCTCATTCTGTGATTCTGATTCAATGTGACTGGTTTTAAAAGCAGAATCGGTATATTCAACAAGTATCCTAAATAGAGCAAGTAATTATTAATTTGTAGCAATCCACTGTCTGTTCCTTGACCAAAATTCAACCCAGTTTTATTTGGAGAAACTGTCTTTCCTTTACAGGGTGTTTTCTTACTGGGTGCACAATTCTAGGCAGCCAATCTATGGAAATCAAACCAAATTTTCTATCAGTTGGTTTGGCCAGGAAATTGACATGTGAACTAAGCTTAGCCAATCATATGCCTTCTCCCAAGTATTTGTATTGTAAGTGAAGGTACAAATAAAGATGATGAGATTGGCATTAGTGAATGTACTGTTCTAGTGATGAAACAATTATGTGGCTATTACTTCTTGGCCACAGAATTTCTGCCTGTACCTTAATTCTTTGATCACCACCCCCACCATCCTATTTGTTCAAATATCTTATAAACCAACACCTTTTTGCCCAGGTTAGCTGGTCAGTTTCCAATGGTTTCAGCCAAAATGATAGTATATGATATTTTAAGCAAGTCTGACATAAGAGATCCTTTTTTAATTACTTTTTGTTGCCACCAGGATTATTGCTGGCACAATGAATCCATCATTTCCAATGGTCTTTTTATTTTATTTTTATTTTTAGAGAGAGAGGCAGAAATTGAGAGCGGAAGGGAAGATTGAGAAGGAGAGAAGGAGAGATATCTGTAACACACTGGTTCATTTGTGAAGCTTCCTACCCATGCTGGTGGGGACTAGGGTCTTGAATTGGAGTTCTTGCTCACAGTAGTGTCTGCCCTCTACCAATGCACCACTGCCTGCCACTCCAAGGTCATCTCAATTTTAACTACTTTCCTTCTTGAGCATTTTGAGAAAGAGCATGCTACCAGTACTAGTCATTGCCAACTATAAAGGCCACATGAGTAAACTTATCAAGACTTTAAAAAGAATAAGGAGGCTCAATTTGAACAATATTTTACCCTTCATATTTGTATTTTTTAACATATGACTTTTTTTTTCCCATTTGCCCTATTCATTAATTTAGAGATCCAGTATGTAGGCAGTATGTACCCAGTACTACCCTCACTAGATTTTCTTTATTTGTGGAACTTGGAAATCTCAGCCTAAAAGTGTTGGAAGATTTGGTAGAATCAAGTGGACATCTGACAAGCCACTAATTAGCTGCCTGGTTGTGTGCAGATATAGAGCATGACCTCAGAGAACTGATTGTAAAGTGAAGATCCATGGGAAAGCAAAAGAGCCATTATTAGCACTTCCTAATGAAATGATGACAATACAATGATAACAATAGATGCTAATTGTCTCCTCAAAAGAAGTTTATATGGTAATAGGCCTTTGGTCATAGATTTCTGGCTGGAGTTAACTTTTGCAGAACAAATTATAGAACAGAATAAGGCTCTGACTCTTCACAATGGAGCCAGTCATATACACATTGGTATCATGTAGTACTATTAACAAACTTGATCTAGATGGTGCAGTTCTCTTGATCTTCAGAAAAGACTTCTGATGAGGAATGAGCTTCTAAGGTTTGTATCTGGCCAGCATTGTTATTTTGACCCTTTCTCTGAGGCTGGCAACGCAGCATTCAACTATAGTAATCTGTGTAGTGTTAGATGCAGTAGTTTTAAAGTTTTAAGTATAGTTGCTTTTCTGCTTAGTGTGAGATGGAAAATTCCTTGCCCTTTCCTCTAGAAACAGGACCTAATCATTAAGCCAATGGTTGTTTACCAAGAATCAGTAAGCCACCAGTGTTTACCAAGACCCTGCAAACAGGCAAGGCTTATCAGGGCCTTTGCACAAGGAAATTATTTTCTAGGAAGGGGCAGCTGATGGTGGGAGGATGTGGTGACCCTACCTGGCTAGATTCTATTGGTTGTGTGATTTTGCAATGTTTGAAACTAGCCCGCGCTTTGCTTTGAATGGATCATGCTTTTGCTAAGTTTGAAATGATTAGATTTTGCGTTTTCTATAGCCTGTTATTGGATATAGGTTGATAAGGTGATGTGTTCCCCCTCCCTGAGTGTATTCAGAAATCCTATTAACTGTGTGGTTTGAGCCCTGTTCAGGGTTGAGCTGGTGAACTGCTGTCAGTCACCACTCGGCCCGGATTCGAATTCGTGAATAAACATCTTTTGCTTCCTTGCAGTGGATGGTGGTTTGATTTTTAGCTCACTAACATGTAGTTTCCATGGGGGTTACACCACATTCTTGTCTCAACAATGGGCATAAAACCTTCAACTGTACAACCAGGGCATCAGCCTAGCATGATGGTTATGAGATGGACAATATGACAAAAACCAGATCAATGAGACTGCAATGTAAGGTTTGGTTGGATCCACTGAGAAGACAATCCTTTCTGCTGAATCTGTTGAACTGGTTTTATCCAGGTCATCTTTGTCACCATTAGAGTCAGTTTAAGAATCAAACCAACTTACGAAAGCAGAGCAGAGAGACTGAGGAAGTGAGAGTCTTGATGTCACTATGTCAGTTCTTGACTCCCAACTATGACTGAAATAGCGCTTTCCACAGGCCTTTTCAATTATATCAGTCCATAAAGTTATTTTTTATTCTGCTTAACTTGCTTTTGAAAAGGGGTGATGTCACTTGCAACCATAAAAATTTTGAGTACTACACATGAAAATTCATAAGACTTACCCCCCACACAAAAAAAACAAGTTCTTTGATGAGGTTGTTAGTCTGCCCATCTGAATTTTTCCAAACTACATTGTCTGATCTAGAAGGGAAAGTGATATATACATAAGAGAAGGACAGGAAGCTCTTATAATTGAATCCTCCTGCTGCAAACACTTTCCCACACATTTCCTAAACTATGCAGCAAAATCTTGTTTCCTTGCCTTCCTTCTGTACAATGTTTTCAAATTCAGAACATATGTTGTAACATTCCAAATGAACTTGGCTTCCGCTATTTCTCTTTCTTCAGGAAACCATTTCATTTTGTGTGGAATAACTGACCTCCCCTCTCATATTGAGGCCATTTTAACCATTGTGATTTCTCTAAGAAGAATATAATACCTTCCAAGCAGGCCAAGGTCATTAGCTTAGCGCCACCATCCAACAACACTTACCGCAATTTCTCCATCAAAATGAATCATGCAGAAAAGACTCAGAGAAGACAAGTCAGGGTTGTCTCCTCAAACTCATCCCAGTGTGCACACTCTGCTTCTTAATGTGTTCACACCCGAGTGAGGAACTCTAGTCCATTAATATTTAATAGCCTTTCTGATGGGATGGGATGGAACTAGTGAATATTTCAAATCGCCTCACTAGTGTGAAATTATAAGGTCAATTTGCAGCTTATCACCACCTTGCCTCTTCACAACTAATTTATTGCCAAACCTGTGATCTCTCTCTGTCCTCAAGGAGCTTAAAAATGAAACTCATATTGCTTAAAAGAAAACACATAGAAATTTTCACCACCACTAGACCAAAAGCACCCTTTGCTTTAAATATATGACAAAAAAGTACTAAAAAGTGGAAAACATTTATAGGAAATAGGAAAAATTAAATTAAAAGAAATAGATCAATGTAAGTAAAATATAACAAAATCAAACACATGGGTACATAAGAAAAGACAAAATGATGGAGATGGGAGGTAGTTCACCCAGTACACTGAGTGACTTACCAAGCTCAAGGCCCTGGATTAGAGCCCACAGAAGCACATGGGAACTCCATGAGAAATAATAGAGGAGCCTCTATGGATAGTGAAGAAGTAATGTAATGTTTTTTCTTTCTCATTTCTGTCAACTATTGCCGAGCTAGCTTTGCGGGCATGAGAGAGACGACCAGGGACTCATGGGTGAGCTGGGAACGCAGTTCAATCTTTATTGATGAGTGAGAATGCAGTGCAAGCTAGCTATCTCTAATCACAATCCTATCTTATATATATCTCCTGAGGCAGAAGTGTCAGGAAGAGGAAGTATGTAGGATAGGGGGTGGAGAGAAGGAAAAAACTCTCCAGTGGGGATTAAACCAATGAAAACAATGATTATGTAAATAGACCACAGCAGCAAGCAATGCAACAGAAGGGGTCTTAGAAGCAGAATTTAGAAGCAGACCAACAGACTATCCTATTCCTCCTCTTCCTCCTCCTCCTTCCCATCCTCATCTTTCTTTTTCTTCTCTCTCTCTCTCTCTCTCTCTCTCTCTCTCTCTTCCTCTCTCTCTCTCTTTCAAATGAAGAATTAAAAAGTGGCCATGAGGAAGTCACTCAGTAGTGTTACTATGCATATGTAAAGTCCTGCATATTGGGTTTTATCCCAGCACTATTAAAAAAATCATATTGAAGTTTCATGCTCAGGAATTTAGACATAAAATAGGGAGTGGGGTGGTAGCGCAGTGGGTTAAGTGCATGTGGTGCAAAGCACAACGACTGGCATAAGAAATTTAGACATAAAATAGAAAGTGTGGTGGATAAGAATTGATAAGTTTGGGAGTCAGGCAGTAGCGCAACAAGTTAAGCACATGTGGCACAAAGTGCAAGGACCAGAGTAAGGATCGCGGTTCAAGCCTCCAACTCCCCACCTGCAGGGAGGTCACTTCACAAGTGGTGAAGCAGGTCTGCAGGTGTCTATCTTTCTCTCCCCCTCTTGGTCTTCCCCTCCTCTCTCCATTTCTCTCTGTCCTATCTAACAATGATGCATCAATAACAACAACAATAATAACTACAACAACAATAAACAATAAGGGCAACAAAAGGGAAAATAAATTTTAAAAAATTTTAATTAGTAAGTTTAAAATAATGCTTCTTTCACCTATTTTTATTAGTGATTTCCTATTTTATATATATAATAGTATATATAATTTTTATATTGATTTACAAAATTATAAGATAATAGGGGTATAATTCCATACCAATCCCACCACCAAAGTTCTGTGTCCCCATTCCCTCCACTGGAAACTGCATTAGTTCTCCTAAGGTCATAGATATGGGTTTACTATTATTTCTATGACTGTCTGTCTATATTTTCACATAATTGCCCATTTTTTTCTATGGTCCTGCCTTCTCCTTTCGAAATCACATCTACAATTATTACTACTTCTAAGTGTCCTTCTTTTTTCCCTCTTCTCTCTCTGGATCCTGATGAAATTGGAGTACAGAGCCCTCTGGTCATCTTCCTGTAACATTTATCCCCCTCTGGAAGTATGGATGAAAATTCTTTATGGGTTGCAGAAGATGGGATTGCTGGCTTCTGTAATTGCTTCTCTGCTGGACATGGATGTTGGCATGTTGATCCCTAAGCCTAGTCTGTTTCTCCCTAAGCCTAGTAGGACAGGGATCTGAAGAGGTGAAGTTGTCTACCCTGAGAGGTCAAGATGGAATCATGATAGCATTTGCTACTTGGTGGCTGAAAGGCAGTTAGATATAAATCAGGGCAAAGTTTTAAATAAACTGTAACCAAAAAGTAGGAATAGAGCACATGCGATTAGGGATCCTGGGGTGGAAAGAAACTAGGAAGTCTATTTCAAGTATGTCCTAATTTTTGTCTACAATTGATAAGTAACATGCAGGTAGACTAAAAACAATGTCTGGGAATGGTGTCAGAGATGAGAATAGGGCTAGAAAGATGAGTTAGGCCAAAGAATAACTCCCAAACTTGAAGAAATTTTATATATATAATTAACTGTTTACCCTAGCAATTTGACCCAGGGCCCATATATATTCACATTTAGCACAGTAACCTGTGTAACCTCTTAATTCCCTGTCAGTTTGATCTCACAGCTGGGAACATTCTAGGCTGTACTCATTTCAAGACCTGTCTTCCTTGAATGATAGTGTAGAATGACCTTTCGGAGAGTGGAGCAGTCCTTACCATTGCTATTTTATAGTGAGAGTAAGATTTTTTAGTGGTCCACAAGAGGTCTTATCCTGATGTTCCTGATGGAAGTGACCAGTGATGGTGGAGAGAGGGATCTATCAGAGGTCTTGACCCACATTTTCTATGGGAGAATCTATAGTTATTTATAGATAGCATTAAATGACATAAATCATGGTGAGGTCAAATATTATATGGTAAATCCTAATCGAAGGATTTTCAAATCAAAGTAAACCAAGTTCCAAAGTAACTTGGTTATAATAATAATTATCTATTGCCTTCTTAAAGGCTAAGACTCCAAGGAACCTTCCCCATTCTCTTTAAAATCCTTATTTCTCCCAGTCCTGAAATCTCTGGGCCTTTGCTTTTATTTCTTGATTTCTCTCCTCTTGATCCCCTATGCTGTTATACTACCTCTGCTGACCTTAACTAAATCAATGTAACCAGTGCCATCATGATGTATTATGCTACCACTGCCTTTTTGCTTCTGATTGTATCCAGAGCCACCAAACCTGAGATGTCAACCTTCCAATTCAAATAATCTGGTGAGACCTTTCCTAACACATGGGACTACCTAGTTCCATTTCAAATGGCATACTCACTGACAAAATTAAAGACCCTCCATATAGGCTAGGGCCTAGAGGATTGGGTACATATATACACGAATCTGTAACTTAGGGGTAACTATATACCTCAAGGTAAAAGTGCTCACTAGTCCTCTGTGATCAGATTTAGACCTAATAAATGTGGTGGGCAATTAGAAAGGCCTATAGAAGGCACCATAAATTGTCTCATGAAATATTTACTACCTGGCCTAGTAACCCTCATTGCATAACCACTACTTCACTTCCTTCACTCACTCTGTCCATTCAACTAACTACTCAAAAGAGAATAGGTAAAATATATATCCTAATCTCTTCTGACAGCATCAGTGCTATTACCATCATTTGATAAAAGAAACACTGTATGGGCCAGGTGGTGGTGCAACTGGTTGAGCGCACATGTTACAGTGTTCAAGGACCCAGGTTCAAGCCACCAGTCCCCACCTGCAGAGGGAAAGCTTCACAAGTGGTGAAGCAGGGATGCAGGTGTCTCTCTGTCTCTCTCCCTAGTTCCCCATTCTTCTCAATTTTTGGCTGTCTATCAAAATGAAAAGATAATTTAAAAAATAGGGGGTCGGGCAGTAGTGCAGCAGGTTATGCGCAAGTGGCACAAAGCGCAAGGATTGGCATAAGGATCCCGGTTCAAGCCCCCAGCTCCCCACATGCAAGGGAGTCATGTCACAGGTGGTGAAGCAGGTGACACCTGCAGAGGTGTCTACCTTTCTCTCCCCCTCTCTGTCTTCCCCTCCTCTCTCCATTTCTCTCCATCCTATCCAACAATGAACAACATTAACAACAACAATAATAACCACAACAAGGCTACAACAACAAGGGCAACAAAAGGGGGAAAAAATGGCCTCCAGGAGCAGTAGATTCATGGTGCAGGCACTGAGCCCCAGCGATAACCCTGGAGGCAAAAAAAAAAAAAATTTAAAAAAGAAACACTGTATACAATTGGCCAAGAGATATACTGGCAATATTATATATCAAAAAGGACTATTATTGTCCCTATGACAACTTTTTTAAAATTTCTTTATTGGAGGATTAATTTTTTACATTAGACAGTAAATACAATAGTTTGTACATGCATAGTATTTCTCAGTTTTCCACATAACAGTACAACCCCCAGTAGATCCTCTGTCATCATTTTTGGATCTGTACTCTTCCCCCACCCAGCCACCCCAAAGTCTTTTACTCTGGTGTGATACATCAACTCCAGTCCAGGTTCTACTTGTGTTTTCTCTTCTGATCTTGTTTCTCAACTTTTTCCTAAAGGTGAGATGATACCATATTCATCCTTCAGTTTCTGACTTATTTCACTTAACATGATTTCTTCAAGCTCCATCCAATATGGGTTGAAAACAGTGAAGTCACAATTTTTAAAAGCTGAGTAGTAGTCCATTGTGTATATATTCCACAACTTGCTCAGCCACTCATCTGTTGTTGGACACCTGGGTTGCTTCCAGGTTTTGGCTATTACACATTGTGCTGCCAAGAACATATGTTTGGTATGCTTCTAAATCCTGCTTATAAGACCTTCTGTTTTGATCATCACATTAGGTTCGCTTGTATTACTTACTATGTATTCTATTTACATAACCACTGTTAACTAAGCACTCCCCTGCCTCCGGGACATTGGTTTAATCCTCACTGGTTCACGCTTTTCCCTTCTCCCTACCCCCTATCCTACATACTTCCTTGTCCCTGACACTTCTGCCTCAGGAGAGATGCAGGACAGAATTGTGTTGTAATTAGAAGAGATTAGATTGTTGAACCGCATCCCCGCTCGTCAATAAAGAGATACTGCTTTCCAGCTCAGCCATGAGTCCCTTGTCGTCTCTCTTTCCCGCCCATGAAACCATCCCAGCAAAATGGCGCCTGAACAGGGACAGGAATCTTGGCTCCACACACATGCAGCAGACCAAAGGAGACCAGATAAGTAAAGCTGCCATGGCCTGCCTTTCTACTTATGAAGATGTTTCCAAAAGCCTCTACCCTTTCTTCATGAGACAGTTTCTCTGTCTCTGGAACATTTTGCTCCAGGCCACACTTTGGTTCCCTCCCTCTGCCTGACCACCGGAGCTGCTCCACTGCAGGGAGCAGGGCGGCGGGCATGGCAGGCAGGGCTATGGCCCATCATGGCCCCCGCCCCGGGGTGCCTCGGCCCACGCCTTCTACACGGCTGGCCTGCCCGCCATCTGGCTATGATGCCTGGGCAGATCCCAGACCTCTCGGTGACCACGGGCTCCCTAGCAGGACTCAGCCCCCTGGCCGGGATCCCCAGCTCGGCTCTGACAGCAGAGGAGCTGAAATATGCAGACATCCATGCAGTGATTGCACCCCTGCACTTCCTAGAGGTGAAGATGGGCAAGAGGCCACCGCCAGACAACGTACCCCCCGAAACCAATGATGTGACCTAGCACAACCTAAAGAAACATATTCATAGACTCCAAAGCTCACTCTCTACAGAAAAGCATAATTCCAGTAGCTGATCTTCCCCATCGAGGCAGACGTGCAACATTTCATCCCCTGGCATTTCTTCCCCTAGCCATCTACTTTGGACTGAGACTTCTATCGGACTTGCTGGTATACCCTTTGGACACTTTACACAATTTTACAGCAGCTTCCTTCCCTTCATGCTGCTGGTTTTTCATAAACTGACCCACAGTAGTTCATGGACCTTGCAGCCAGCAGCTTTGGAGAATCTATAGGCCACCCCCCTCCTTGCTAAATGCTGCCCACAGAGGCAGGAAACACCCTTTGAGGCATGAAGCGCCCCCAGAGGCAAGAGATGCCCAAAGAGGTAGGAAACAGCCGTTGAGGCATGAAACACCCCCAGAGGCAAGAGATGCCCACAGAGGCAGGAAACATCCTTTAGCCTGATAGGCCTTGCTCTTTGAGGCAAGAAACGCCCCCCTCAGACCTCTCCTTGGCATCACACTGGTTCTTGCTGCTCTCTTACTTCTTCCTCCATGTCTTGTGCCAGTTCTTTTGAAAATGCCTGTACAATATAGGTTTCTGTTCACCCCACACTCCTGATACTATGGCCATTAGTTAAAAAGAAAGGGGAATTGGTATGCTTCTAAATCCTGCTTATAAGACCTTCTGTTTTGATCATCACATTAGGTTTTCTTGTATTACTTACAGTGTATTCTATTTACATAACTACTGTTAACTAAGCACTCCCCTGCCTCTGGGATATTGGTTTAATCCTCACTAGTTAGTGCTTTTCCCTTCTCCCTGCCCCCTGTCCTACATACTTCCTTGTTCCTAACTCTTCCACCTCAGGAGAGATGCAGGACAGAACTGTGTTGTGATTAGAAGAGATTAGATTGTCGAACCGCATCCCCACTCGTCAATAAAGAGATACTGCTGCCCAGCTGAGCCATGAGTCCCTGGTCATCTCTCTCTCCCACCTGCGAAACCATCCTGGCAATATGTGTACACATATCTTTTTGGATGGGTGTGCTGGGTTCCTTAAGATATATCTCCAGGAGAGGAATTGCAGGATCATAGGGTAGGTCTATTTCTAGCCTTCTGAGAGTTCTCCAGACTGCTCTCCACAGAGGTTGGACCAATTTACATTCCCACCAGCAGTGTAGGAGAGTTCCTTTGACCCCACAACCTCTCTAGCATTTGTTGCTGCTACATATTCTGATGTATGACATTCTCACAGGAGTGAAGTGGTATCTCATTGTTGTCTTTATTTGCATTTCTCTGACAATCAAAGACTTGGAGCATTTTTTCATGTGTTTCTCAGCCTTCTGGATCTCTTCTGTAGTGAATATTCTGTCCATGTCCTCTCCTCAATTTTGGATGGGTTCATGTGTTTTCTTGTTGTTAAATTTGGCAAGCTCTTTATATATAAGTATTTTATATATACTTTGTATATTTTGGTTAGTAGTCTCTTGTCTGATGTAAAGATCTTCTCCCATTTTGGAAATGGTCTCTTGGTTTGGGTAGTGGTTTCTTTTGCTGTGCAAAAGCTTTTTAATATGATGTAGTTTCATAGGTTTATACTTGCCTTAGTCTTCTTTGTATTTGGATTCATTTCATGAAGATGTCTTTAAAATTTATGCGGAAAAGAGTTCCATCAATATTTTCCTCTAAGGATCTGATAGTTTCTGGTCTAACATTCAAGTCCTTGATCCACTTGGAATTTACTTTTGTGTTTGGTGAAATATAGTGGTTCAGTTTCATTCTTCTGCTTCTTTCAACCCATTGTTTCCAACACCATTTGTTGAAGAGACTCTGCTTTGCCCATTAGTAGTCTGGGCCCCTTTGTCAAAGATTAGATGTCCATTGGTGTGAGGGATTACTTCTGGGCTCTCAATTCTATTCCACTGGTCAGTGTGTCTATTCATGTTCCAGCACCAAGCAGTTTTGATGACAATGGCCCCATAATGCAATTTGAGATCTGGGAGTGCGATGCCTCCAGTTCTGTACTTTCTTCTCAAGATTTTTTTTGGCAATTCTAGGTCTTTTCTGGTTCCAGATAAACATTTGTAGCATTTGTTCTATTCTCCTAAAAAATGTGGTTGGGATCTTGATGGGGATAGCATTAAATTTGTTGATGGCTCTTGGTAGTATATTCATTTTAATGATGTTAATTCTTCCAACCCATGAGCATGAAATATCTTTCCACTTCTTTGTGTCTTTTTCAATTTCCTTGAGTAGTGACTCATAGTTTTCAGTAAACAAATCTTTCATTTCTTTGGCTAGGTTTATTCCTAGATATTTTATTGTTTTTGTCCTATGAAAAACTTCTTTTTTTTTTGCCTCCATGGTTATTGCTGGGGCTCGGTGCCCTACAAATCCAGTGCTCATGGAGGCCTTGCTGTTTATTGGTGTTGTCATTACTATTATTGTTTGTCGTTGTTTTTGGATAGAACAGAGAAAATGGAGAGAGGAGGGGAAGACAGAGAGAAGGAGAGAAAGATGGACACCTGCAGACCTGCTTCACTGCCTGTAAAGTGACTCCCCTGCAGGTGGAGAGCCGGGGGCTCAAACCAGGATCCTTCCGCTGGTCCCGGAGCCTCGGGCCACGTGTGCATAACCCGCTGCACTACCACCCTGCCCCTAACAACTTTTAATAACATTATCAAACAAGTAAATGCAGTAAAACTTAAGGTTACCATAGACCACATTAAAACCCTAGGTCTATTTCTGGGTTTTTGTTTGGTTGGTTGGTTTTGTTTTGTTTTTTGCTTTTGCTTTTTTAACAAAAGTAGTACTGGTTCATTGTTGAAATAGTAACCATTTGTAACTACACTACTCAAAAATAAAGACAGTTAAAAATTTAGTTTACTGTTGTACACCCTAAATTTTATAATGCTGTATGTCCATTATATCTTTATATCTTTATAAAGGTGGAGGGAAAGTAGGAAACTTTAAAATGCTAGTTAATCCTAACAAGAGTTAGGATTAGGGCCCATGTGATAACTCACCCAATAGACCAACCACACACTTCATCGTGACCAAGGACCTGGGTTGTAGTCTCTGGTACCACATAGGGGCGTGTGCATGGCACCAGAGGAAGCTTCATGAATGGTGCATTGGGGTGGTGCTGTCTCTCCTTGCCTCTTTCTCTCTGTCTCTGAAATTAAAAGTAAATTTGAAAATACAAAAGTGAGATACCACAGACACAAGGCTCAGGTGCATACACACATACATACATACAGGATTGTTTTACTATTATTTATTTTAACTTTTCTCTGATTTGTATAAATATAATATTTAATAATCATTCCATGTCTTTAAAATCTCAAAAAGTGACTTTTTAAAATTTTTCTTAACATTTCAAACATAGAAAGAGTTGTAAAATCATAATGAAAACCTGTATCTATCACCTAGATTAAGAAATAAATTACTCGGGAGTCGGGCGGTAGTGCAGCGGGTTAAGGGTACGTGGCGCAAAGCATAAGGACTGGAGTAAGGATCCCGGTTCAAGTCCCCGGCTCCCCACCAGCAGGAGAGTTGCTTCACAAGTGGTGAAGCAGGTCTGCAGGTGTCTATCTTTCTTTCCCCTTCTCTTTGTCTTCCCTTCCTCTCTCCATTTTTTCTCTCCTGTCCAACAATGACGACATCAATAACAATAATAACTACAACAAAAGGGAATAAATAAATAAATATTTAAAAAAATAAATGTTACTCAATGGGGGACAGGTGGTGACACACTGGGTTAAGCGCACATGGCACAAAATGCAAGGACCAGCACAAGCATCCCAGTTAGAACTCCAGGTCCCCCACCTGTAGGGGGGTCGATTTGCAAGCGGTGAAGCAGGTCTGCAGGTATCTATCTTTCTCTCTCCCTCTCTATCTCCCCTTCTTCTCTCAGTTTCTCTCTGTCCTTTGCAAGAACAACAACAATAACAGCAACAACAATAATAATATCAATAACAACAACAATGGAAAAATGGCCTCCAGGAGCAGTGATATATATATATATATATGAAATATTGACAAGACCATAGGATAAGAGGGGTACAATTCCACACAATTCCCACCACCGGAACTCCATATCCCATCCCCTCCTTGATAGCTTTCCTAGTATTTAACCCTCTGGGAGTATGGACCCAGGATCATTATGGGATGCAGAAGGTGGAAGGTCTGGCTTTTGTAATGGCTTCTCCAGAAAACATGGATGTTGATAGGTCGATCCATGCTCCAAGCCTCTCTCTCTCTTTCCTTGGTGGGGCAGAACTCTGGGGAATTGGGGTTCAAGACACATTGGTGAGGTTGTTTGCCCTGGGAAGTCCGGTTCGCATCATGGTGGCACCTGGAACCTCGTGGCTGAAAAAGAGTTAAGATATAAAGCCCAACAAATTGTTGACTAATCATGAACCTACAGGCATGAATATTGCAGATGAAGATTTGGAGTCTCCGTTCTGGAAATAGCTAGTAAATCTATTTTAGGTATATTCCAAGGGGCCCATGACTTTACCAGTTTTTGCCTGATCCTGACATCTGATATGCAGGTGGATCCTAGTTATTGTCTGGGAGCAGTGGATTCTTAAGGCAGGCACTGAGCCACAGCAATAACCCTGGAGGAAAAAAAAAAAAAAGAAAAGAGATAAAGAGAAGAGAAGAGAAGAGAAGAGAAGAGAAGAGAAGAGGAGAAAAGAGAAGTCATTTGTTGTGTCCTTTTGGTTAAAATGGATGGAACTGAAGATGATTATGCAAAGTGAAGTAATTGAGAGACAACTGCCAGATGGTTTTACTCATTGGTGGGCTACAGGTGACTCAAATGAGTGAACTTGCAAAAACTAATAATCAAAACTGACTTTTACAGTTTTTAAAAACTGTAATGGTTATCAGAAGTGATGAGGGGGGTGGGGGTAGATAGCTTAATGGTTATGCAAAAAGACTGTCATGCATGAGGCTCCGAAATCCCAGGTTCAGTCACCCATACCACCATAAACCAGAGCTGAGCAGTGCTCTGGTGTTTCTCTGTGTCTTTCTCTCTCTGAAGCTCTCTCAAAAAGGTAAATAAATAAAATAAATAAACAAAAAAAGAAGTGATGAGGGAGGGAAGTGGGGGATGGGTACTATGGTGGTGCAGTGGCATTTGTACCATGGTGTTGGCTATGGTGATAAATATGCACATATATAAAAATGTAAAACTATATTCCTAAAATCTTTTTTGTATATTCCTAAAATCTTATAAAGTAAAACCAATGTTACGTCAAAGTAAAAGCTACACAAATGGGGCCAGGCAGTGGTGCACCCAGTTAAGTACACATAGTACTATGTGCAAGGACCCACACAAAGATCCCCTGGTCAGCACCTACAGGGGGACACCTCACAAGCAGTGAAGCAGGTCTACAGGTGCCTATCTTTCTCTATTTCCCACTTCCCTCTCAATTTCTCTCTGTCCTATCCAATAAAAGAGAAAAAAAGAAATTTTTTAAAAGTTACATAAATAAGAAATAAATAGGGGACTAGGTAGTGGCTTTGGAGGCTGGGGTGGTGGCAACCTGGTTGAGGATACATTATAATGAGCAAGGACTTGACTTCAAGCCCCTCAGTCCTCACTTGTAGGGGGGGAAGCTTTGCGAGTGGTAAAGCAGTACTGTAGTTGTTTCTCTCCTTCTCTACCTGCCCCCACGCTTCCCTCTCAATTTCTGGTTGTCTCTATTCAATAAAAAAAAAAGATAATTAATTTTTTTTAATTTCCAAATGTTAAGAAAAGAAGGGATACGTGCATAGTTAAAAGTATTCTGATATACCTCTGAAATAACTTTCTTCTCCTTTCTTTGTCTTTTTTCTTGACTTCATTATGTTCCATCAAAGAAATGTATCATAATATATTTAACTAATTCTTTCCTGTTAGGAATTTATACTACTGCTTTTTCATAATCCAAATGACATTGCAATGAACAGCTTTACATATACATTTTTACATACACATCTGTGATTATATTTCCTTAAGACTCATTTCTAGAAGTAAAATTGCTATTGCTCAATGGTAAGACCATTTTGCTAAATATAGCCAAGTTATTCTCCAGAACAGTTCTAGTCAAGTACACCACATCCCTGCCCTAGCATTGTGTGAAAAAGCTGTCAGTAGTACATGGAGCACTGAGGAAGCGTCATAAATCTGATTTGTAGTCTATCTTTTCAACAGAGAGAATGGCTGTTCCTGGGTTCAAGTCCTGTCTCTCTAGCAGACGATGGTGCCCACTGGAACTGAAGAATGGTGCCCCCTCATGGGAGAGTAGTCCTGGCCTAGAAAGGCCATGGATGAGGAGAATAACATTACAGTGCAGGGTGGAAGAAGTATGTGGAGAAATGGTTAGAGCTTTGCTTTGAATGCCAGGCTTCCACCTGGGTAGATTATTTCACTTCTTTGTGCTTCAGTTTCCTTATCTGTAAAACAGGAACAATCAAACTCACCCAACATGATCTTTAAAATCAAAGTTAAAAGACAGGATGCACAGTTTTGCTCCTACAAGGTCAGCATTTAGGGGGAAATCAAGAGACTGGAAAAGCAGAGTAGCACATTAGAAAATAGAAACTAAAAGGGAGAGTAAGCAAGGAGGAGAGCAATGAACTGTGTGCTCATGGCCCACAAATGCAGTTGCCTTCCTAAGTAATAGGGTCCAGTAAATACTCTGTGCCAGTTCTATGTCCCTGCCTGTGTGTCGCACCCAAAACGGATTAACAACATGCTTCTTGACTCTGATCCACTATGCCTGTCTGAGGCTACATTTGGGCCTCACAGAGAGAGGAGAGTTACAAAAGTGGTTTTGACTCCTGTGCAGGAGGGTGTTTGTTTTTTGTTGCCAAGAAATAAGGAAAATGTTCTCTCTTGTTGTTCATTCAATAGAATGTCTGTTTATTGGTGCACTGCATATATTAGTATATAGGAAAAAAGCACAAAGTGGAATTAGTGTTGCATAAAATCATATATAGCATTCACTCATATTAAAAGTATTTACTGGGGGCCAGGCAGTAGCGCAACAGGTAAAGCTACATGGCACGAAGCGCAAGTACCAGCTCAAGTCCCGGGCTCCCCACCTTCTGAGGGATTACTTCACAAGTGACGAAGCAGGTTTGCAGGTGTCTATCTTCCTCTCCCCTTCTCTGTCTACCCCTCCTCTCTCCATTTCTCAATATCCTGTCCAACACAACAACAATAATAATAACAACAACAACAATGATAACAAGGGTAGCAAAAGGGAAAAAATAGCCTCCAGGAGCAGTGGATTCGTAGTGCAGGCACTGAGCCCCAGCAGTAACTCTGGAGGCAAAAAAAAAAAAAAAAAGTATGTACTGAAGACTTACTGTGTGCTAAATGCTGGGAGATAGAATGAGGATACAGTTCCCAAAAGGTCACTATTCCCAGGGAGTTTCTATTCCACCAGCAAACATTTCCATATTGTATCCTCTTTTTTGCTTCCAGGGTTATCGCTGGAGCTTGGCCAGCATCATTTAGCCACTGCTCCTAGCAGCCTTTTTTTTTTCCTTTTTTTTTTTGTTGTGATTATTGTTGTTGTTGCTGCTGTCATTGTTGTTGGATAGGACAGAGAGAAATCGAGAGAGGAGGGGAAGACAGAGAGGGGAAGAGAAAGATAGACACCTGCAGACCTGCTTCACAGCCTACGAAGAGAACCCCCTGCAGGTGGAGAGCGGGGTGAGGGTGGGGCTTGCTGAGATCCTGATGCAAGTCCGTGAGCTTTCCGCCATGTTCACTTAACCTGCTGCGCCACTGCCAAGCTCCCTAGAAATCATTCTTAACCTATGGACCCTAAATTATCAACCCCTGACTCAAATAGCTACATAAGCTTACATTCCATGGACTTTCCAAAATGCTTTTTTGTTGCTGAGGAGTTATTCTGATGCAGTCTCCACCCCCAGGTTTTACTACACCGTGCAAAACCCTAGCATTGCCCCCTTCAACCAATCCTGGCCCTACACATCACCTCTGGTTGTCGCCCAATAAAAAGCCCCCCCACCCCCCCCTCTCTCTCTGGGCTCTCAGCTCTCCCTCTCTGAGGTCTCGCTCCCTGCTCTCCCCCCGTGGTCGGCCATTGCCGGCTGGCTCCACGTGGTCCGAACCAAATCCCCCCCCCATCCTATAATAAAGATTTGTGTACCCCTTTGCTCTGGACGTCCGCTCTCTTCTCCGCGGTGCAGCCCGACACCAGACCACCTCAATAACATCTGGCACCCATCGTGTTCCGTACCCACACCACGCCCGGCCTGAGGTCTCCGAAACCGCCCAGACACAGGTAAGTGGCATCTGCCCACTTCTGTGGCCCTGCGTTTCCCTCCACCATGGGAAATTTCTCGTTTTATGAGGAGGTGTTCCAGTCATTATCTCTTGACCTGAGACAGATTCACACTGTCATAAACGGTTTAATTTTCGCTACCCCTTGGATTTTTTTAACTGTGGTCATCACTTTCAAGATATGTAAAATGTGGTGTGCCATAAGGATAAGTGACCTTGAGGCTGAGGTACGAGAGTTAAATCACATGTGCTTAAAACTTAGACGTCCTAAACGATCAGTGGCTAAACCCAAGAATTCCGTTCCCACAGACACGCACACGTGTTCGGACGCTCCTCCTCTGACCCCGCCCCCTTCCGCCCCGGTTTCAGCTCCGCCTGAGGTTTCTGCATCCCTGAACCCGCCCCCGGCCCCTGCCTCCCTGGTTTCAGCTCCACCTGCAGCTTCCGTGTCCCTGAAACCCCCCCCTGCCCCTGCCGTCCTGGTTTCAGCTCCGCCTGCAGCTTCCGTTTTCCTGACCCCGCCCCCGGCCCCTGCTGCCGCGGTTTCAGCTCCACCTGAGGTTTCTGCATCCCTGAACCCGCCCCCGGCCCCTGCCTCCCTGGTTTCAGCTCCACCTGCAGCTTCCGTGTCCCTGAACGCCCCCCCTGCCCCTGCCGTCCTGGTTTCAGCTCCGCCTGCAGCTTCCGTTTTCCTGACCCCGCCCCCGACCCCTGCTGCCGCGGTTTCAGCTCCACCTGAGGTTTCTGCGACCCTGAACCCCCCCCCCCTGCCGCCCGGTTTCAGCTCCGCCTGCAGCTTCTGCATTCCTGACCCCGCCCCAGGCCCCTGCCACCCTGGTTTCAGCTCTGCCCCCGGCCCCTGCCGTTGCGGTTTCAGCTCTGCCTGAGGCTTCCTCGTCCCTGACCCCGCCCCCTGCTGATACGTCACCATTAAGGGACCTAGTGGCTGAGATACGAGAGCTAAAGGATATTTTTTCAGCATTTAAGGATTTTAAACCATGTGCAGTCCACCCCGGGAGCTCTGTCCCCGTAGATACGCGTTTAGTCTCTCCTGCAGCCACTACAGCAGTTTCTACGGCACTTTCCACTTCTGTAGCTCCCTCTCCCGCGCCATCGGACCAAATCCACACATTCCCGGTAAACTTGGCCCCTTCTAAACAAAACCCTCAGCCGTGGCAGCCATATTCCTCTAAAAAAATTGGAACACTCAGACAAGCAGTCAGGGAGGACGGGATGCATTCTCCATGGACCAAGTCCATCTTGAGGAGCTTTTACCAGCATTTAAATACACCACAAGACTGGAAAGATCTGGCTCGTGATGCACTCCCAGACCCACTCTATCTTCAGTGGCAGGCATGCTTCCACGATGAGTGCTCTAGACAATCGCAGGAAAATAGTAACAAACAGGTAGAATGGAATTCTGTTGCCTTGTTTGGAGCAGGAGCTTATGAATCTGGAGCTCAGCAGGCAGAAGCCAGGTTTCCAACCGGTTATTTTGAACAGGTACGCATCTGTGCAACACAAGCATGGGAAAGGGTGACCACACCTGATGTAGATCCGTCAGCTCCCATTAACTCTTTTCACCAAGGCTATGATGAATCATTGGCGAGCTTCATCTCAAGGGTGAAGAGAAGCTTAGAGAGAAAGGTTTATAATCCTGATGTCCGCAAACTACTCCTGCGCTCTATTGTCTGGGAAGGCATGACACCACAATTCCGTCAGGTATGCCTTAATCTTAAACACCTACACCCAGATAATTGGATTCTAGCGACACAGGAACTTACATCAGGCAATTATGGGGCACCCGCTACGACACAGGTCTATGCAGTTGCCCCACGTAAGCAAAACGGGGCCTGCTTTCAGTGCGGTCGCCAAGGACATTGGCATAACCAATGTCCTGATAAGTTGCGACCACGCCTCCAGTCAGGGAAACCACGCCTCCAGCCAGAGCAACCCCGCTTTCAGTCAGGGAGCCAGAGACCACGTACTGTTTGTCCAAAATGTCGTAAGGGGTTTCATTGGAAGAGAAATTGTTGGTCCCAATTTCATAAAGATGGTTCGCCCCTGAATGGTACAAATTCGGGGCATGAGATATTGTGGACCACTCCTGTTTTAGAACGGGGCCACCCTTCTATGACAGTAAAGATTGGCAATATTCCTTTTAAATTTTTGATTGACACGGGGGCAGAAAAGACAATTTTAAGGCAAGAAGAGGTTCCCCAAGATTGGGAACTTATCCCTGGACCCAGTTTACATGGAATAGGAGTGATGACCAGAGCATTTTGCACACGAGACTCGCTCATGTGAGAAGACCCAGAAGGTTCTACCAGACACTTCCGCCCTTTGGTAGCTAATATTAGCACCAACTTACTGGGCAGGGATCTTCTGGAATGTCTTGATATTAGGATATCCACAGACGCCTCTGCAGAGCGTAAAACTCATTCCCGCGATACCAGGTCTATTCAGCACCCCCAATACTAAATGCCACTGTTCGTAGCCAAACACCCCGCTTAAGCTGGATTTCTAATAAGCCTGTCTGGGTGGAACAGTGGCCTTTACCTAGGGATAAGCTAAAAATTTTAAAAGAGCTCGTCCGAGAGCAGTTGTCCTTGGGACACATTCGTCATTCTCGAAGCCCATGGAATCCTCCTGTCTTTGTGATTAAAAAGCGCTCGGGAAAATGGCGCCTCCTTCAAGATCTCCGTGCAGTAAATAAAACCATGCAGGTCTGGGGCTCCCCCCAAAGGGGTTTTCCTCTTGCTTCTGCAATTCCCACGGGAATTCCAATCATAGCTATTGATATACAAGATTGTTTTTTCTCTATCCCCTTGCATCCGCGAGATTGTAAACCTTTTGCCTTCTCTGTTCCATCTATTAATAACGCCAGCCCTGCTGATAGATTTGAATGGGTGGTGCTGCCCCAGGGTATGGCCAATAGTCCTACAATTTGTCAGGAAGCTGTTAAATCTGCCCTTGTCCCATATATTCATAAGGGCCTTAATATTTTTCATTATACAGATGATATTTTAATATGGGGAAAATCAGATACAGATCTCTATGCCTTACGTGATTTTCTCATTCCTGCATTAAAGAAAAGCGGCCTTAATGCAGCCCCTGAGAAGATACAGCTAATCCCTCCAATATCCTTCCTAGGTTCAGAGATTTCTCTAATGCAAATTCGTCCCTTAAAACCTAATGTTACCTTCCCTTCTAACCTTACTCTTGCTTCTTTACAAAGTTTTCTAGGAAATTTAAATTGGCTTAGGCAGTATCTCTATCTGCCCACAAGCTGCCTCCAACCACTCTTTGACCTGTTGAAAGGAAACAAACAGCCCTCTTAAAAACGTAAGTTAACTCCTGAGGCCTCCTTGGCACTGGAAATGGTTAACCAAGCCCTCCAGGACATGCACCTTGTTCGATTCTCGCTCCTCCTCTCCGGTAAACCTTCTAATCTTCAACTCCACCCCCACAATAGTAGGGGCACTGTGGCAAGACCATGGGGTTCTCGAATGGCTTCACACGCCAGTAGGAGGAGCTCCAAGACTCCTCACTGAGATAGACGCGTTAGCATTCATGGTTCTCCAAGGGAGAAATAGGTCTGTGCAGGTCTTAGGGAAGGAACCGTATTTAATCATTCTGCCCTTTTCTCTCACAGATACAGAGTGGCTTATACGCCATCATTCCCGCTTTGCCATAAGCTTCGTGGGGTTTCCAGGACAAATAGATAACCATTTTCCTTCTAATAAATTGATAGCTTCTTTACCTCTTCTGCCTCTACTAGCACCTAAACTTTTCTCTTGGGATCCCATTCCCTCTGCTCCTACAATATTTACTGATGGCGGATAAAGGGGAGCTGCTGCCCTTATATATTACCCAGACAAACAATCTCCTAAACCTCTCTTTACTGAGCTTCCTGATAATTCCCCTCAGTACAAAGAACTTTATGCTGTTTTTCTTGCACTACAAGCTGTACCAGAATCCTTCAACCTTTTTTCTGACAGTGTGTATACTGTTAACTTACTTCCATGGCTTGCTCATTCTTATGTGAAAATTGATGACAACCCACTTTCCCCTTTCTTGATTCAAATCGCCTCTATGCTCTGTTCTCGAACCCAACCACTGTATATTCAACACCTTCGTTCCCACAGCCCTCTTCCTGGTTCCCTGTCTGAAGGGAATGCCGCAGTTGACCGCCTTGCCTCCACAGGAACTTTCCCAGTCTCTGTCTCTGATCCTGCTAATTTTCATTCTCTAACCCATGTTAATCTTAAAGGCCTTCGAGCTCGATTCCCTGATGTTCCTGTACCACAGTTAAAACATATCCTCGCTACATGCTCTTCTTGTGCAAGTCTCATAAAGACACCTGCTATCCAGACCCTTGGGGTTAACCCCCAAGGTTTAAAAGCGAATGCTATTTGGCAAATTGATGTCACCCACATACCAAACTTTGGCAAACAAAAATATGTGTTTGTCTCAATTGATACCTTTTCTAAATTTATGTGGGCTACAGCTCAGACAGGAGAAAGTGCTAAAAAGCCTGTAAGCCATATGCTCTCTTGTTTTGCCGTTATGGGGGTCCCATTATTTTTGAAAACAGACAATGCACCTATGTTTACAAGCAAACAATTTAAAGATTTTTGTTCCCTCTGGAATATTACTCATACCACGGGCATTCCCTACAATCCACAGGGACAAGGCATTGTCGAGAGGTCCCATCAAACTCTGAAGGCTCAACTAAATAAAGATAAAGGAGGAACATATTCCCCCAATATCCAGCTAGCAAAAGCCTTAACTACGTTAAATCTCTTTAATATTTACAATAACTCAGCCTTACCCCCTATTATTCTTCACTGGCAAACACCATCTACCCTCCCATCTATTAAGGTCAAATGGAGAGACCCACTCGATAAAATTTGGAAAGGGCCTGACCCATTATTGACCATGGGAAGGGGTTTCGCATGCATTTTCCCTCAAAATTTCTCTAAACCTGTCTGGGTTCCTGCCCGCCATGTCCAACAACACCCGCAGGATGGCGCTGTTATTCCTGAAGAACAAGAAATACTACAAGAGGACCAGATGCAGGATACAACCCAGGACCCGTAATATGACATGGCAGAACCTACAAAATCTGGCTCACAGAGACCTCTCTCCTACCCTTTCCCTGTATGTCTTATGTTATAACTGGCCAGTTGTTTTTGTGAGTGAGTGTGTTGAATGACAAAAAAACTTTTTTTTTGCATGACCCATCTGCTTGGAGTACTCTAAAAGGTAATTGGCTTTATATAAAAATGCTGGACGCAGCCAAAGTTTCTGGAGATGTCCAGAAACATTCCAAAAATTTTTTTTTCTTTCTCCCTCTTTTGAATTTTATATATAGTTTTGGTATATATGTAAGTGTTTAGTCTTAAACTGTGTGACTAATGACAGATTTAAATTTGTTTTTAAATAATGTGTTTTTATAACAAAAGTTCTTTTTCCTCCAGTTTGTTATAACTAAATGTTTATGGGTATGTCTCAAGTTTGGTAACACTAACTTAACGGTCAAAAGTGTAACCCTACAGCTACATTTTTACCAGACAAGGTAAAAATTAATTTGTTAAGGTAACTTACTATTTAGGTAAAAGTCTAACTGTTCAACGTGACTATTCATTCCCAAAACTAAACTATATAAATTTTATATACAGGACACCTTTGAAGGGCCCCCAAAGGTGCCCTGTAAACTATCTTGTGGAAATTAATCCACAACAGATCTGGCATCAATCTGGCACTGTAAACGTTAAAATCATTGTCACGAATATGCGTTAACTCTCTAAGCAATTTGAGTCTGTTTAAAATACATATTTTAGCTAAAATTGGTCTCAAGATCCTGCGGTAGAGGCTGCTACAGGAGGTCACATTAGATGACCTTTAAATAAAATCATAAAGAGATTCTAAACCAATTATAATCATCGAGGTATCAACTATAACAAACTTATAACTTGTTACAAGTTCAAATTAACCACGAGAAGCAGATTGTTTGTGTTTCTTTCACAGGAATCCTGGAAAAACCATCTGAACCCCTGCATACCCTGACGTCACCCACTAGATGGCACGACTACCGTGGTACACCCCCCGAAACCCTAGATGTCACTCAACGCGATCTGAAGAACCTGATACACAGACTCCAAGGACAGAACTTTCTTCATGCCTGGTTACCGTTCCTGCTTCTGACCTGCTTGTCACGTGTTGGCAGTTCCAGCTGGCTATCTACAGAAAAGCAACATTCCAGCGGCTGACCTCCCTCATGCAGGGTTGCATCCCCTGCCAATTTCTTCCCCAAGCCATCTACTTCAGACTGAGACTTGTATCGGACTCTCTGGCATACCCTATATACATTTTACACAATTTTGAAGCAGCTTATTTCCCTTCACGCTGCTGGTTTTTCATAGACTGATCCTGAGTAATTCATAGACTTTACAGACTGTTGCCTTGAGGACTATACAATGCAAAATAGCCCCTCTGTTTGGTGGGTCATGCCTCCCGCCTCCCCCTCATTATGTACCCTTGCCCCTTTCCCCACCCAAGCAGGGAATGTTCCTTTACACACCAATCCCTCCCTTCACACCACACTGGCTTTTACTACTCCCCTACTTGTCCCTTCCTGCTTTGTTATGTCATTTAGGCTTATGCCCAAAAGGTTTCTGCCCCATGATAGTCTTTTACAGACTTTGTACATCTTATGCAATTACTAGATAGAAAGATAGAAAAGATGTAGAGATATTGTGAAGAGATGGTTGAGCAGGCTGCGCTTAAACCTATGAGATGAGTCTCTCCAGGTAAGTCTCTCTCTCTAAAGAGGGGTTGAGCACAGGAGGACGCATAAATCTCACAAGGTTCGCAGCCATTTAAGCCTTCTATCCTCAACAGAAAGTCCTACATCTTCCCACCTGAGCATGGCATTCCTCTAAAACATTTAAGCCTGCTCCATTCCATTTTTCTTTACTGTGTCCATTTAGATATAAAGGGATAGGAGGAGATGTTGCTGAGGAGTTATTCTGATGCAGTCTCCGTCCCCAGGTTTTACTACGCCGCGCGAAACCCTAGCATTGCCCCCTTCAACCAATCCTGGCCCTACACGTCACCTCTGGTTGTCGCCCAATAAAAAGCCCCCTCACCCCCCCTCTCTCTAGGCTCTCAGCTCTCCCTCTCTGAGGTCTCACTTCCTGCTCTCCCCCCGTGGTCGGCTGGCTCCACGTGGTCCGAACCAAACCCCCCCCCCATCCTATAATAAAGATTTGTGTACCCCTTTGCTCTGGACGTCCGCTCTCTTCTCCGCAGTGCAGCCCAACACCAGACCACCTCAACAACAGTTTTTAAAAATCCGTGACTGGGGGGCCAGGCGGTAACACATCAGGTTAAGTGCTCATAGCACGAAGAGCAAGGAATGGCATAAGGATCCTGGTTGGAGCCCTAGACTCCCCACCTGCCGGGGGGGTCGCTTCACAAGCAGTGAAGCAGGTCTGTGGGTATCTATCTTTCTCTCACCCTCTCTGTCTTCCCCTCCTCTCTCCATTTCTCTCTGTCCTATCCAACAACAATGACAGCAGTAACAACAATAATAACAACAAGGGCAACAAAGGGGAAAAAATAGCATTCAGGAGCAGTGGATTTGTAATGCAAGCACTGACCCCCAGTGATAACCTTGGAGGCAAAAAAAAAAAAATCCACAACTGTTGATGTTCATATCACTTCCAGTTTTTCCTTATTACCCATACTGCTTTGTCCATGCATCTTGCATATTTGAGTGTATAATGAAATATTCTACCTGTCTTAAAATCCACACTCAAGTCCTCAGCAGGAATCCATTTTAAAAAAAAATTGTATGGGAAAGATTTTTGAGACAGTCTTGTTAAGATCCAAAGGCAGAGGATCATTATGACTTTTTTTTTATTTACCAACTGTGTAATTCTAGTTTTAAAAGGTTGTCAAATTGCCTGACATGAGTTATTCTGTGAGCCCTATGACTTGTTTTCAGTGACCCATTGTCCTCTCTGTTTGCAGAAGAATTCTCAAGATGGTCTTGACAGCTTCTTCCAGGAATCAGTTGGAAACATCCACAGCCATTTGCCAGGCCACCCTGTGTCCCTGAGAGACGCCTACTCCCAGGGTCTCTTGCCAGGCTCCATGCCCTAACTTTGGTTTAAACATTCATGAGTTATACAAGATTTCCTTCTGACCTGTATGAGAACTCAATTACCAGGCCACCCTGTGTCCCTGAGAGACGCCTACTCCCAGGGTCTCTTGCCAGGCTCCATGCCCTAACTTTGGTTTAAACATTCATGAGTTATACAAGATTTCCTTCTGACCTGTATGAGAACTCAATTACTTAGATGGCTGTTGGGTGCATTTGTAGATTTTTTTTTCTCCCAAAGATCCTCAAATTCTATGTATACATGACAATTTCCATCCTGTATAAACAGTTCATTTTGTTTTAACTTTTTTCAGATATGGGGCCTCACACATGAACAATACCAGAGCAGAGTGACCTTTTTCTGTTTGACTTTTTCCCCCCATTCTTTTTATTCTAGAGAGAAAGAGAGAGAAGAAAAGACAGAGTAGAGAGAGGGGGTAGACACCACAGCACTGCTCCATCACCCATGGAGCTCTTCCTGATATTGTCAATAGTGCTTCCATGTAGTGCTGGGCTCTGACTCAGGGCCTCACACATGTGCTCTACTGGGTCATCTCCCAGCTCCTAAATAATTTGTTTTTCCCCTTTGATTGCATCATTTCAAGTTTTCATATTTTTTGTTTCCATTTTGCAAAGGAATGCAGGTTTGTTGTAAAAAAAAACCTCCTTAGACTGGGATAGCCCTTCCACTGTGCTCCACTAGGAAGTGACCCCCACAGCTAGGAGAAACCATTATTCTAAGACACTGCTGTTCTACTTACACAATGACTTGGTGAGTTTGCACAAGTCACTTAACTTCTCTGAATCTTTTATTTTTTTAACCTCCAGGGTTTTGGGTCGGGCTCAGTGCCTGCACAGAATCCGCTGTCCTGGCAGTCATCTTTTTTCCATTGTTGTTGTTATTGTTGTTGTTGGATAAGACAAAGAGAGATAGAGAGAAGAGGGGAAGATAGAGGTGGAGAGAAGATAGACACTTGCAGGCCTTCTTCACTGCTTGTGAAGTGACCTCCCTTGCAGGTGGGGTGCTGGGGGCTTGAGCCAAGATCCTTGTGCTGGTCCCTGAGCTTCATGCTATCTGCATGTAACCCAGTACGCTACTGTCCAGCTCTGACTTCTCTGAATCATAAGGTCCTCATATGTAAAGTGGAAATGATGATTCCTATTACCTTTTCTGAAAATAATTTACTTAAAGCTTTTGACAGTACTGTGCCTGGTCATAACTACTCAAGAAACAGTATCTATGTTAATATTATTATCAGTGGTTTTTCTTTGTGTCATCCTTTCTCTATGCAAATATAGTCATAACTTTTAAAGTGATGTATAATTTTTACATAAAGAGGGCCATTTTATGCATACATTTTTAAGTTTATTAACCGCTTAATTTGTCTAGGACATTCATCTTATTCTTTTTAATAACCCTATAGAATTCTATTGCACTGGTTATTTCATTATTTGTTTAATCAATTCACTGTTGATAGTTATTTAAGCTTGGGATTTCAATGTGAAAAAGGATAGCCTTTTTTTTTCCTCTCACCTGCATTGTTTTTCCACCAGGGATATTGCTGGGGCTCTGCGCCTACAATATTCCACATGGCAGACTTGTGTTTTTAGTTAGAGAGTGAGAAACAAAGAGGGAAGGAAAATGAGAAAAAGAGAGAAAGAGAGGGTGAGACATCACAGCACAGTTACACCTCTTAGGAAACTATCCTGTTTGAATGAATTGCCATTGTGGGTCTGTGGACATGGTAAAGTGTGTGTTCTGCTGAGTGAGGAATATTCCAGCCCCCTGAAAAGAGCATTCTTGAACATCCTGGCTTGGATATTTATGAGAGTATTTTTACAGGATGCATTCACAGAAATGTAATTGTTGTGTCAACCAACAGGTAGAGGTACTTTTTCAGTAGTTGTGGCACAGACTGTTTATTTATTCAGTTCCCAAAATATTTTTAGTTTTCTTCCTACCAAGGACTCATGAGTCTGTACAGACATGTGTACTGGCTAGTAGAAAGAGCATGTGGCTTGACCGATAAGTAGGGACTACAATGGCATATGTCATTACCACTTTATTGCCAATTTGAAACCTCCAGAATTTTCTCTTCTACCATAGTGATCAGCAAAGTTCCAGATAGTGCCTGCCCAATCAGCCAGAGTTCTGTAATGAGGACTGTGGAACAGAATCTCAGTCAACAGAGAGAATGAATGAATGAATAAAAATTTGCTGGTCTAAGCCCCCAAAACCTGTTCAATTACACTGTCAGATCTGTCATCAAGCAGCCAGGAGGTAGCTTGCCCAGTAATGTGTGTATGCTGCTTAGCACATAGGAGCACCACTGCACTGGGGGAACTTCACAGGTGGTAAAACAGTGCTGTGGTATCTCTTTCCTCCCTGTCTCTCTGTCTCTCTCTGCCTAGTAGATAAATGCTATGATATTGCACCCTTTCTATCAAACTCTTTCTCTGTGTGTATGTCTCTGTCTCTGTCTCTCTCTCTCCCCCTCTGCCTCTTTGCGTTTTGTTGCCCTTGTTGTTTATCATTGTTATTATTATTGATGGATGTCATTGTTGTTGGATGGGACAGAGAGAAGTAGAGAGAGGAGAAGAAGATGGGGAGAGAAAGATAAACACCTACAGACCTGCTTCACCGCCTGTGAAGTGACCTCCATGCAGGTGGGGAGCCAGAGGCTTGAACCAGGATCTTTAAGCCGGTCCTTGAGCTTTGTGCCATGTGTGCTTAACTCACTGTGCTACCACCTGAATAAATTAAAAAATAATAAATAAAAATAAAAAATAAAAAAATATTTATTATTTAAAATAATAAAAAATTATTTAAAGAAATAAAAATAGTAATTGACCTAGAAGCAAAGAAATCACACATGCACAAGGCCACAGCTCACAATACAAAAATAAAATTATTGGGTGGAGGGTAGATAGCATAATGGTTATGCCTGAGGTTCCATAGTCCCAGGTTCAATCCCCCACACCACTATAAGCCAGAGTTGAGTAGCCAATAATATTTTATTTAATAAAATAAATAAAATTATCCTTTCAATTACTCTTATTAGAAGTGAATAGAAAAAAGAGGCTATGTGAAACCGCAGCCAATAGTCAAAACCACAGTTTTGGAGCCGGGAAATAGCACAACAGGTTAAGTGCGTATGGTGCAAAGTGCAAAGACGGAAATAAAGACCCCAGTTCAAGCCCCCAGCTCACCACCTGCAGGGGGGTCACTTCACAAGCAGTGAAGCAGATCTGCTATCTTTCTCTCCCCTTCTCTGTCTTCCCCTCCTCTCTTGATTTCTCTCTGCCCTATCTAACAACAACAATAACAACAACAACAAAATGGAAAAAATAACCTCCAAGAGCAGTGCATTAATAGTGCAGGCACTAAGCCCAAGTGATAAGCCTCGAGGCTAAAAACAAAACAACAACAACAAAAACTAGTTTCACACAGAATCCTATTTATTAGCAAATTCTGTTTTCTCAAAATGACCCCAGTGCTAATATGTGACTAAAATCCTTCTCATAATCTTTAATTGCTCCTCCACAAGTTACCTAATCCTCTTTTTTGCTGGTTTCATCTCATCTTCAGTACCATAACAAGTGTACTTTGATACTGTCCATTCCTACCCACCATCTTGACTTTCACAGTTTTATTCCTCATAGAGAAATAAACAGTTGAATGAATAGCTTTATTGAATGGTGTTTTGGAGAGGAAAATCACATTAATGCTTCTACATCTTTTTTTTTATTTTATTTTACTTTTTTGACACCAGGTTATCACTGGAGCTCAGGGCCTACAAACACTACTGCTCCTAGTGACCACATTCTTCTCCTTCTTCTCCTTCTCCTTCTTCTTCTTCTTCTCCTTCTCCTCCTTCCCCTTCTCCTTCTTTCTCTTCTATTTCTTCTTCTTCTTCTCCTTCTCTCTTCCCCTTCCCCTTCTCCTTCTTCCATTTCTTCTTTCCTTACATATAAGGTAAGAAACAGAGAGAGAGATAGAGAGATCATAAGAGACACCCCAGCACTACCTCCACCACTCATGAAAGCTACCCATGCAGCAGTTTCCATGTGGTGATCCAGGTCTCAAGTATAGGAGGAGTGTGTGTATTTTACCAGATATGTTATCTACTACACAGCCCTCCACACACACACAAACACACACTTTTTTTTTTTTGCCTCCAGGGTTATTGCTGGTGCTCCTGCACCATGAATCCACTGCTCCTGGAGATTATTTTTTTCCCTTTTATTGCCATTGTTGTTTTATCATTGTTGTGGTTATTACTATTGTTGTTATTGATGTCATTGTTGTTGGATAGGACAGAGAGAAATGGAAAGAGGAGAGCAAGACCGAGAGGGGGAGAGAAAGACGCCTGTACATCTGATTCACGTGCGACCACCCTGCAGGTGGGGAGCCAGGAGCTCGAACCAAGATCCTTACGCTGGTCCTTGCACTTCATGCCATGTGTGCTTAACCCACTGCGCTACCGCCGGACCCCCAACACACTTTTTTTCATGTAGCTACAAAGCCTCAAACATGCAAAGTACCACTGGTCTCAGGCACACATTTTTATTCTTTTTATTTTAGTTAAAAGGAGAGAAGAGTGGCCAGGCAGTAGCGCACCTGGTTGAGCACACATGTTACAATGCACAAGGCCTCAGGCTTGAGCCCCCAGGTGCCACAAGCAGGGAGGAAACTTTGCAAGTGATGAAACAGTGTTGTAGGTGTCTCTCTGTTTCTCTCCCTCTCTATCACCTCCTCCACTCTCTGTTAGCTGTCTCTATCCAACAAATAAATATAATAAAAAATAAAATAAAAAAGAGAAAGAGAAGAGGAACTGTAATACTATTTCATCATTCATGGAGCTCTCCAGTGCCATCCATGGTATTACATGTGGTGTTGAGACTTAAAATCTCATGCCTCACACATGGTAAGATGCATCCAGTCAGGTGAGTTATTTCCTAGCCCCTATACTTATTATTTTGTTTATATTATTTTGTAGTTATTTAGTTAGTTATTTTATTTTTAGTTATTTAATTTTTGTTATCAGTATCATCACTAGAACTCAGGGCCTACATGGTTCTACTACTCAAGCTGTGCCCTCTTTCTTCTCCTTCTTCTCCTTCTCCTTCTCCTTCTCCTTCTTCTCCTTCTCCTTCTCCTTCTTCTTCTTCTCCTTTTTGATAGTGAGACAGCAGAGACACAATTACAGAAGCCAGAACCCCTACCTCCTGCACCCCCAAAACAATTTTGATCTATACCCCCAGTAGGGGAGAAGTGATAGAAAGGAGAGGATAAGAAGGCTCTGAACTCTAGCTCCCTCAGGATGCACAGAGAGAGTCAGAAAAAGGGAAGAATATTTGGATGTAGTAATAAGGTCATGAGTGTCTTGGAAGGGAAGAGAGGAGTGGACCTGGAAGAAAAACGTAGTAATTATGTACAAATGTAGACAGATAGTTGTAGAGATGATAGTTAACCCATGTCTACAACACTGGCAGAAGTAGCTTGCAGTGGAGTGATTGGGGATTCAGGACTCTGGTGGTGCGAGCAGTGTGGAATTCTACATGCCTGTTGACATGTAATTTTGTAAATCAATATTAAATCACTAATAAAATAAATAAATAGATTAATAGAGTGAGACAGAGAGGGGTAAAGAAAAGATGGGAAAGGGGGCTGGGCAGTGGGTTAAGCACACATGGCGTGAAACCCAAGGACCGGAGTAAGGATCCTGGTTCAAGCTCTGGCTCCCAACCTGCAGGAGGGTCGCTACACAGGCAGTGAAGCAGGTCTGCAGGTGTCTGTCTGTCTTTCTCTCCCCCTCTGTCTTCCTCTCCTCTCTCAATTTCTCTCTGTCCTGTTCAACAGCAATAACAACAACAGCGATGGCAACAAAATGGGGGGGGGGGGAATGGCCTCCAGGAGCAGTGGATAGTGCAGGCACTGAGCCCCAGTGATAATCCTGGAGGCAAAAAAAAAAAAAAAAGTAAAAGAAAGAAAGAAAAGAGAGAGACTTGCAGCATTATGCTGCTCTGAAGCCCCCCTACAGGTAGGGACTGAGGACTTGAACTTGGATCCTCATGTATGGCAACATGTACACTCTACCACATGAGCCATCACCACCTGGTCCCTCTTATTTTCAGTTTTAAGAAGAGGGGAGATATGTAGGCATGTGACCAAACTGCTGCTAGTAATGAAGGACAAGTTTAAATATCACTTTATTGTGGTCCATGAGGTGGCACAGTGGGTAAAGCACTGGACTCTCAAGGATGAGGTCCGGAGTTCGATCCCTAGCAGTATATGTACCAGAATGATTTCTGGTTCTTTCTCTCTCCTTGTCAATCTTTTTCATGATTAAATTAGTAAAATCTTTAAATATAAGTATATGTATCACTTTTTGCAGCCATTCTTCACCATCCACACCTCTAGCTAACAATGTCCTCCTCAAAAATACAGATAGCACGTCCTTGAATAATGTTGATTCCTCCAATATAATTTCCTTACAATTTAATGATAAGAAAATATATTGATTCCCAGTTGTGTTTAGAATTGACAAGTTTATCCCATAACTAGATGTGTTTCAGATTCCATTTCTTCCCACATCTGAAAATGTAGTTCATTTGGTGTGTCTCATTTTAGAATTGGAATGAGTGAGTGATTACAAATTATAACTTCATATTAAAAGTATTCAGAGTCTTTATTTAGACATTTGATGATGCTTTTGTGACCACATTTAGGATATGCCATGAGAACTTGACTCTTGTTTGTATCCGTTGGTTCATGATAAACTTAGTTTGGAAAACTTACTGCATTTTTCTCTGTTTGACTCACAGCACTCACTTTTTGATGCTCAATGCCGCTATGTTCCACCGCTGGGGAGCCAGAGACGACCCGAACTGCCCCTGCGGCTACAGACAGACTATGACCCACATAGTCAACGACTGCCTCCTCTCCAGATTCAAAGGAGGTCTCGAAATTTTACATCAGGCTCAACCTGACGCTGTTAACTGGCTACGGAAGAAGGGCAAACGCTAGAAGATGAAAAGTAGTCTGCTTAGTTAGCTGATCCTTGCTATGTCCCTTTTGCAATTGCATCATTCTTTCATTTGCAACACATTCTGTTAGCACAGCACAGCAAATTCATGTTGCTGGGTAGCAATTTCAGTGGGAGGGAGGGAAGGCATGTAATCAGAACACCAAAGTGAAAGCAAGAGGGTGCCTAGAAGCCTTAAAATATGAATTCTGTTGGGCTGGATGGTGCACCTGCTCTGTCATGCACATTACCAATGTTCCAGGCCACCCCCACTATTTAGGAGGAAGCTTTGGTTCCATAATGTCTTTCCATTCTCTGTCTGAAAAATTCAACCCCTCAGTGAGGAAGTTTGGGCAATGACAGTAAAAAAAAAAAATCAGATGCTTAGATTGTCAAACCCCAAGTGTACCCTTGAATTTTTTTCTACAGGTTATCTGAATTTTCCACTGTAAACTTAAGTAAGAAAACAGAGAGTGTATTTTGTGATAAGTGCTGTCATCTTAACAAACTCTCCACAGGGAAGCATCTATCTCTGGGTAAAGTAATAGGACCATGTAAACCAACTCAAACTAGTTTGATTAAATAGAAACTACCAAGTTGTTTTGTTTTGCTGTAGAATATAAATTCTCTGAAGGTATGCAGCAGTTTCTCAGTGTTTAATACATAGAGTAAAAAGAAAAGTCATTATAAACTACTTCCCCAGATCTTGCTATAATAAAATGTACCTGGGAGTCGGGCTGTAGCGCAGCGGGTTAAGCGCAGGTGGCGCAAAGCACAAGGACCGGCATAAGGATCCCGGTTCGAACCCCGGCTCCCCACCTGCAGGGGAGTCGCTTCACAGGCGGTGAAGCAGGTCTGCAGGTGTCTATCTTTCTCTCCTCCTCTCTGTCTTCCCCTCCTCTCTCCATTTCTCTCTGTCCTATCCAACAATGACAACAACAATAATAACTACAACAATAAAACAACAAGGGCAACAAAAGGGAATAAAATAAATATTTAAAAAAAAAAAGAAAGAAAGAAAATGTACCTAATGTACAAAATAATGAAATACAAACTTACCATTTTTTGGGCCAGCATCAGGCAACCAGAATTGTGTGACTTAGTGGACAGAAATAGGACAATAAGACTATATTAAAATCAAGTCATAAAACCAAGGAAATGGCTCACCTGCTAAAGCAATTTCCTTTTTTTTTTAATTGCTACCAGGGTTATTACTGGGGCTTAGTGATGGCACTACAAATCCACCACTCCTGGCAGCCCTTTTTTTCCTCTTTCTTTTTTTTTTTTTTAATTTATTGAATATGGCAGAGAGAAATTGAGAAGAGAGGGGAAGACAGAGAAGGAGAGAGAAAGATAGACATCTGTAGACCTGCTTCACAGCTCATGAAGCATCTTCCCTGAAGGTGAGTATCAGAGGCTCAAATAGGAGTCCTTGCACATGGCTGTATGTGCAGTTAAGAAAGTGCACCATCACCAGCCCCACTAAAGCACTTTTTTTTTTTTTTTGCCTCCAGGGTTATAGCCGGGGCTTGGTGCCTGCACCAGGAGTCCACTGCTCCTAGAGGCCATTTTTTCCCTTTTGTTACCCTGGTTGTTTTACCATTGTTGTGGTTATAATTATCGTTGTTATTGATGTCATTGTTGTTGGATAGAACAGAGAGAAATGGAGAGAGGAGAGGAAGACAGAGAAGGGGAGAGAAAGACACCTGCTTCACCGCTTGTGAAGCAACTCCCCTGCATGTGGGGAGCTGGAGGCTCGAACAGGGATCCTTACACTGGTCCTTGCACTTTGCACCACACCCACTGTGCTACCACCGACCCCCGAAAGCACTCTTTACCATGTGCAAGGACCAACCACCAAACTGGAACACCTTCACTGGGAAAGCTTTAGAAATGGTGGAGCAGTGCTATAGTGTCTGTAGTGTCTCTCATTCTCTCTCTCCCTCTCTCTATTTCATTCTTCATCTAAAAAATAATAATAAATAAAGCAAGTGTAGTAAGTGGACCTGAAAAAAAAAAAAAGGAGAAAAGAAAAAAGGATAAGCAAACTGACTCTTAGACTTTTTGAAGACTAAGTGGTTGGAGGAAGAAGGGAAGCACAGAAATTTGGTGAGGGGTGTGGTGATTTATACACACTATGTGTCGGTATGAAAATAATCCTGAAATCTTATAAATTTGTAAAAATTATACTAGTAAAAATTACAGATACTTAAAATATTAACTCCAACAGTTAATTTGGAGAATAAAAGATGTCATGTATTTAAATATTTTCCTGCTAGAAAAAAAAATAAAATGATTAGGTTTTCTTTTTTTTAGTGAGTCTTAAATAAATAAATAAATAAATATTCACCAGAAGTAGTGAAACTGTGCAGGTATGAAGGCTCAGCAATAACTTGGGGAAGTGGGGGGAAAAAAAAACCACATAATACCATTCTGAATGATGGAGAGTAAAAAGCACACTTGTGTCTTATGCTCTGTTCATATAAAATTGGGAAGTGCCTCTGAAATACTTTAGATAATCTACAGGTCTTGGACACAAGTCACTTTACCACTGAAACTCCACTTCTAAAATTCAGTGGGCTAATTAAGAAGAATTTTGGTATCAGTCAAGGATAAACATATTAAAGCACTTGTAGTGAATTCAACTGGAGTGTTGGCTTACAAATAATTGCAAACTGGCCATCTCTGGAGAGTAGCCCCCAAACACAGAGACCAGCTGTCCCTAGGGCATAGTTTAAAACTAATCAGCCACATATTTGAATGCTATTTCTTCTAGCCAAGGAACTTAAAAAATTAATTACAGAAATTAAAATGTAGGGGTCATCAGGTAAGATTTTAAAACACAAAATTTAGAGCATTTAACCCAGCCCCTGAATCTCAGTGTATAAATGAATAGACTTGACAGGCACATTTCTGTATATCTCTAGTCATCTTAACTTTTTTGAGAGTTTCATCAAAAGACTGTAATTGCCTGTGTTTAGTGAGGATCGCTAAGAAATGAGCCTCAGTTCTCCTAGCTCATCAGGGAGCCTCTATCCTCCTTTCATTGTAAGCTTTACCCCCATCTCATTACAATCATTGCTGGACATCTAATACACAGCTCTGTTACTGGGCTTTAAAGATGATATAGCCTTTATTCCTTCTTGATTATATCTAAGAAGACTATAAAGGAGACTTTACTTTCTATTGGATCTTTAATAAAACAACTCTTTCTCTCTGTCCCAACCCCCTCTGTCTCTCACCTCCCAGTACACATAGCAAGTTGACACAGATAGAAAGTTAAAAGAGATGGGAGTCAGGCAGTAATGCAGAGGGTTAAGCGCACGTGGCGCAAAGCGCAAGGACCAGCATAAGGATCCCTGTTGGAGCCCCCAGCTCCCCACCTGCAGGGAAATCGCTTCACAGGTAGTGAAGCAGGTCTGCAGGTGTCTTTCTCTTCCCCTCCTTTCTCCATTTCTGTCTGTCCTATACAACAACAATGACAATAATAACTACAATAAAATTAAAAGGGCAACAAAAGGGGAAAATAAATAAATAAATATTTTTTATAAAAGAAGTAACTCTCATCAGTCCTTACTCTCCTCTTTCCTTGTCTTCATCATTACTTCCCTCACTTTGAAGGATACACTCTTTAGGGGCTTGGGTTTTTTTTGTGTAGCATCTTAATGTATCCCTGAAATTCTTCCACCAAGTCAAGGGTCAACATTTTAAGGTGCAAATGATTGCATGTGGCCTTTCATTATTCCTTCAGGATTTACATAATGCCTGTTAAGTGTTTCTAAAATGTATCTCAGGTCAACGTTAATGGATAAAAAGTGTTGAATGGAAAGGCACTGAGTATCTAAATTTTTTTATAATAATTGTTATGGAAGTAATTTCCCATTATAAGTCTTTGCACTATAAATTACATTATTCCCCGAGACATAACTTTGACATATGATATGGATTTCCTATGTTCTGGGACATTTATTTCCCCACTATTGCATTCCAAGGGCAGGAGTTACACCTTTTTTATTTAATTTTTTATTTATAAAAAGGAAACATTGACAAAACCATAGGATAAGAGGGGTACAACTTCACACAATTCCCATCACCCATCCCTTCCCCTGATAGCTTTCCTGTTCTTTAACCCTCTGGGAGTATGGACCCAAGGTCATTGTGGGATGCAGAAGGTAGAAGTTCTGGCTTCTGTAATTGCTTCCCTGCTGAACATGGGTGTTGACAGGTCGATCCATACTCCCAGCCTGTCTTTCTCTTTCCCTAGTGGGGAAGGGCTCTGGGGAAGCAGAGCTCCAGGACACATTAGTGGGGTTGTCTGTCCAGGAAAGTCTGGTTGGCATCATGATAGCATCTGGAACCTGGTGGTTGAAAAGAGAGTTAATGTATAAAGCCAAACAAATCGTTGACCAATCATGGACCTAAAGGCTGGAATAGTGTAGATGAAGAGTTGGGAGGTCGTCCATTTTGTAGATAGCTAGAAGGCATATTTTAGTTATATTCCAAAGAGTCTGTGGCTATACTAGTGGTTTTACGTTTGTTTGTTTGTTTGTTTGTTTGCCTGAGCCTGAAATCTGATATACAGGTGGATCCTAATTATTGTTTGGGGAGATGATGTCATGGCTGGCAGAAGGACCAGAAAGCTGGATCAGGGAAAAGAGTAGCTCCCAAATATGGGAAAGGTGTATAAATATTATTGACTGTAAACCCCATCAACTTGATGTTACCTGGGGCCCATATTCAGTTTAGGAGCCTATGTGACCTCTGCATCCCTGTAGATTTAAGCTCACATTCTGTGGTCATGAATAGGAATGTTCCAAGCTGCCTCAATATCAGGACCCATCTTCTTCTGGTGTAGCATAGAGTATATTGTGCAGCCTCCCTTCGGAGGATGGAACATTCTCTACCGTTGTTGATCCAAGTTGAGGTCAAGGTCTTATGGGGGCCCACAAAAGGTTCTATTGTGTTGTTCCTGATAGGAATGACTGATAACAATGGAGAGAGGGATTTAGAGAGGTGTAGGCCCTTCCTGTCTATTTGGGAATCTCAGGACTCCCCAAATAGGGCCCCAGCTGATGGGGTGGCCTGATAGTGACTAAAGAATCATCATTAAAGTATACCAGTTTCTTGGCCTTATTCAGCTTTTGCAGTCCTTGCTCTGATGAGGTTAGTTTTGGAGTGAGTGAGAGAATTGTAATAGGAAGTAGGTGAGGAGGGTATCTAAGACTAAGTAGACACTATTACATTATGAACTAGGAGTTACATCTTTTTTAATCTTTGTATGTCCAGAATATAGGTCAGTGCAAAGGAACATAGTAAGCCTTCAACATGGATTTCTTTTTTTATTTATTAAATTTTTTTTTTTTTTTTTTTTTACCAGAGCACTGTTTAGCGCTTGCTTATGGTGATACAGGAGATTGAACCTGGGACTTTGGAGCCTCAGGCATGAGAGTCTGTTTGCATAACCATTATGCTATCTACCCTCCGCCCAACATGGATCTCTTAAATATGTAGATGGATATATATATATATATATATATATATATATATATATATATATATTAGGGTGATCATGATAGAGTGGTAGTTATTTATGCTTAGTAGACTGATTCTGGCTGTATGTAGACTTAACTCTATTCTGTAATTATTGCAACAGTTCAATGTGTTTAATTGTATCCTAAAGGTGCATAAAATTTTAGAGTAGTTTGTTTTATTTTTCCCTAGTACTAATTCCACATTTTTCTGAAGGAATAGCAGGCACTGTGGCAATCCTGTAGAATTTTTGCATAAAATCAAGTCAGTAGTTGCCATTTTTATTTATTTATTTTGCATTTTCATTTTTTTATTATTAGAAGTACATGGGGGGGGCAAGCGGTAGCACACCAGTGGACATGGCATGAAGTGCAGGAATCCACTTAAGGATCTTGGTTCAAACCCCAGCTCCCCACCTACAGGGGGATCGCTTCACAAGCGGTAAAGCAGGTCTACAAGTGTTTATCTTTTTGTCTCCCTCTCTATCTTCCCCCTCCCCACCCCCAACCATTTCTCTCTGCCTTATCAAAAAAGTCAAAATAGATGGCCACCAGGAGCAGTGGATTTGTAGTGCAGGCACTTCTTCTTCTTCTAGCGTTTGCCCTTCTTCCGTAGCCAGTCAACAGCGTCAGGTTGAGCCTGATGTAAAGTTTCGAGACCTCCTTTGAATCTGGAGAGGTGAGCCACAGCAATAACCCTGGAAGCAAAAAAAAAAAAAAAAAAAAAAAGTATGTTACAAGATTGTAAGATTACAACATGTACTTCCACACCATACCCACCACCAGTAGTTGTCATTTTTTTTATATTTATTTATTTTCCCCTTTTTCTTGCCCTTGTTTTCTATTGTTGTTGTAGTTATTATTGTTGCTGTTGTTAGCTAGGACAGAGAGAGGAGGGGAAGACAGAGAGGGGGAGAGAAAGAGAGACACCTGCAGACCTGCTTCACCTCCTGTAAAGTACCTCCCCTGCAGGTGGGCAGACGGGGGCTCGAACCTTATGCCAGTCCTTGCATTTCGCACAGAAGCTATCATTTTTAAAAGACTCCAAATTGTTGAGGTAATTGGAGTCTAAGCAATTGAGTAATCAGAAGAATTTTTAGAAGAGGAAGGGCAGTGGTACACCTGGTTAAGCACACACATTACCATGCGCAAGGACCTGGGTTCAAGTTCTTATACCCACATGTGCTGCAAGATTTTTGCTGTCCCTCTCTCTCTATCCTCCCCTCCTATCTCAGTTTCTCAGTGTCCTATCTTATAAAAGAACGGAAAAAAATTAAAAGGGAAAAATGGCCACTAGAAGCAGTGGATTCATCAGATTGGCATCAAATCCCAGTGATAACCCTGGTGGCAATAAAAAATTCGAATAAAAAAAATAAAAGTAAGGTAAATGTTTTTAAAAAAGAGAGAAAGAGTCCTTCTTGGAGATTATTTAATAATACTCTGTGCAAGTACCTTATAAGCATGGTCTCATTTAATTTTTTTTCTTTTTTACTTCAGACACCAATATAGTTTGGCATAGCCCTGATATTGATCCTCTATGGAAAAATGTTGAGATTTTGTTCATCTGAGAGGTTTTTTTTGCATTAATTTTAATTCTTTAAAATATGGTATCAAAACATTATTTACCTTGTTTGCTGTGGAAAGGGTTGTTTGGTTGGTTTGTTGGTTTTTGTCTTGTTTTGTTTTGTATCCCCATGCATTTTATACCTTAGTCCAGTTAATAGTTTTAAGAGGCTAGGACTATTTTCTACCTGTACATTGAGGGCACTGTAAGTCAGTATAGTTTTCACTTTCCCACAGCTAGTAAGTACTAATAATGGAGGAACCATGACTGGAATCCAGATACCTGACCTCAGTTTCCAATTTAGGCACATAATTTCACATTGGGTTTTAAAGATGATATATGCTTTATTTCTCCCTGATGTTAAAGTCTTTTTAACTTTTATAGTTAAGACTTTGTAGTCTTCTTAAAGAGACTAAGCTTCTTAAAGTCTATAAAAGACATCCTGAAGAGAAAACTGAGAAGACAAGTAATTTGAGGTTGCTTAGATTCACTCAATTGCCCTATAGTAGAATCAGATCAGAACACAGAATCCCTCACCTGTTATTAAGACATAGTACCAGAGGCTGGGCTATAGTGCAGCGGGTTAAGCGCACATGGTATGAAATGCAAGGACCGGCCTAAGGATCCCGGTTCAAGCCCCCAGCTCCCCACCTGCAAGGGCGTCACTTTGCAAGCGGTGAAGCAGGTCTACAAGTGTCTATCTTTCTCTCTTCCTCTCTTCTCCTCTCCTCTCTCGATTTCTCTCTGTCCTACCCAACAACAACAACAGCACTAACAACAATAACAACTCCAACAAGGGCAACAATAAGAGCAACAAAATGGGAAAAACAGCCTCCAGGAGCAGTGGATTTATAATGCTGGCACCAAGCCCCAGCAATAACCCTAGAGTCAAAAAAAAAAAAAAAAAAAAAAGGCTCCCGGCCTTCTCAGAATGAAAAAGAATTATGAGGACAACAAACTGAGATTTCAGGAAAAGGAAAAAAAGAAAGAAAAAAGAAAAAGACATAATACCATGAGACATCTCTGTGGGTGTGTCACACTCTCCAGGCTGCAGGGTTCATTCTTTCAGTAACTGTTTGTTAATCATCTACTAGGTACTACACATTGTGTATATGGTATAATGCAGCTGACTTGTCAAAGTCGCTGAGGGAAGGTAATCCTATAAGAAAATTGTTCATTCTTCACTCTGCCAAGGCCTCTAAAATAAACACAGAATAGATTCCAAGAAGTTCACTGACAAAATGGCACAGATATGCAACCAAAAATTTTGGAATATAGTATAATAAACTCTACCACAAAAGGGCTGAAAGGTTGTAGAGCCTCTGTTCCAGGTTCTGAGTATTTGGTTGCCTTAGTTTAGTGAACAACTTCAGAATTTAAAATTGACTAACATGTACTGACATGAAAATTCAAAGAAATATAAAGTAAGCTTCCAGTCTTTCAGGTGTCTATAGCTGACTTGAAGATAGAAAAAAAAAAACATATGCAGATAACATGTTGAATATTTTTCTGATCTCCTAATTAGGTACTTGTTAGGGATTCTCAGAGCTTCCAACACTTCTGTATAACATATTCATCCCTTCCATCCCTTGCTAAGAATGTGCCATTTGCCTGCTCTTTGGCAGACATTATTCTAAGTATTGTCAGTGTAAGTATGCATAAAATGGACAGAAATTCTGTTCTCAGTGAAGTTGGATAAACTTTGCATAGCAATCAGCACTTAAAACAGGGAGATGGGACAGTGTGGTCAAGGAAATCTTCAAATGTTGACATTTGAACAGAGACCCCAACAGCAAAGAAAATGCATCTATCAAGTGAGGACAGTGGAGCAAAAATCAGAAACAGAAAGGCAAGACTAAAATTAAGAACGACCATGGCCATTACCGTTAATGAAAATGCAACTGTTGGGCATTATGCCAGCTCCCCTGGATTTCTTGATGCTGTGGTCTATTTACATAATCATTGTTTTGCCTGAGACCTGCCCTGCCTGCAGGGTAGTGGTTAATCCCACTAGTTAGAACCTTCACAACAGCTGCTATGGAAGCTTTCTACCTTCTCGCTCTTTTCTTTTCTCCACCCCCTCTCCTACTTGCCACTTCCAGTTAAAGATATATAAAGGCGTTGTCTCTGATCAATAAAGGCATTGCATTGCGTTCCCACTCCACCACAAGTTCCTGGTCTCTCTTCTGCGTCACTGAGTAAGCAGCAGCCCAAGTTGGCTCCAGTCGAGTTCTCTCCAACCCAGAGAGCACGTGCTCAGGAAGAAATGCCCTCAAGCTAGCCCAGCAGCAAACTGGTGCAGCTTCTATAGAAAATATGGAGAGTCCTTTTAAAAAAATGGAAATGAAAATGGGCCTGGGCCTGGGCCTGGTGGTGGCACACGCAGTTAAACACACATATCATCAAGTACAAGGACCCACTTCAAGCCCTTGCTCCCCACCTGCAGAGGGGACACTTCACAAGTGGTGAAGCAGGTCTACAGGTATCTATCTTTCACTCTCCTCTCTATCTCCTTTTCTCTCAATTTCTCTCTGTCCTATCTAATAAAAATTAGAAGGGGAGGGGAGAAAAGGAACAAATGGCCCCCTGGGAACAGTGGATTGCTAGCACCAAGTCCCACCAATAACCCTGATGGAAGGAGGAAGAGAGGGAGGGAGGAGAAGAGAGAGAGAGAAAAGAAAAGGGAAAATGGGGGCCAGGTGCTGACACACCTGGTTGAGTGCACACATTACCTAGTGGCCTGACAGGGTTTAAATCTCTGCTTCCCCACTTACAGGGGGGAAACTTCATGAGTGGTGGAGCAGTGTTTCAGGTCTCTCTTACTCTCACTCTCCCCTTCCCCATCATTTCCCTCTGTCTCTATCATAAAAAAGAAAAAAAAAAAAAGGTGGGAGAAATGACCGCCAGGAGTGAAGTCATGATGCAAGCACAGATCCCCAACGATAACCCTGATGGCAAAAACAAACCAAAAAACTACCATATAGTTTCACTCATACATGGAATATAAAATTTTAAAGCATGGGAGTCAGGCGGTAGTGCGTGGGTTAGGCACAGGTGGCGCAGTTCGAGCCCCCAGCTCCCCACCTGCAGGGGAGTCGCTTCGGTGAAGCAAGGCAGTGAAGCAAGTCTGCAGGTGTCTATCTTTCTCTCCCTCTCTCTGTCTTCCCCTCCTCTCTCCATCTCTCTCTGTCCTATTCAACAACGATGACATGAATAATAACTACAACAATAAAACAACAAGGACAACAAATGGGAATAAATGTTTTTTAAAAATTTTAAAGCACACAAACTTGCAAAAACAAAGTGACCAAACTCAAATCAAAATGCACCCTTCCCAGGGCCTTTGAAAACATCAGTAGTTCTCCCAATGTCACAGATATGAGTTGACTAGTATTTCTGCAACTGTCTATCTATATTTATACATATTTGCCCTTTTTTTTTTACCCTATGGTCCTACTTTCTCTTCCTTTGTAAGTCATATCTACACCCATTACTATTTCCAAATGTCCTTCCTTTTTTCTCTTCTTTCTCTGAGTCCTGATGGACTGGACTTCAGAGCCCTCTGGTCATCTTCCCCTAACAGTTCTCCCCCTCTGGGATTATGGACAAAAATTCTTTATGGGTTGCAGAAGGTGGGAGTTCTGGCTTCTGGAATTGCTTCTCCACTGGATATGGGTGTTGGCAGGTCAATTCATACCCCCAGCCTGCTTCTATCTTTCCCTTGTGGGATAGGGCTCTTGAGAGGTGAGGTTCCAGTACACACTGGTGAAGTCATCTGCCCAGGGAAGTCAGGAGGGAATCATGATAGCATCTGAAACTTGGTGGGTGAGAGGTAGTAAGATATAAAGCAGGACAAAATCTTATCTCAGATTTTAAGAATCTAATAAATATACAATCCTTGGATTAATAGAATCACTGTCATAAAGCCCAGCCCCAGGGAGTCAGACAGATCTAGATATGTATCTGGTGCTACCACTTGGACAAATTACTTGACCCCTGTAAGTCACAATCTCTTTCTCTGAAAAATGAAAATATTAGCAGTATCCAACTTCTAGACCTATTGTGCTGATTAAATTCAATAATGAATGCCATGATGAACATAATGATACATCACTCCTGGCCACCCTTCAAGGAAGAAGTTACTGTCCAGATGCAGGAAGTGTAGGCAGCAAGCAGCCTCTCCAGCTTTCATTCTCGCTCAGTTAGTTAGTGTTGGCTGTGAGAAGCTTCGACTCAAGGACATGCCCTTTCTGGGGCAGTCTATCCTTGTGACTGAGTGAGGGTGGAGTATAATAAACACTTGGCCATTTTAACCTAAGAAAGTCAGGACACCCTGGCAGCAAATTCTTCGGAAATTTCTACTAGATTGGCTGAGAATTTCAGGAGCCCCATTCTGCTGCCTGTTCTTTTTGTTCATAGATGATCCCCTAATAAATAGCTCGCAAACAGCAACTTAGGATCTGCTTCCAGAGAACCAAACCTGAGTTGGATCAGCACAGCTCTGAGCATATGAATCATAAATATTCAAAAGCACTAGGTAAAGGGCCAGGTAGTGGCCCACCCAGTAAAGCATGCATGTTACCATGTATGAGAACCTGGGTTTAAACCCTCTCACCACCACCACATGGGAGCACTCTTAGGAGGGAGGGTTTACAAGTGGTGGAGCAGTGCTATGGTCCTACCCATTCTCTTTTTTTTATATTTGTATTTATTTACGGATAATGACAAAGAGAAGTTGAGAAGAAAAGGGGTGTAAGGGAAGGAGTAAGAAATACCTGCTCACCACTCAGGAAGCTTCCCCTTTACAGTCGGGTACCAGTAGCTTGAACCTGGGTCTTTCTGCATTGTAATGTATACACTCAACCGGGTCTGCCACCATATGGCCCCCTCCTTCTCTTTATCTCACCCTCTATCAAAAAAGGAAAAAGAAAAGCTACTAGGAGTAGTAGAGTCATGCAGGCACTGGTGATAACACTAGTGGGGAAAAATCATTAGCCAGTAATATGATATAATTATAATAAAATAAATAGCTCATGAAGATAAGAGTAAAGTTGCTTGCTTTTTCCCCAATATGGTCTATAATGACACTAAGATTAAAATGAGAAAGAGTACTATGGACATAGTTAAGAGTATGCAAACAGGGGGCCGGGCGGTAGCATAGCGGGCTTCAAGCACAGCAAGGACTGGCTAAGGATCCCAGTTCGAACTTGAGGATATGGTACTAAGTAAAATAAGTCAAAGATAAACAAACATCGTGTGATTTCATTTATACATGGAATCTAAAATTAAATAAACATGCCTCATATAATATAGTGGTTATGAAAGTATTGGAGTTGAGAAAATTAGGTGAAAAGAATTGAGAGAATAATCTTAAGTTGTAAATTAAATAAGTCTTGGGGGTAGAGTATACAAGATGGGTCCATAGGCAATAAGATTGTATTGCAAATTCAACAAAAATTCTAATAATAGATAATAAATGAACCTACTGTGGTAATCATTTCATATTGTATAAGATATCAAATCATTATATTATAACACATGAAATTAACTTAATGTATATCAATTACAATTCAACAAAACATATATACATGTACATGAGTATGTTTTCTGGGTAATCACAATTTAACAACTGAAGGTGATTTATGAAATTAAACCCACTTGCTACTTTGGAGAAAAAGATTATAATTTTCTCTCTCCTCAAAATGCAGAGTAACATTTAGGGTTTTCTTTGGTATATTACACACTTATCAGTTTTACTAAACAGTCTCCACCACCTGTCCTTCCCCTCCCCTACCCTTTCCTCCATTCACATGGATTATATCCATTGGGTTCTTAACAGCCATTGTTAGTTAAAAGATATCTTGGGTCTTCAGAATTCAGTTTATATATTGGACAAGGGGCAGGTGAGTGTGCCACTAAACTAATAAATTTCTTCTCTAGAAATCTGGTTTTGGAACAAAAAGTATATCAGATTAATTTGTTCCCTGTGGTTGGACAGGAACATATAAAATCAGTAGAATTAGCGGTGGGAAGGTACTCAATGGTAAAGTCCCTGTTTGGCATGAATGAGACCTGGGTTAGATTTCCAGCACCGTCAACAACAATAATAACTACAACAATAAAACAACAAGGGCAACAAAAGCGGATAAATAAATAAATATTTATTAAAAAAAGATTTCCAGCACCACATGACAGTTTTATCAGCTAGAAAAGAAACATGAAAAAGAGTAGATGCCATTCTTCTTCTTCTAGCGTTTGCCCTTCTTCCGTAGCCAGTCAACAGCGTCAGGTTGAGCCTGATGTAAAGTTTCAAGACCTCCTTTGAATCTGGAGAGGTGGCAGTCGTTGACTATGTGGGTCATAGTCTGTCTGTAGCCGCAGGGGCAGTTCGGGTCGTCTCTGGCTCCCCAGCGATGGAACATAGCGGCGCACTGGCCATGGCCTGTCCGATAGCAATTGAGGAGGGCCCAGTCATAACGTGCTAGGTCAAAGCCGGGTTGACGCTTGCAGGGGTCTGTGATGAGGTCTTTGTTCTTTACCTCAGCTGACTGCCAACTCTGTTTCCAAGAGACTGGAACAGAGAAGTTCAGTGTAGGCATAGGGGACCAGATTGGGTGACGAGACGTCAAGCGTTGGACAGGGTGGGCGAAGATATCCGCGTATATTGGCAGGTCCGGTCGAGCGTAGACATGGGAAATTAACTTAGATGATGCCGCATCCCGACGAATATCTGGCGGGGCGATGTTGCTAAGAACTGGCAGCCATAGAACCGGGGTGGAACGGATGGTTCCAGAAATTATCCTCATGAAGGAATATAATTTGGAATTGACCAAGTGGACATGGGGGCTACGGAACCATACTGGGGCACAGTATTCTGCAGTGGAATAGCATAATGCCAGAGATGATGATCGTAGTGTGGAAGCGCTCGCGCCCCATGAGGAGCTGGCCAGTCTTGCAATGATGTTATTCCTCGTGCCCACCTTTGCTGCAGTTTTTATGAGATGTTTGTGAAATGACAGAGTGCAATCGAGAGTAACGCCAAGATAGACTGGCTGGGCTTCATGCCGGATTCTCGTATCGCCAAGCTGCACATTAAGCTCACGCGAGGCCAAGGCATGGTGTAGATGGAAAACAGATGCCATGATAGTGGAGCAGTACTTTAAGCATTCTCTCTCTTTGTCTCTCTCTCTCTCTCTCTCTCTCTCTCTCTCTTTCTCTTTCTTTCTTACACTTATGATTTTACCAGAGCACTGCTAAGCTTTGGCTTATGGTGGTGTGGGGGATTAAATCTAAGACTATGGAGCTTCAGGCATGAAAATCTCTTTGCATAACTATTATGCTATCTACCCCCACCCACTTTTTCTCCTTTTTATTCATGATTTGATAATGGTTTATAGGATTTTAAGGTTACAGGGCTTTAGTTCTACAGTGCACCCTCCACCAAAGTTCTGTGACACCCCCTCCCTTCCCTATGGTGATAATTGCCATAGTTCTCACAAAGTCTTAGAGACAGTGTGATCAGGTTTTTTTTTTATGTGTTTCAATTCCCTATATCCACATATAGACAAAACCATATAGAATTTGTCTTTCACTTACTTACTTGGCTAAATGTAATCACCTCCTTATAATAAGTTTTTAAAAATCAGTAGAATTGAGTGGTGATTCCAGCCCTGCAGACTAGAAAGCTAAGAAATCAAGAGTAGTGGTCTGCAAGGTGGCGCAATGGTAAAGCTTTGGACTCTCAAGCATGAGGTCCTGAGTTCAGTCCCACACATGTGCCAGAGTGATGTCTGATTCTTTCTCTCTCCTCCTATTTTTTTCACAAATAAATAAAATATTTTTAAAAAGTAAGAAAGAAATCAAGAGTACAGTGACATAACAGAAACAAAGAATTCAAAGAACTAATGTTATTGAGTGCTCACTAGGTAACAGGCACAATGATAAGGTTTTTTACACACATCACTGCTTAATTATAAGAACCACTTGTGAGAAACTACTGTTATTATATTCATTTTACAGATGAGCACACAGAGTGGTTAAGTAAATTGTCCAAAATCAGAGGTTCTTGTCAGAGAAAATTCAAACTCAATCTGTCTCTAGATCATTTGTTCTAAACCACCAAGTCCTGACTCCAGTGCCATTTTGTTCCTTAGGTTTGAGTGCGTTTTTCTCTCTGAATCCTGCAAAAATAACCCAGTGTCACTGTAGAAAATTACCTCTCTCTCTCTCTCTCTTTTTTTTTTTACTTAGCTTAAGTTGGATTCTGTTTCTTACAACCAAAAATGTCTTAAGTAGCACATTAGTGACAATCAGGGATCAACAGTTACAGTTCCTAGGAACTCAATAAACAGTGGATAAATGGAAAAAATGAACAAGTAAAATCTCATTACCAGAAACCCTCCTCTGCTTTAGGCTACTGGACCACTTAATTCATGACAACTCCAGACGCAGATTCCCTGAGGAGTGTCTCTTATTTGTGCCCTGTACACAGCAGATGTTCCATCCTTGGGCATTTTAGTAGTAGGTGGATAATTTCCTGGAAATGGAATGAGTTCTTCATGTTCTGAAGTGGTGGTACAGACAATACCCTCCTCTGTTATCTTGGCATTTAAGGCACAGATGTAGTACTTGGTTAGTAGGAAAAAAAAAAAAGGCAGGGGGAAGAGAAATGCATGTAGGTAGAAATTTTGAAAAATAAAACCCTATTACTTATGGCAAGATTAACAAGACTGAAGTGAGCTTTGGAGCCAAGCAAAGCTGTATTTGAACTCCTGACAGCTCCACCTCATCATCTCTGTGACACTGAAGTACTCTTTTAATGTTTCTCTTAACGACATGTTATAAATCGGGGGAGGGGGATTTTTTTTTTATAAAATCAGAGTGTGTGAAAGCAACCACAGCACTAAAACTTCCTTCAATGTATTGGAGGCCAGGCTCAAACCTGGGCTGCACACATGGCAAAGCAACATACTATCCAAGTGAGCAAATTGACCAATCCTACATTTTTGAAATACTACTTTGAAAGTTCAACCAGGGACTTTGTACGTGGTAAAGTGTATACTCTAGCAGATGAATTATCTCCTGGTTCCCCCAGCCTAAGGGGTTCTTTCTAAACACATCTTCTGTACTCTGCTCTAGTCCATTATTGAGACTCCAGATAGAGGTGTTATACATCTATATTTAATTTAACAGGACAGAGAAATTGATGTGTGTGTGTGTGTGTGTGTGTGTGTGTGTGTGTGTGTGTGTGTGTGTGTAGAGAGAGAGAGAGAGAGACCTGCAGCATACTTGACTATTCATGAAGATTCTCCCTCGCAGGTGGGGACTGGGTGCTTGAACCTGAGTCCTCAAACATGGTTGATATGTGTGTTCTACTGGATGTGCCACTACCCAGCACTTATTATTGTTGTTTTGATTGGTTTTGTGGCATCAAGTTGTGGTACATGCACAATTTCAGCATTCCTTGTCAAATTTTTTTCAGTCTTTAACTTCAGATGGACAGAGAGACAGATTCACAGGACCAGAGCTTCCTATGGTGTCATGATAACCCCAGACTATGTACATAACAAAGTACACAGCCTACCAGGTGAGCTATCCCTTCACCCCAAGTAATCTTTTCAGCATGTTATATTTCACTTTATCAAGTTCTAATGTGAGTGCTAAGATAAGGCTTCAGAGAAAGTGATATGAGCATATTAATAAGAAAAGAGGGAAGCAAGATGCCATCAGCATTAATGCACTCAATTCATGAGTCACAGTCACAGGTCAAACTTCATTATCCCCAAATGTATATAGCAAGTGATTTATTAGCAGTTTTTATTCCCATATCCTGCCAACATGTTTCAGCATAAATAAAAATGAATAGGACCACGTGGTACTTTCATAATTTAACCAACATTCATGGAACACAATCCTGTACCAGACACTATGCTAGGACTGAGATGATTCTGAAGGCATTAAAAGAAAACTTAACCTACATATGTAATGTTAGATATGCTATATGTTTCAGGAAGATCACAGAAAATGGTGTAGCCATTTGTTGTTATTCCTCTGGTAACTAGCTACTAAGAATGAGGATAAAGAGGAACTCACAGGCTAGAAAGATAACTCACATAGATGGTATGCTGACTTTGTTATGTTCAGGAGCCAGGTTCAAGCCTGGCCCCCACCACACTGATGGTAGGTCTGTTTCTCTATCTCTATCACTGTCTTTCTGTTAGAAAAGTCGGCCTAGAGGGCAAAATCCCAGTAATGACAAAAATTAATAAATAAATAATAAAAATTTTAAGGTTAAATAAAGAGGAACTCAAATGATGGAGACGTGACTCAGTAGCAGGATGACTGCTTTATATGTATTAGGCCCTGGGTTCAGTCCCTGTCACCTATTATGCCAGAGTGGTGCCCAATTTCTGTGTGTCTCTTTATGTGCCTCTCTCCCCTTTTCTCTCTCTCTCTCTCTCTCTCTGTAATATACACACAATTTAAAAAAATTCTTTATAAAATGGAAACACCAACAAGACCACAGGATAAGAGGGGTACAGTTCCACACAATTCCCACCACCAGAACTCCGTATCCCATCCCCTCCCCTGATAGCTTTCTTAATTTTTTATCCCTCTGGGAGTATGGGCCCAGGGTCATCATGGGATGCATAAGGTGGAAGGTCTGGCTTTTGTAATTGCTTCCCCGCTGAACATGGGCGTTGACAGGTCAATCCATACTCTCAGTCTGTCTCTTTCACTAGTGAGACGGGGCTCTAGAGAAGCAGAGCTACAGGACACATTGGTGGGGTCATCTGCCCTGGGAAGTCTGGCTGGCATCATGATAGCATCTGGAATCTAGTGGCTGAAACACACACAATTTTTTCTGAAAAGAAGAACTTGAGTTTGTATCTCAAACTGAGGATTTCTTCAATAGTATAATAATTTTATTAATCCTTTACCACATTTCTAACATGAAAATTAAATGTCAGCTAAGCCTAAGAATTTCAAGTTTTTTTTTCAAAAAAATCATTTCAAGCTGGAATAATTCAAGCATAATATCAATATGAGAAAATACATCTGTTTTCTAATACCATTGTTGTAAGAGGAAAAATAATGGTTTCTCAAAAATGCCTCCAACCCAGTTGCCCAAATATGTGACTATGTAAACTTACCTGCAGAAGAGACTCTGCAGATGTTATTAAATAATCTTTAGGGGAAAATTAATTCTGAATTATCCAGTTGGGCCTAATGCAATCAAAGCATATTTATTGCAGGAGTCGGGCTGTAGCACATCCATCCACCTGAACACACATGTCACTGTGCCCAAGTACCCAGGTTCAAGCCTCTGTTCTCCACATGCAAGAGAGAAGCTCCACAAGTGGTGAAGCAAGGCTTCAAATGTATCTCTGTCTTTCTCAATCTCTTTCTCCCCCTTCCCTCCCAATTTTTCTATCTCCCTCTAGTTAATTAATTAATTAATTAATTATTCTTAAAAGAATCTTTTTTAAAATTTCTTTATTGGGAAATTAATGTTTTACATTCGATGGTAAATACAATAGTTTTTAAATGCATAGCATTTCCTACTTTTTCATATAACAATACAACCCCCACTAGGTCCTTTGTCATCCTTTTTGGACCTGTATTCTCCCCCACCATAACCCACCCCAGAGTAGTTTACTTTGGTGCAACATGCCAATTCCATTTCAGGCTCTACTTGTGTTCTCTCTTCTAATCTTGTTTTTTCAACTTCTGCCTGAGAGTGAGATCATCCCATATTCATCCTTCCATTTCTGACTTATTTCACTTAACATGAATTTTTCAAGGTCCATCCAAGATCGGCTGAAAACGGTGAAGTCACCATTTTTATAGCTGAGTAGTATTCCATTGTGTATATATACCACAACTTGCTCAGCCACTCATCTGTTGTTGGACACCTGGGTTGCTTCCAGGTTTTGGCTGTTACAAATTGTGCTGCTAAGAACATATGTGTACACAGATCTTTTGGGATGGGTGTGCTGGGTTCCTTAGGATATATCCCTAGGAGAGGAATTGCAGGATCATAAGGATCATTTCTAGCCTTCTGAGAGTTCTCCAGACTGTTCTCCACAGAGGTTGGACCAATTTATATTCCCACCAGCAGTGCAGGAGGGTTCCTTTGACCCCACAACCTCTCCAACATTTGTGGATGTTACCTTTTCTAATGTATGACATTCTCACAGGAGTGAGGTGGTATCTCATTGTTGTCTTTATTTGCATTTCTCTGACAATCAAAGACTTGGAGCATTTTTTTCATGTGTTTCTCAGCCTTCTGGATCTCTTCTGTGGTGAATATTCTGTCCATGTCCTCCTCCTCCCCCCTCATTTTTGGATGGTGTTATTTATTTTCTTGTTGTTGAGTTTGGCAAGATCTTTATATATTTCTGTTATTAGCCTTTTCTCTGATGTATGGCATGTAAAGATCTTCTCCCATTCTGGAAGTGGTCTCTTGGTTTGGGTAGTGGTTTCTTTTGCTGTGCAAAAGCTTTTCAATTTGATGTAGTTTCATAGGTTTATACTTGCCTTAGTCTTCTTTGTATTTGGATTCATTTCATTAAGATGTCTTTAAAATTTATGCAGAAAAGAGTTCCGTCAATATTTTCCTCTAAGGATCTGATAGTTTCTGGTCTAACATCCAAGTCCTCGATCCACTTGGAATTTACTTTTGTATTTGGTGAAATATAGTGGTTCAGTTTCATTCTTCTGCATGTTTCAACCCATTGTTTCCAACACCATTTGTTGAAGAGACTCTGCTTTGCCCATTAATAGTCTGGGCCCCTTTGTCAAAGATTAGATGTCCATAGGTGTGGGGCCTCACTTCTGGCCTCTCAATTCTATTCCACTGGTCAGTGTGTCTATTCATGTTCTAGTACCAAGCAGTTTTGATTACAATGGCCCTATAATACAATTTGAGATCTGGGAGTGTGATGCCTCCAGTTCTATTCTGTCTTTTCAAGATTGCTTTGGCAATTCTAGGTCATTCCTAGTTCCAGATAAACATTTGTAACATTTGTTCTATTCTCCTAAAAAATGTGGTTGGGATCTTGATGGGGATAGCATTAAATTTGTGTATGGCTCTGGGTAGTATATTCATTTTGATGATGTTAATTCTTCCAGTCCATGAACATGGAATATCTTTTCACTTCATTGTATCTTTTTCTATTTCCTTGAGTAGTGACTCATAATCTGTTATGATATCTCCTCTTTAATTTATGATCCAATTTTTTTGGGTCATCTCCTTTTTTGTTTTGTGAGTATGGCTAAAGGTTTGTTGATTTTGTTCACTCTTTTAAAGAACCAACATTTACTTTCGTTGGTCTTTTGTATGGTTTTTCTTATTTTCAATGTTATTTATTTATGCTCTAACTTTAGTTTTTCTGTACTTCTGGTTACTTTAGGGTACCTTTGTTCTTCTTCTTCTAGGTCTTTAAGGTGTGCAATCAGGCTCTTCATTTGTGCTTTTTCTTGTTTCCTTATGTGCGCTTGTATGGCTATGAACTTCCCTCTCAGTACTGCCTAAGCTGTGTCCCAAATATTTTGATAGCTTGTGTCTTCATTTTCATTGAACTCTCTAAATATTTTGATTGCTTCCTTTATTTCCTCTTTGATCCAGTAGTTGTTAAGGAGTATACTGTTGAGCTTCCACATTTTGGGACTATTACTGATCTTTTGTTGATTGTTAAGTGTTAGTTTAATTCCACTGTGGTCTGAGAAGATGCTTGGGATGAGTTCAATGGTCTTGAATTTGCTGATGCTGTCTTCGTGGCCTAACATATGGTTTATCCTTAAGAATGACCCATGTGGGCTTAAGTAAAAAGTGTATTCCAGTTTCTTGGGATGAATGACTCTGAAAATATCCAATAGTTCTAGTTTATCTATCTCCTGATTTAGTTCCCTCATGTCTTTACTGATTTTCTACCTGAATGATCTGTCCAGTTGAGAGAGTGGGGTGTTGAAGTCCCTACTATGAGTGTGTTGCTGTTAATATATTGCAGTAGCTCTTTCAGTAGATATTTGATGTATTTAGATGGCATCTCATTGGGTGCATAGATGTTAATAATTATTAAGTCCTCTTGATTGACTGATACTCTGAGCATTAAGTAGTGTCCATCCCTATCTTTTTTAATTTTATTTATTTTAAAAAATAAATCATGTCAGATATGAGAACAGCTGCTCCTGCTCCTTTTTGTGGGCCACTGGCTTGTATGATAGTTCTCCATCCTTTCACTTTGAGTCTGTGTTTGTCTCACTGCGTTAGGTGGGTTTCCTGTAGACAGCATATTGTTGGGTTGTGTTTTCTGATGCACCTTCCTACTCTGTGCCTTTTAATAGGTGATTTCATTCCAGTGACATTTATTGATATCAAAAACTGAAGATATTTTAATGCCATTCTTGCAGATTTTTAGAGTGTTCTGATATATGGCATATTTATGGTTGTCTGATTGTTTATATGAAACCTTTCAGAACTTCTTTTAGGGCAGGCTTGATGATACTGATAGTTGATTCTTTCAACTGTTGATTGTCTGAGAAGGCTTTTATGCCTCCATCTAGTCTGAATGACAGTCTAACAGGATACAGTAGTCTTGGTTGAAAGCCTTTCTCATTGAGTACTCCATAGATACCTTGCCATTCTCTCTGGCCTGTAGTGTTTGTGTGGAAAAGTCTGCTGCTAATCTTATGGGTTTTCCACTGTAGGTGACTCTTTGTTTTTCTCTTGCAGCCTTCAGGATCCTTTCTTTAACCTTATTCCTTTCCATTTTAAATATGATGTGTCTTGGTATCTTTAAGTCTGGGTTAATTCTGTTTGGGGCCCTCTGGGCTTCTTGAACCTTTATGTCTTTGATGTTGTCTAGACTAGAGAAGTTCTCAGCTATTATGTCCTGAAGAATGCTTTCTTCCCCTCCCTCTCTTTCTTCCTCTAGTAAGCCAATTATGTGTATATTATTTCTTTTGAAATCATCCCAAGGTCTCTGTTGTTGTTTTCAGTATCTCTTAATCTCTTTTTGAGATCTCTTACTTCATTTTTAGTCATCTCTAATTCATCTTCCATCTTGCTAATTCTGTCTTCAGCCTCATTGATTCTATTCTCTCTCCCCTCTACTGTTTTCTGGTGTTCGTCTATTTTGTTACCCTGTTCTGATACTGTTTTAGCTTGTTCAGCTAGTCGTGTTCTTAGCTCAGCTATTTCAGCTTTCAGCTCTGTAATAACATTGAGATAATTAGTGTTTTCTTCCAGAGTCTCATTTGTTGTTTCTACGTTTCTGTTGACAATTCTTTCAATATCTTTCCTCACTCCTGTGATTATTTCCTTTACTAGTGTTTGGATGTTGACTTCATTATTTTGTGCTTCACCCTTTGGGGGGCATTTAGCTGGACTCTTGTCCTGATTTATTTCACCAATATTTCTTCTTGTTGGTTTAACCATTTTATATAATATGGTATGAGGTCGCTCTCTCAGTACTTTTCAAATTACTGATCACTCTTGCCTTGATTGACTTGTGTCTAAGTAAGCTAAATAAAGGGTTCACAGTTGTAGAAATTTCAATATTATTTTAATCCCTGAGTTGGAGCTCAGTGGCTTAAAAACCTCTTTTGTTCTTTTTCTTTCCTGAAGGCTATGGGAGCCTGAGGGCTTTTAAACTATAAGTAGGCTTCTTAGCTTAATCACTGACTCCTGACCAAGAGATAAAGCAGGGTGTGGCAGAGATAATCCAGTGGTTGTGCAAAGAGACTCTCACAGCCCCACCACTAGTGTTGATCTTCTTCTGAGTTTCCTGGTTAGTTCTCAGTCCCTTGGTGTCAACACAGCCCCCCCCCCCCCCCCCCGCCCCGCTACTCCAGATTCTGAGAGCAGCAGCAGTGGAGATTCACAGTTGCATTTGGTGAGTCTTAGGGGAGTCCTCTCCTCCCTTCTGCCATCTTTTTTCTGGTGAAACAGACTGGAGGTGGTATCTCAACTGGTAAACTGCCAGACTGTTACCAGCCACTTAATCTCTCCCTAGGCTCCTCTGTCCATGTGCTACACATGTTTACACTCACCAGTGATTAGTTAGGTTCCTGAAGTCATTCTAGTCCTGTCTTGTTGTGGTCCCAGGTGTTCTCCTTTGCTATTCCTTGTTGATCTGGGAGAGGAAGGAGAGAAACACAGCAGCTGCTGCTCCATAGCCCTGCCACCGGAAGTCAGGTACTTTAAGGAAATACAACCAAGATTTATTCAGAAACTCACAGGGCCACAGAGTGCTGCTTGGCTCTGGCTGGTAGAACAGAGGATTGGGTTTGGGACTTTGCACCCACTGAGCATGAGAATCTCTTTGCATAACCATTATGCTATCTATCCTCCATCCTATTTTATCTCTTACTCTTTTCTTAAAAGCATGTTAAGAGGGAGGCAGGCAGATCAAAGCAAAGTAGATACAATGAAGCAGAAGTTGAAGTGACTCAGGACCCTGAATCAAGGATGCTAGAAAAGATAAGACAGGTGCGAGGCAGTGGTGCACCTGGTTGGTTAAGTGCTCACATTTCAGTGTACAAGGACCCAGGTTCATGCCCTTGTCCCCACCTGCAAGGGGGAAACTTCAAAAGTGGTGGAGCAGAGCTTCATGTGTTTCTCTGTCTCTCTCCCTCTCTATCCCCCCTGCCCTCTCAATTCCTTTCTCTCTCTATCCAACAGTAAATAAGTTAAGATGAAGAAGAGGAGGAGGAGAATGGAAGGAAGGGAGGGAGGAAGAAAGGAAAGAAAGAAGGAAGGAAGGAAGGAAGGAAGGAAGGAAGGAAGGAAGGAAGGAAGAAAGGGGAGAAAAAGAGGAGGCTGAGCACTAGTGCCAGGTTAAGCACATATAGCAGGAAGCGCAGAGACAATCAGTGATCCCAGTTTGAGCCCCCAGCTCCCCACCTGCAGGGGGGGTCACTTTGCAAACAGTGAAGCAGACCTGCAGGTGTCTATCTTTCTCTGCCCCTCTCTGTGTTCCCCTCCTTTCTCAATTTCTCTCTGTCCAATTCTGCAAAACAATAATAACAGCAGCAACAGCCATGGAAAAAAGAAGAAAAGATGGCCACCAAGAGCAGTGAATCCATAGTGCAGGCACTGAGCACCAGTGATAACCCTGGAAGGAAGGAAAGAAGGAAGGAAGGGAGGGGGGGAATAAGGAAGGAAGGAAAGAAGGAAAGAAGGAAGGAAGGAAGGAAGGAAGGAAGGAAGGAAGGAAGGAAGGAAGGGAAGGAGGGAGGAAGAAAAAGGAAGAAGGAAAAAGACAGGTTCTTCCCTGGGGTCTCCAGGAAGAATGCAGTCCAGCCAGCACTTGGATTTTAGTCCACTGAGACTGATTCTGGAGCTCCAAAAATGAATGATAAATTTGTGTTAGGGAGCCAGCAGTTGGGTCACCTAGCAGAGTTCATATATTACATGCACAAGGAACTCCTGAAGGGGAGGGGGAGTACAGTAGAATGGTGTTGTGAAATCTCTTCTTCTCTCTTTTTCTGTCTCACCCTTTATCTAGAAAAATACAGTAATAAAAATAGAGTCATGACAATGGTGGATGAAGACCTAGGTTGAGGGGTTGCAGTTTTGCAGAAAACTGAGAAATCTTACACATATATCAGTATTTACTATCTACTATAAACCGTTAATCCCCCCTCAATAAAAAAAAAAAAAGTGGAGTCATGCAGCCACCAAGCCCCAGTGATCATCTTGGTAGCATATTATTATTATCATAATCATTATTATCATCCTTTCATTTCACAGTATCAAAATTAAGAGGTCAGCCTTTTTTTTTTTTTTTGCATCCAGAATTAGCACTGGGGCTTGGTGCCTACACTACAAATCCATTGCTCCTGGCAGCCATTTTTTCCGTTTTTGTTGTTGCTATTGTCATTGTTGGATAGGACTGAGAGAAATTGAGAGGAGGAGAGAAAGACTGATGACCTGTAGACCTGCTTCACCGCCTGTGAAGCAACCCCTACCCTACAGGTGGGAAGCCAGGGGCTCGAACCTAAATCTTTGAGTTTGTCCCTGAACTTTGACAATATGCACTTAACCCAATGCACCACCACCCACTCCTCTGTCCCTCTTCTGTATTTTTTTTTCTTTTTTTTAACTGACAAAATATTCTTCACATAACTAGAATATGTATGTTCCAGGAATAGTTTCTCAACTCTTCCGGTGACACATCACAACCACCACCAAACTACCAGTACCTCTTCACCATTAACTACTCACGAGGTCTTTCCACCTTTTTTTTTTCTGTTTTTTTTTTTGCTTGAGGAAATTTATTTACATAAACAAAAACATTTCTCATTTAATATTTGATATAGTCATCAGCAGGTATTTTGCAGCTAAGTGTCTAAATTCTTGAGATTGATTTTAATACCACATTTTTGCATTTAATATAAAATCAGAATCTGATTTCAAGAATTACTACAAATAGAGCAATGTAAGAGTGAGAAACCCAGAAAATAAGAGCATCTTTGATTATTATATCTGAAAAAAAAGGATTTTAAATTTGATTTGGTGGTGTCCTTAATGATCTAATAAGAATAAAAACAAGCTTTAGCTGGAATGACTTCAGTAGAGTGCATGAAGTTTCCTTGAAAATCAACAGTCTAAAAGTAGATTATTTCAAGAATTATTATGGATAAATTTAATGGACAATTAAGTGAACTAAATTTCATTGCAAATAAACAACTGTGGGCCTAGAGAGTGGTTGGAAATATGCAAGCATGGCCCAATACCAATATGAAACTTCTCTGAAAAGAAAGTATATGGCCTTTTACATTTATCAAAGCTATTTATAAAAGTCCACAGGGCTGTGGATTAAGAATAAAGTGTTAAGAAAATTGGCAAGCTATAGAATCCATTAACTGAAGTTGCCCAGAACTAAGGAGTTCACCTTAAGTGTTGAAAAGAATCCCTGTGTTTCAGAGAAAAATTAAGTGATACATAATATTAGAGGAAGAGAAGCCACATGGGATTAAAGATCAGAATCATCAAATTCAATATAAACAAAGATGTCACTTGGCAAACAGTATCTGCCATGAATAATTGAATCTAGTACTGGCTGAAGCCATGTTCCAAGTAATTCCTTGATGTGAAATCAAACTCAATGAATAACCTCAAGGGCAATTCCCCATGTGTTAAATGTAAACCAGAGTCCCAAAATTCTGGCCTTGCTCTTGGAAACTCGAAAAGCTGACTATGTTTCTGTTATCATGACAAAGTTCTGCCCACATCCTCAGTAATTTAAATCCCAGAGTCCTTTTGTCTTAAATTAAAACCATATAAGTGCGAAATGGTTGTTATTTTTTAAGTTTTTTCTTTATTTCTTGGATAGAGATAGAGAAATTGAGAAGGAAGAGGGAGATAAAGAGGGAGAAAGAGAAAAAAAGAGGAATACTCCCCAGCACTGCTTCACCACTTGTGGAACTTTGCCCCTGCAGGTGGGGACCAGGGACGTGAACCCAGATCCTTGTGCATTGTAACCAGTGTGGTCAACCAAGTATGCCAACCCCCAACCCCAGTTGTTATTTTTAGCCAGCTCAGCACAATTTGCTAAAAATATTTATGCTTGTATTAACATAAGAGATGATTAAGACATGATCCTGTCCTCAAGGAGTACATATTACACTACCAATAATTACAGGAAAATATAAAGAATGCAATCATGAAAATAAAGTAGGAGGTCTCCAGACCAATGATGAGTGGTCTGAATAATAATAATACCTAATTATTATTATTATTATTTTAGATAGAGACAAAGATGCATGGGCCGAGTGGTGGCACACCTGGTTGAGCGCACATGTTACAATGTGCAAGGATCCAGGTTTGAGCCCCCATCCCTCACCTGCAGGGAGAAAGTTTTGAAAGTGATGAAGCAGTGCTGCAGGTGTCTCTCTGTCTCTCTCCTTCTCTATCATCCCCATCCCTCTTGATTTCTAGTTGTCTCTATCCAATAAATAAATAAATACCCAAAAAAAATTTTAAAAGAAATATATATAAAAGGGAAAAAAAGACAAAGATGCAGAGAGACATCGAGAGAATGAAAGAGACTACAATACCAAGACTACCTTCATTGTGATGAAGGCCAGACTTGACCAGGGTCATGCATAGAGCAAAGCAACGCCCTATCCGGGTGAGCTTTCCACCAATTCCACTTTGACAGTCTTATGTTATTTGCATCTACACTTAATTCTAAAACCCATTTTGATTTCTATTTAAAATAAATATATCAGAATTAGATTGGGATTGTACTGATCTATACATCAATTTGGACCAAATTGACATCTTAATGATAGTTAAGTTTACATTCCATGGGCATTGTATGCATACATACCTCCATTTATTTGGATTTTCTTTAAAATCTCAGCAATATATTTAGTGAAAATTTTTTCATATCAGCTTGCCAGAATAGGACACCTACTTTGTCATGAGTTCAGCCCTGGTTGGATCCTGGTCCCCACTGTAATAGGGGAAACTTTGATGCTACCATATCTTTCCCTCTCTTCTGCTGTCTTGTGTCTATCTTTCTCTCTTTCACTTTTTCTTGATCTTTTATTTAAATTTTATATATCTATTTGATAGGACAGAGAAAAAGTGAGAGGGGAGGGAGAGATAGGCAGAAAGAAAAATATCTGCAGTGGGGCCAGGTGGTGGCACACCTGGTTGAGTGCACATGTTACATACAATGTACAAGGACCCAGGTTTGAGACCCCCAGTCCCCACCTGCAGGGGGAAAGCTTTGCAAGTGGTGAAGCAGTGTTGCAGGTATCTCTCTGTCTCTCTTCCTCTCTATTATCCCCTTCTCTCACAATTTCTGGCTGTCTCTATCCAATAAAGATAATTTTTAAAAAGTAATTAAAAAATATTTGCAGCACTGCTCTACCACAATGGAGGCTCTCTCCTGCAGGTGGGGACTAGAGGCTTGAACCTGGATCCTTGTCTTCTATAATGTGTGCACTAAATCAAGTATGTCACCACCCAGCCCCTGTCTCTCTTTTTCTATTTGAAAAAACTGGCCCAAGTTATAAGCCCCCAGTAATGACCAAACAAGTAAGTCCTTATTATCATTAGACATTTTGAGTTTAAGGGCACTAGTATGAGAAGAATGTTAACCTTGTTTTGGGGGTTTTTTTATTTGTGTCTGGCAAATAAAAGGGCATTTCACATATGTTATAAATACATTAGTATACATATTACATACATATATATTATTGTTGGTATGCTTCTAAAAACCCCTTCTGTTTCATTAGTTTAATCCCCCCTGCTTAACACTATTCTATTTACATAACCACTTCATTCTATTTACATAACCGCTGATAACAAGCACCACCCTCCCTCCAGGGTATTGGTGGTTCAGTGATAGAATTCTTGCCTGCTCCGCCCCCTCTCCTTGTCATACCCTGATTTTCACCAGTCACTTTTCTCTCCACCCTCTCTGCATCGCATCCTGTTCCCACCCTACTGGGCTAGTATATTTATAAGGACAAGATTGTTTGTAGTTTTTAGTTTAGCCTAGCTTGGTATAGATTGCGCTGTGTCCTGCATGAATAAAGAGATACTGCCTACAGCTCAACCATGAGTCCCTGGTCGTCTGTTACCCGCCTGTGAAGCCAGCCCGGCAAAAACAACATATTATACATGTATTGTTATTTTCATTATGGTTTCTTGATATAACAGAGTGTGCTGACTGATTTTTCTAAAGTTTAATCAGACTTGTATAATGTGCTAGTGATGATGTATAATGTTTTTATACATTGCATTTAGTTTGTTAGTACTTTGCTTTGGTTTTATGTAAGTTCATGACTGATAACTTGTTTATAGTTTTCTTTTCTTTATTGCTGGGGCTGGATGCCTGCACTACGAATCCACCACTCCTGGCAGCCATTTTTTCCATTTTATTGGTAGGACAGAGAGAAACTGAGAGAAGAGGGGGAGAGAGAGAAGGAAGAGAAAGACACCTGAAGACCTGCTTCACCACTTGAGATGCTTCCCCCCACCACCACCACAGGAGGGGAGCGGGGCCTTAACCTGGATCCTTACATGGATTCTTGAGCTTTGTACTATGTGCGTCACCACCTTCCCCCCGCCCCATAGTTTTCTTGTTTGTGCTTCCTTAATCTAGATTTAGTATCAGGGAAAAATAGACTTTATGAGTTAAGAAGTGTTTCTTTGGGGCCAGGTGGTGGTGCACCTGGTTGCACGAGCATAACTACAATGTGTAAGGACCTGGCTTCAAGCTCCCAGTACCCACCTGTAGGGGGAAAGCTTTAGGAGTGGTGAAGCAGAGTTGCAGGTATCTCTCTGTTTCTCTCGCTCTCTTTCACCCTCTTCCTTCTTGATTTCTGGCTGTCTCTATCCAATAAATAAAAGATAATACAAAGAATATTTTAAAGTATTTTTTTCTACTTTATGGGATACATTTTTTAAAAATGAGGTTAATCATTTTTCAGATGTTTCACAGAGTTCTTCACCTAAACCAACTGGGCCTATAGATTTCTTTATCAGATCTTAAACTGTGAAATCAATTGCTTTAATACTCACAAGCCTATTCAGAGTATTTTTTAATTTTTTTTTACATTTATATTCCCTTTTGTTGCCCTTATTTTTCATTGTTGTTGTAGTTATTGTTGTTGTTATTGATGTCGTTGTTGTACAGGACAGAGAGAAATGCAGAGAGGAGGGGAAGACAGAGAGGGAGAGTGAAAGATAGACACTGCCTGTGAAGCGACTACCTTACAGATGGGGAGCCAGGAGCTCAAACCGGGATCCTGACGCAGGTCCTTGCGCTTTGTGCTACATGTGCTTAACCCGCTGCGCTACCACCCGACTACCCAGAGTATTTATTTTATATTGGTTGTGTTTTGATAGTTCAGTTTTTTTAAAAAAATAAAATGCTCCTTTTACCTATGTTTTTACCTTATAGAAAAAAATTCCATTTTTAGTACTCTCACATTATCTTTTATATTCCTGATATTTATATTTCTTACATTTTTTTTTAATTTTTGTCAGTATTACTAAAAGTTTATTCATTTTATTGGCATTTTACAAGACTGGTTTTTTGTCTGTTAATTTCTTTTTATTATTTTTCAGTCCTGTTGATGTATTCTCTTGTGTTTATTTCCTTGATTTGATTTAATATTACATATCTTTTTTAATATATTTTTATTTATTCCCTTTTGTTGCCCTTGTTGTCTTATTGTTGTTGTTATTTATGTCATTGTTGTTGGATAGAACAGAGAGAAATGGAGAGGGGAGGAGAAGACAGAGAGAGGGAGAGAAAGACACCTGAGACCTGCTTCACCGCTTGTGAAGCGACTCTCCTGTAGGTGGGGAGCCAGGACTCGAACTGGAATTCTTACACCAGACCTTGCGCTTTGCACCACGTGTGCATAACCCGCTATGCTACCTCCTGACTTCCTAATATTGTATATCTTATCTGATTTACTTTTTTTTGGGGGGGGCCTCCAGGGTTGTCACTGGGGCTCGATGCCTGCACAACAAATCCACTGCTCCTGGAGGCCATTTTTTTCCATTTTATTGGATAGGACAGAGAGAAATTGAGAGAGGGGGAGAGAACAACACCTGGGGTGCCAGGTGGTGGCACACCGGGTTAAACCCACATAGTACCAAGAGCAAGGATCCCAGTTTGAGGCCCTGGCTCCCCAGCTGCAAAGGGGAGGTCACTTCACAAGTGGTAAAGTAGGTCTCTGGATGTCTATCCTCTCTCCCTCTCTATCTTTCCCTTCCCTCTCAATTTGTTTGTCCTGTCAAATAAAAATGGAAAAAATGGGGGTCAGAAGGTAGCGCAGTGGGTCAATCCATACTTCCAGCCTGTCTTTCTCTTTCCCTAGTGGGGAAGAGCTCTGGGGAAGCAGAGCTCTAGGACACACTGGTGGGGTTGTCTGTCCAGGGAAGTCTGGTCGGCATCATCTAGCATCTGGAACCTGGTGGTTGAAAAGAAAGTTAACATACAAAGCCAAACAAATTGTTGAACAATCATGGACCTAAAGGCTGGAATAGTGCAGATGAAGAGTTGGGGGGGCCCCCATTTTGTAGATAGCTAGTAGGCATATTTTAGTTATATTCCAAATGGTCTGCGGCTATACTAGTTTGTTTGTTGTTGTTGTTGTTGTTGTTTCCTTTTTCTTTTTCCCCTGAGCCTGAAATCTGATATGCCGGTGGATCCAAGTTATTGTCTGGGGAGATGATGTCATGGCTGGCAGAAGGACCAGAAAGCTGGATCAGGGAAGAGAGTAGATCCCAAATATGGGAAAGGTGTATAAATATTGTTGACGGTAAACCCCATCGATTTGATGTGATCTGGGGCCCATAATCAGCTTAGGAGCCTGTGTGACCTTTGCATCCCTGTAGATCTGAGCTCACATTCCGTGTTCATGAGTAGGCACATTCCAGGCTGCCCCAATATTGACTCATCTTTCTCAGGTGTGGCATAGAGTATGTTGAGCGTCCTCCTTTCAGAAGATGAAACATTCTCTACCATTGTTGATCCAAGTTGAGGACAAGGTCCTATGGGAGCCTACAAAGGGGTCTATTGTGTTGTTCCTGATAGAAATGACCAGTAACAATGAAGAGAGGGATTTATTCGCGGTCTAGGCCCATCACGTCTGTTTGGGAATCTTAGGACTCCCTGATTAGGAGCCCAGTATTAGCATCTTTCTACAATATTGTTGATTCAGTTGTGATCAGAGAACTCTTCCTGAATGATTTCTAAACATCTAAATGTGCTGAGGTTTAAGAACCTGAATAATGCCAGTCTTAATGAATGTTCTTGTGGATTCCTCTGCTGTTGTTGGGTAGTGTTCTAAGTATCTAAATAAGACTCTTAATAGTCACTTGCATTGTTAAAATGGCATTATTACATTTTTACCAATACTGCCATTTGTTCAGTATTGCCCAGAAGGTATATAATCATGTATGTGTGTATTCTAATGCTATCAGTTTTTACTTCACATGTTTTGAGGCTCTGTTCTTTTCTTCTAAAAATATTTTTTTTTATTATTTGGTAAAGACAGAGAGAAATTTTTATTATTTGGTAAAGACAGAGTGAAAGAGACAAAGAGACACTGCAGCCCTGCTTCATCACTGGTGAAGCTTTTCCCCTGAAATTAGGGACCAGGGACTTCAACATGGGTCCTTGCACACTGTAATGTGTGCAACTTAATCAGATGCACCACCACCTAGCCCCACTGTTGTTTTCTTCATGCACATTGTAATCGACTATGTCTTTCTGGTGGATTCAGTTTTTTATTACTATATAATGACCCTCTTTGTCTTCAATTATTTTCTTTTTTTCTATTTTCTTTTTCTTAAACCTATCCAATCAAATATTAATTAAGCTACTTACGGTCCAAGCACAGTGGATAAAGTGTTGAATTCTCAAGCATGAGGTCCTGAGTTTAATTTCAACATCACATGCCAACACTATGCTTTTGTTCTCTCTCCCCCCTGCCCCGCCTCCCCCCCTCCCCACCCTCCCTCCTCACACACCTCTCTAAACCCTCCTCTCTCTTGTTAATAATAAATAAATCTTTGTTCAAAGACATTCATTTACAATTTTTATAACACAACTTTTTACCTTTCTACTTTTCACCCTTCCTATCATTAATTTGAAGTGAATTTTTTTTAATAATAATAGACAAGATTATGGGATAACAGGGGTACAATTCCATACAATTCCCACCACCAGAGTTCTATATGCCATTCTCTCCATTAGCAGTTTCCCTATTCTTCATCCCCCTGGGAGTACAGACCAAAGATCTTTATAGGGTGCAAAAGGTGGGAGATCTGTCTTCTGTAATTGCTTTTCTGCTGGATATGGCCATTGACAAGTCAGTCCAAACCCCCACCCTGTTTCAATCTTTCCCTAGTGGGGTAGGGCTCTCTTTAGTTGTGCTTTCTTATATAAGGGTCACTTGTGCTCTACAGTTTCTTTTTCTGTAGTTTCAATTACCCACAACTGCAACCTAAAAAAATATTACCTACAATAAAGTATCGTGTGTGTGTGTGTGTGTGTGTGTGTGAGAGAGAGAGAGGCCACATTCACATAATTATTATTAGACTATATTGTCTTAATCCTATTTATTATCAATTATTATTGTCCATGTCCTACTGTGTCTAATCTATAAATTAAGCTTTATGATAGGTATACATGTACAGATAAAATGTACAAGTATATAGGGTTAAGTACTACCTGTAGTTTCAGGCATTCACTAAGAATCATCTACAGTATCCCCTGGAGTCAACATGTCTATATTCTTATCCATGTAATTTGTATCACTTACCTTTAAAGTGCTTATTTTTAGCACATTAACCTACAATTTTTTTATTTGCGTTAAATTTGTCTCCTCTAGATCTCATTGCTGTTTTTTGTTATTTTTATTTCCTATAAATTACTTGAAAAAAGAAATATGTCCTAGTATATTTTATAGTTATATAATTCATGTTTTATATCACTTTTACAATTATTACTGTTACTTAAATATATATGTGTGTGATTTCTTTTCTTCTTTTTTTTTCTTTAATACAGAGCACTGCTCAACACTGGTTTATAGTGGTGCTAGGGACTTATCTTTTGTTCTAGGCATGGGAGACTTTTTGCGTAACTGTTATGCCGTCTCCCTAGCCTATATGTGATTTCTGTCTACAAGTATCATTTTACCTCTAAGTAATCTCAACTTCATTTAGATCTCACTACTTTCTCCACTTTTATTTAAGATGTATTTGTTTATATATTAATATATATATAGCAGTGGCAAGGATCAAACCTGGACCCTCAGTCATGCAAGTCCTGTGCTCTAACACGTTGAGATATCACTCTACGCTCCTTTTCCACTGTTGAATATCGTTGCTTTAGGGGACAGAATATAATTCACATGGTAGAGTATGTACCTTATCATGCACAAGGTTTTGGGTTCAAGTTCCATAGCCATATAGGAGGAGCACTATGAACAGTGGAATCTCACTGTTCATGGTATCTCACCACTCTTTCTGACAATATTGAACCTATGCAGTGGAATGACTGTGATGGTTGCAAGGCTCAGTTCCATTACTTCTGGGACCCCAGCTTAGGTGATCCTAGGGAGTCATGGCCATGTATGGTCCCACCCAGATACCCTTATCAGCTACCCCAGCAAATGTGAAGGGCTGCAGAAGAGGGGCTCCTTGTGGCACTGCTTTGTATGATTCTCACCTCTGGGAGCACAGTCCTAGCAATGGGTCCTACTGGGCCCCTAGTTACAACCTGTACAGTTTGTTCCACCTTTGGAGAAGATTCTGTTGAAAATGGAAATTCTGATAGATCTTCCTTCTGGTTATTAAGGAAAGATAGCTCTGCATTCCAGATTGATTGCAGAACACTTCATCAATGTAGAAACTCATGTCATAGATGATAATTATAGAAGAAATGTTAGTGTTGCTATTTAATTCTGCCCAAAGAAATGTTTGAAGTGAGAAAGAATGATCAAATTGCATAGTTTATTTGTGACCCTACTTGTTTATTCAGAAAATAGAAGTTCAGGTTTTAGAGGACACTGAAAGTGGTTCAGGATATTTTAGTGCCATTAGAAAGAATTAAAATGTATGCCATGAGTAGAAAATGAGAATGTGACCTCTAAGGAAATGGTTAGTTGCTAGAGCTCAGTATTTGCTTGCTTGAAGCACATGCCAGAATAGTGCTCTGGATTCTCTTGCACCTCTAGCTCACAACAAAAATTCTCTCATATCTCATGTGAAATCAAATTAACTTTAAAGAAAATAACATTAAGAGGGGAGCAAGGGCTTGCTGCTGATCCCCACCTGTGGGGGAAAGGGATTCTCTCTGTCCTATCAAATAAAATGAGAAAAGGGGGGAAAATGGCCACCAGGAGTGGTGGATTTGTAGTGCCAGCACTGAGCCCCAGTGATAACCTTAGAGGCAAAAAAATAAAAGTATATGTGATATTTTTTTTAAATAAAATTTTGCTAAAATTTTTTTTCAAATGTTAAAGCATGTTTCATTCCTGTGATAAACCTTAATATCCCACTCTTTGGTGTTGTGCCTGTACAATTTCATCAGACCCAGCAGACTCAATTTTTTGTTTCTTTTATCCAGACAAAGGATGAAAGAGAGAGAGAGAGAGAAAGAGAGAGAGAGGAAACAAAATAACATAGCAACACTCCACTACTTATGAAGCTTCTCTTTTACATAGCACTCTCATATTATAGCCAGGGAATTGAACCCAGGTCCTCAAATATAGCAAAATACAGACATTACCAGGTGGGATATCTTTCATTCTTTCTTTCTTCTTTTTTTTATAATTTTATTAGTGATTTAATATTTATTTACAAAATGACATCAACAGAGGTATATAAATCCACTTCATTTCCACTGTCAGGGTTCTGGATCTTCAGTCGCCCCACTGCATGGGCCAGGCATCATCTCTACAACTATCTGTCTACATTTATGCATAATTGCCCCATTTTTCTCCCTAATCCAATCCTCTATACCCCTCCAAGCCACTCATGACAACATTACTATCTCCATATGTCCCTCTCCTTTTCTTCTTCACTCTCTGAGTGTTGATGAAAGTGGAGTTCGGAGCCCTCTTATCTTCCTCCTATCACTTCTCCCCTGGCTGGAGTATGGATCAAGGTTGTTTTGGGGGTGCAGAAGGTAGGAGTTCTGGCTTCTGTAATTGCTTCTCCACTGGGTGTGGGTGTTGTCAGGTCGACCCATACCCCCAGCCTGTTTCTATCTTTCTCCAGTGGGCCAGAGCTCTGGAGATGCAAGATTACAGGACACACTGGTGAATGTCATTCTTTTTCAATTGTTGCGTTCACATACTCTCTATATCTATGTTAACAACATTGCATTGATATTCCTGAGTGATACTGATCTATAATTTTCTTTGTCTTGAATGTCTTTCTCAAGTTTGGGTTTTAATGTTATGCTAGATTTGTGAAACAAGAATGTATTCTGTCCTTTCTGTTCTCAAACTATATAACAGTAGGGGGCCTGGTCATGGTGCACCCAGTTAGGCACACATGTTACCATGTGCCACATACAAGGATGTGGGTTCCAGCCCCACTCCTCACCTGCAGGGCAGGGGAAGTTTCATAAGCTGTGAAGCAGGTTTTCAAGTGCCTCTCTTTCTTTCTCCTTCACTATCTTCCCCCCACCCCCTCAGTTTCTATCTGTCCTATGAAATAAAAAAGAAAGGGGCGGAGGGTGGAAAAAGCAATATGGCCACCAGGAGCTGTGGATTCATTGTAGATTCATGTCTATAGAGACCTAGTGATAATACTGGTGGCAATGAGAGACCAGGGGGAGATGGAGACAGAGACTGTGTAACAATCACATTCTATTTTCCTTGAATTTTGCATAGAATTCCCTGGTAAAACCCCATCAAGGTCTAGAGGGTGGTTTTTTTGTTTTGTTTTGTTTTGTTTTTTAATTTCTTTATTGGGGAATAATGTTTTACATTCAACAGTAAATACAATAGTTTTTACATGCATAACATTCCACAGTTTCCCATATAACAATACAACCCCCATTAGGTCCTCTGTCATCCTTCCTGGACCTGTATTCTCCCCCACCATAACCCACCCCAGAGTAGTTTACTTTGGTGCAACATGCCAATTCCATTTCAGGTTCTACTTGTGTTTTCTTTTCTGATCTTGTTTTTCAAATTCTGCCTGAGAGTGAGATCATCCCATATTCATCCTTCTGTTTCTGACTTATTTCACTTAACATGAATTTTTCAAGGTCCATCCAAGATCGGCTGAAAACGGTGAAGTCACCGTTTTTTACAGCTGAGTAGTATTCCATTGTGTATATATACCACAACTTGCTCAGCCACTCATCTGTTGTTGGACACCTGGGTTGCGTCCAGGTTTTGGCTATTACAAATTGTGCTGCCAAGAACATATGTGTACACAGATCTTTTTGGATGGGTGTGTTGGGTTCCTTAGGATATATCCCTAGGAGAGGAATTGCAGGGTCATGGGGTAGGTCCATTTCTAGCCTTCTGGGAGCTCTCCAGACTGTTCTCCACAGAGGTTGGACCAATTGACATTCCCACCAGCAGTGTAGGAGGGTTCCTTTGACCCCACACCTAGAAGGTGTTTTATTGGTGGGAAGAATTTTGACAATGTAGTCAGTGCCTCTAGTAGATAAAGAGTTAGTGAGGTATTCTCTTTCATTATGTTTCCATTTATAAGTTTTACTTTTTCAAAGAAGGTGTCAGTTTCATCTAGCTTATAGAGTTTATTGGTATAAAGTTGTCATATTATTTTAATGTCTATACACTATGTAATAAAACATCCATTTAATAACTATTACTGGTAATTTGTGTTTTCTTTACCTTGATCATTCTAGCTAGGGTGTTGTCAATTTTGCAGATTATTTTGAGGAAACAACTTTTTAAATTGGTTAATTTTCATATTTGTTTATCTGTTTTTAGTCCATCAATCTGTTCTCTTATTTTCTTCTTTCTGCTTAATTGGGGGTTTATACTTTTCCCATTATACCTGCTTCTTCATATTATACTTCCTTCCTTTGGTCACTGATACAACTATTTTAAGCTTAATTTTTCCCTTCTAAATGTTATTCTGGACCAGAAGATAATGTACCTCTTAGAGCTCATAACTTACTTGTGTGAGGCCCTGAATTCAGGCCCATGCAGTACATGGAAGCACAGTGGATAGCACTGTGTGGGGTGTTTTATGAATGGTAAGGCAGTACTGTGGTATCCCTCCTCTCTCTTTCTCCACCGCTTCTCTTTATCTTCACCTCTCCTCTTTCTCCCCTCTCTAAATAAAAGAAAAAAAAACCTCAACCAGGAGATTGCTCATCAGTATGACATATGTGTATATTCCTTAGTTCATTTCCCGGCACCACATGAAAAATATATAAAATTAAAATAAATGCCTTAGCTATTTCCAAAAATGTTTGCATATTGCCATATACAAAGATTTTGGTTCAGACCTCCAATCCCCATCTGTAGAGAGGGGACAGCTTCACAAGTAGTGAAGCAGTGCTGCAGGTGTCTCTCTCTTTCTCTTCTCTATTTTCCCCCTCCTCTGTCAATTTCATTCTGTACTGTCAAATAAACTAGGGAGAAAAAATGGCCACCAGAAGTGGTACATTTGTCATACAGGCTCATAAACCCCAGTAATAACACTGGTGGCAAATATAATGATGATGATCATACTATATACCCTTTTTCATAAATTTAAAAATGATACTTTCTCTCTGCTCAAGTGGGTCTGCCAACATGTGAGTTGGCAACTCATTCTCTATTTCTCTCTCTCCCTCTCTCTCTCTTTCTCTCATGGTCCACATACTCCAACATATGGGTGTGCTCAATTTTTCTGAATAACATTTAAAATTCCTAAAAAAAAAAGTTAAAAATCACAGTCATGGAGTTGGGTCAGTGGATAAAGCACAAGACATGCACGTATCAAACCTTGAGTTCAATCTCTGGACCAAATGTGCTAGAGTGGTGCTTACTTGTTAAATAAGTACGTAATTATTTAAATATATTTTTCTTTTTAATCTTTTTATTTATTTATTTTGGATAGATATATAGAGAAATTGAGAGAGAATGGGGAAATACAGATATAGACATAGATATATAGAGAGAAAGGCCTACAGCATCATTTCACCATTCATGAAGCTTCTCCCTGCAGGTGGGAACTGAGGGCATGAATCTGGGTCCTTGTACACTTGTAATGTGTATGCTTAACCAGGTGTGCCACCTCTTGGTCTCTAAATATCTGTATTTTCTAATTTCCCCTGATTTCTTCTTTAACTCATCAGTTACTTAGAAGTATGCTTTTTTATTTCTAAATATTCAAGGTTTTACTAGATGTTATATTGTCATTAATCTTTCATTGTTTTCCAGTCAGAAAGCATACTTTGTATGATTTAATTCCCTTTGAATTTATTAAGACTTGTTTTATGACCCAGCTTGTGGTCTATTTCTATGAATGTGTCATGAGGCCTTGAGAAGAATGTGTATTCTGCAGTTCCTGATGTAGTGTCTTATAAATATCAACCAGTTCAAGGTGGCTGATAATATTATTCATATTTCCTATGTTTTTACTAATTATTGCTCTATTTTATTGATTCTTATGACAGAATATTAAAATCTACAATTGTGAAATTGCCTTTCTCCCTTTAATTCTGTCATTTTCCTTCATGTACATTGAAGCTTATAAGTAAGAAACAGAAGGATGTAATTAGAAGCCCTACACTCAAAGCTAGATAAGACTAGACATGATGTAAGGATGGAGCTATTAATTTTAATCTTTATTAACTAGTGGTTGTGTAACTAATAACAACAGTATTATGCTATTCCAGCTCATACTGTAAATCTTTCTTTCAATAAAAGTAGTGTTGCCAGGAGAATTCTCAAGCACTTCCAGAACAAAATATCAGTATTTAAATGTATTTAAATGAGATCTTTTATAGAAAAGTATCTTAAAATGTATAAACATAGTAGGAGTTATGATAATCATCATTATAAAATCATAGAGTCCACTTCTAGCCAACTTCATGTTAGAGAATGTTACTGAAGTTCATTAGAGCTGCTTTTAAATTTATTTAAAGAGTTATTTAATGTTAGTCAAAAGGAGCTTTCTGCTGTGAGAAAAGGAGAGTGAGAGATTAAAAAAAATTTTGAAAATTGGAAAAACACATTATATGGAAAATAAAATCATGATGGAAAACATTGATGAATCTAAACAAAAACATATAAATTATCCAGGACACATTATTAAATGAAAAGAGAAAGTAGCAGAACAACATATAATGTAGATTTTTTAGAGTTGTTTATTTACGAGAGAAAAAAAAGAAATGAGAAACCAAAGCACCATCAAGCCACCTAGCTCTGATGTATATGATGCTGTGGATTGAACCTGGAACTTCAGCTTGCAAGTTCTACATTATAGCAGTCTTCTGCTTCCCCACCTACTGTGTGGTATGTTTGTTTGTTTGTTTGTTTGTTTGTTTTTAACACACAACTCTGGGTTTTGATGATATCTCAGTGGGAAGAGTGCATATCTTACCAGGAATGAAGCTCAAGGTTTGATCCCCAGCACCATATGTGAGTACCATGAGCAGCACCAGGGTAAGGTCCATGGATGGTGGAGCAATGCATTCATTTCTCTGTTCTCTCTGTCTCCCACTCCTCCTTCTCCATAGACAAAAGGGGGAAAGTGGGCTGGGAAAACTGCTCAGTGGTGGTGTTACATATGTGTATGGCTCGTTTCATTCACTGGCACCATATAACAGCAAAGCACCCACAACTCTATAAACCCAAGGTAGATATGTATGTTCGTATAGACCCACATCAAGATTGAAATGGGTAATTGTATATAACTCTGGTGAGCAGTGTTTCAGCATAGGGAATTAGCTAGTGGAGGGTGGGCAAAAGGCTGAGGAAAAGTATCTGTGGTCTTTCTACATGACATTTACATTTTCTTTTACAACCAACATGCATTTTAAGCAATTTTTTTGTTTGAGGAAATACCAACAAAGCAGCAGAAAATAGGAAAAAATAAATTAAATTTCCTCATGTTAGGATATCACAGAATCTTGAGAAAGGGGAAAAAAATAAGAACCCCTTTTGCATTACAGAGGGAATTCACCTCTGTAATGCAAGACTAGTTAAAATTACTGGGGGTATATTTTCATAAATTCATGAAAATAATTTGCTCTGAGATTAATGATATTGATGTACTGTCGCCTGTTTGTCTTATTGGATTTTTAATCAAACTTTAAAAAAAAAAAGCAAATACAAAGCTACCTCCAAAGCACTGCCTTTACTGTCCTTTCTTAGAGTAATTAAATTAAATTGGCACACTTGGGACTACAAATTTTACAGTAGCTTAAAGGAAGAAGACACAGTGGGCTTGCTAGCCACTGAAACATTTACTCAAAACTCAGTTTGACAGGATGGTCAATGAGAGGCACAAATTTACTGGTGGGAAGTGTTATCTTTAAACAAACCTATTTTTCCCTAACAGAATAGGCCAGTCTACGAAGGTATGGTCATTGAGAATATAAAGCAGTCATGTAACAGAAAGTGGCACTTTCTTTGTGTAGCAGATACTTGTAGTTGCCAACTTCAGAGTGTTATTTTCCTACCTTCTTTCTTGCCAGCAGAATCTTCTTCATGTCTCACAGAAATCTGAAAACCCAGGTACTCAATTTCTGAGCTTTCTTGAAGTGACAGTGAGAGCATGTAACTTCATCCTGTCCAAGGGGACTGGAATGGAGAAATTTCCCAGGACAGAGAAATCTTTTGTTTATTTGTTTTTTCTTTGTTTGTTTGTTTGTTTCTCTCTCTTATCTTGCCTTTGTATGTTGCTGATTTTTGCTATTGTAGCAGCTGTCTTGTCACCTTGAATGAAAACATATCACTGATAACACATTGTGGGTCTCAGAACAGAAAGATGAAAAGGACCTGAACCCATCAATCAATTGGGAACCTACTTTGAAATCACTTGATTTTGTACTTTCTTTTTGCTTCTTTGCCTTGGCATGTGGAAGAGTCTGTAATCCACTCAGAAATAGCTATTAATACACATTTATGGCATCATTAAAAGGAGGATCATGGTGCTGCTGCAGAAGTATTAAATATGTGAACAGGAAAGCTTGAGAGTTGTCTGCTATAATGGAAAGTGAATTGGTATCACAACAACTGGAAATGGAGATTGGAATCCAGCAAACTATTATCTTTCCCACAAGCAATTCCCTCTACATTTGCCTAAGTCATTGCACCAACCAGGCCATACAGCAGTCATGTTAAACTGACCTACCTTCCACCTTCTGCACCCAATAATTATCCTGGGTCCATGCTCCCCAAGGGATAGAGAATAAGAAAGGTTCCAATAGAGGGGATGGGATACGGAACACTAATGGTGGGAATTCTGTGAAATGGTACCCCTCTTATCCTATAGTCTTGCCGATGATTATTGAATCAATTTTTAAAAAGTGTGGGAGTTGGGCAGTAGTGCAGCAGGTTAACACATGTGGCGAAGCACAAGGATCAGTGTAACGTTCTCGGTTTGAGCCTCCGGCTCCCCACCTGCAGGGGAGTCGCTTCACAGGTGGTGAAGCAGGTCTGCAGGTGTCTATCTTTCTTTCCCCCTCTCTGTCTTTCCCTTCTTTCTCCATTTCTCTCTGTTCTAACAATGATGACATCAATAATAACTGCTGGGAAATTATGCAGATGCAGTCACATCTGCCATGTTGTCCCCTCAGGCTACTGCTAGTTCCCACGAGAGTTGGGACATTCTCGGAGTGCCTGTTCAGCCATGTTGTGCCCTCAGGGCATTGTCTATATCCCCGCAATATTTGGAGTGCTTTGGTTACTCCTCCCCCCTCCCATTCTCAAGAGAGTTATTATCCTATCCTGGAGTGCTACGGTTACTCCTTCCCCTTCCCATTCTCGCGAAAGCTGCTCCTATAAAAACCCTTCTTCTTCCGCACCTCACTCTCTTGCCAGCACTTCACTTCGGTGTTCAGACACAGGAAAGGTTACTGTGTGAGGTGGCCATTTTCGCTACCTCCACATGGCCCAACCTACTTCTTTAGCATCCAACTCTGAGGTGCCAGCGCAAATAAAGATTTGTGTTCCCTCTTCGCTCCGGACCTCCTCTCTCTCTTCTCCATGGCGCAAAACAACAAATAGCTACAATAAAAAACAATAAAAAACAAGGGCAACAAAAGGAAAAATAAATAAATAAAATATTTTTTTAAAAAAATGAATCAACCTAGCCAGTTACATTCATCCAATCTACCCCTGATGCAAGTCATTCTTTGTGCAAGCAGTCTCACTTTTTTTTTAATTTATAAAAAGGAAATACTGACAAAACCATAGGATAAGAGAGGTATAACTCCACACAGTTCCCACCACCAGAACTCTATCCCATCCCCTCCCTTGATAGCTTTCCTATTCCTTAACCCTCTGGGAGTATGGACCCAAGGTCATTGTGGAATGCAGGAGGTGGAAGGTCTGGCTTCTGTAATTGCTTCCCTGCTGAACATGGGGATTGACAGGTCGATCCATACTCCTAGCCTGCCTCTCTTTCCCTAGTGGGGAAGGGCTCTGGGGAAGCAGAGCTCTAGGACACACTGGTGGGGTTGTCTGTCCAGGGAAGTCTGGTAGCATCATGATAGCATCTGGAACCTGGTGGTTGAAAAGAGAGTTAACATATAAAGCCAAACAAACTGTTGACCAATCATGGACCTAAAGGCTGGAATAATGCAGATGAAGAGTTGTGGGGTCCTCCATTTTGTAGCTAGCTAGAAGGCATATTTTAGTTATATTCCAAAGGGCCTGTGGCTATACTAGTTTGTCTGTTTGTTTTTTTCCCTGAGCCTGAAATCTGATATGCAGGTGGATCCAAGTTATTGTCTGGGGAGATGATGTCATGGCTGGAAAAAGGACCAGAAAGCTGGATCAGGGAAAAGAGTAGCTCCCAAATATGAGAAAGGTGTATAAATATTGTTGACTGAACACTCCTTCAATTTGATCTGATCTGGGGCCCATATTCAGTTTAGGAGCCTATGTGACCTCTGCATCCCTGTAGATCTGAGCTCACATTCTGTGGTCATAAGTAGGAACGTTCCAAGCTGCCCCAATATCAGGACCCATCTTTCTCAGGTATAGCATAGAGTATGTTGTCCAGCCTCCCTTCAGAGGATGGGACATTCTCTACCATTGTTGATCCAAGTTGAGGACAAGATCCTATATGGGCCCACAAAGGGGTCTATTGTGTTGTTCCTGATAGAGATGACCAGTAACAATGGAGAAAGGGATTTATTTAAGGTCTAGGCCCATCATGTCTGTTTGGGAATCTCAGGACTCCCCAAATAGGGCCCTAGCTGATGGGGTGGCCTGATAGTGACTAAAGAGTCACCATTAAAGTATGCCAGTCTCTCGCCCTTATTCAGCTTTTGCAGTCCTTGCTTTGATAAGGATAGCTTGGGAGTGAGTGAGGGAAGTATAATAGGAAGTAGGTGAGGAGGGCATCTAAATCTAAGTAGACACTATTTCATTATGAACTTTATACTGACTCACTGCAGACTATTGTGCACTTTTGTTTTCAGGTATATATTTTGCCCTAATTTATGGATACATGTGAACATATGCCCTGTCTCATGGGACCTGGTCTATCCCTAGGTTCTGTGACTTTGTTAGGAAGTGAACCACCTGGAATGGAATTAGAGAATCTTATGAAAGGAAAAGTGTCACCCGAGTAATGATGCTGAAGGGTTGACATTCCATGCCTGATGTCTCTGAACACAGTCTGAAGTGAAGAATGCTGAGGTAGTACTCTTTGTGTTGATTAGGTTGGGATCAACAGATGCAATATCATATGGTATTAATTGAGAGAAGTATGCAGGAAAGTGAGCCCCATTCTAGAGATTCCAGGACTGGGAAAATATAGGCTCTGTAGAGGCAGTGGAAGGTTCCTGCTGTCTTAGGGTTTAATAAGGAGTAGTGAACATGTAACCATAGTGCGCCTGCATAGTGTGACAAGACAGAAACATATGTATAAGTAGGATAAGAAATCCAACAGTTTGTTTGGCTTTGTATATTAATTATTTTCAGCTACCAGGTTCCAGACGCTACCAGGATGCGACCAGGCTTCCCTGGACAGACAATCCCACCAATGTGCCTTGGAACTCTGCTTCCCCAGAGCCCTTCCCCACTAGTGAAAAAGAGAGACAGGATGGGAGTATGGATTGACCTGTTAACGCCCATGTTCAGTGGGGAAGCAATTACAGAAGCCAGACCTTCAACCTTCTGCATCCCACAATGACCTTGGGTCCATACTCCCAGAGGGTTAAGGAATAGGAAAGCTATCAGGGGAGGGGTTGGTATACAGAGGTCTGGTGGTGGGAATTGTGTGAAGTTGTACCCCTCTTATCTTATGGTTTTGTCAATGTTTCCTTTTTATAAATAAAAAATTTTAAAAAAAAAGAAAGAAATACTAATGATGTCAACCCGAACCTGATTGGCCAATGGTGATATAGCCCTAAAAACCAGAAGGCAAGTTAGTATAAATAAAGGCTCAGAAATCAGCTGAACGAAGTGCCGTCACTGTTACTAACCGAGATGCCGCCGGTGCTGCTAAAGACACTTAAGCACATCCGGTTAGACTGCCAGTAGCTGCTTCCCCAGCTTCCAGAGACCCTCGTTCATCTGGTCGCGCCAGCAGACAAAGGACCTCCAGTTTGGCAACACAGCGGCTGGTGACCACATCGTGAGCCTTACCTGTGAGCAGCTACTAAGTAAGGAGAGTTATCAGGCTGACTGTGTATTGTATGAATTGTGTGACCCTTCTCTGGCATCTAAATAAGTAAAAAATTATTGCTAACCCTGACATGCTCTCCAAGTGAGTCCTTACTCCTATACCTTGCTCACGACATAAGGCAATAGATAGTTATTGTTATAATCACATTATTTGGCTATTGGGTTAACTTTGTAAAATCCCTTTGTTAGGATTTGCTGTATCATACACAACACCACCATGATTTATGTCCTTTGACATTATTTGTATATAGCTGTGCCACTGGTTGGGAAGTCTCACTTTTGATGATGAGTTCAACATACTTTCAAAGTGAATGCTTGGCCACAGGCATTTTTGCCACATAACCAATTTGCTAGGAGGCATTTGCTCTATCAAAGTTTGGTTAACAAAGCAGGTTGACAGATTAGGCTTAATAGTTTATTTCAAGTGTCATAGCATTCATCTTTTTACCTTATATACATTTTGGCTTTCACAATGGTCTATACAGTTATAAGATGTTGTGTTTTTAAAATAGTGGATTTAGGGCTTGGTATTAGTACCCCAGTGAAGAACACACATTTATCATGTGCAAGGGCCCAGGCTCAAGCCTCACCTGCAGGGGCAAAGCTTCTCAAGCAGTAGAGCAATGTTGTAGGTCTCTCTCATTTTCTCTCTTTCTCTTTCTATCTCTCTCTCCGTGTGTGTGTGTGTGTGTGTGTGTGTGTGTGTGTGTGTGTGTGTTTGTGTGTGTGTGTGTGTGTGTATGTCCCTCTATCAAAAGAAAACCTGGCCACTGGACAACTGGGAATGGTAGTATAGTCATGCAGGCACTGAGCCCCAATGATAACCGTGGTGGCAACAACAACAGAAATGCATGACAACAAGTATGTATACTTCAAAGTGCTAAAGCTTACTAAAAAGGTAGAGCACACACTTAACTACACTTGAGACCTTGAGTATGGTACCTGGTACCACATAGAAGCATCCATAAACAGCACAAAAGAAAACTCCATGGGTGCTAGTGGAGTGCTTTGGTGTCTCTCCAACACTCCCTCTCTCTTGCTGAGTAGATAGAATTGGGGGGAGCGGGGATGGACCAGGGCATCTGGACAAGGCAGTATCATTCATGCATGAGGGTCTTTATTCATTTCCTGTGGCTGCATTTAAAAAAAAAAGAAAGAAAAATTTATGGGGGGGTTAGGGAGTGTTGCACCCATAGTATGAAGCTAACATAGTATGAGGTATAAGGACCCATACAAGATCCTGTGAATTCCTGCTCTGGATATCTCAGACCATCAGGTGGCTAAAGTATGCCATCTTAAAATATTCTATCGGGGGTCTAGTAGTGGCGCACCTGGTTGAGCACACATGTTACAATGCACAAGGACCCAGATTCAAGCCCCTGGTCCCCGCCTACAGGGGGAAGGCTTTGTGAGTGGTAAAGCAGTGTTGCAGGTGTCTGTCTCTCCCTATCTACCACCCCTGCCCCTCTTGATTTCTAGCTGTCTCTATCCAATAAATGAAAATAAAGATAATTAAAACATTAAAAAATATATTCTATAGGATATAACTATCATCTGTAAATAAAGTCTCTATTTTTTTGTTTTTGTTTTGTTTTGTTTTGCCTCCAGAGTTATTGCTGGGGCTTGATGCCTGCACTAGTAATCCACTGCTCCTGGAGGCCATTTTTTCCCATTTTTGTTGCCCTTGTTGTTGTTGTTATTGTTGTCATTGCTGCCATTGTTGTTGGATAGGATACTGAGAAATCGAGAGAGGAGGGGAAAACAGAGAAGAGGAGAGAAAGATTGTGAAGTTTGTCCCAGACTTCATTAACCATTAGTCCATGTACCTATGAGTGACACTGAGCAAATAAATGGTGGAAACAACATAAACACATTTTCCAAAATGTCTTTTTTTTTTTTTTTTTTGCCTCTAGGGTTATCGCTGGGGCTTGGTGCCTGCACCACGAATCCCCTGCTCCTGGAGGCCATTTTTCCCCCTTTTGTTGCCCCTGTTGTTGTAGCCTTGTTGTAGTTATTATTGCTGTTGTTAATGTAGTTCATTGTTGAATAGGACAGAGAGAAATCGAGAGAGGAGGGGAAGACAGAGAGGGAGAGAGAAAGACAGACACCTGCAGACCTGCTTCACCGCCTGTGAAGCAACTCCCCTGCAGGTGGGAAGCCGGGGGCTCGAACCAGTATCCTTTTGCCAGTCCTTGAGTTTTGTGCCACATGCGCCCAACCCAATGCGCTACCGCCCGACCCCCAATAAATGTATTCTAAGAGTAGTGGGATAATTGGTTAAAATTACAAAACAGTTCTAAAGCAAGTCTCTAAAGAAGTATTCCTCTTTGATGTGTTTTCCTCATATTCATAATTTTATTTCCCCTTTCAAAAATCTAAAAGAAAGGGGGTTTAGTCCATTTGACTGCAAAAATCTAAAAGAAGAACAATTTCAGAGGTCTGTGGATTTCTGTAAAAAGATAAAAGTTAAAAACTGAAGACTTGGGGGCCAGGTGGTAGTGCAGCAGGTTAAGTGCACATGGCACAAAGCGCAAGGAGAGGTGCAAGCATCCTAGTTCAACCCCCGGCTCTCCACCTGCAGGAGGAGTCACTTCACAGGTGGTGAAGCAGGTCTGCAGGTGTCTCTCTTTCTCTCCCTGTCTCTGTCTTCCCCTTCTCTCTTGATTTCTCTCTGTCCTATTCAACAATGATCTACATCAACAACAGCAATAATAACTATAAGGCTACAACAACAGGGGCAACAAAAGGGGTGAAAATGGCCTCCAGGAGCAGGGGATTCGTGGTGCAGGCACGAAGCCCCAGCAATAAGCCTGGAGGCAAAAAAAAAAAAAATAGACGTTTATTTTGGAAAACGTATTTATGTTGTTTCCACCATTTATTTGCTCAGTGTCACTCATAGGTACATGGACTAATGGTTAATGAAGTCTGGGACAAACTTCACCATGCATGTCAGTTTTAGGTTAAAAATGCAGTAGTGGGGGCCAGATGGTGGCACACATAGTACTACTATGCATAAGGATTCCCTGCTCCCTACCTGCATAGGACACTTCACAAGTGGTGAAACAGATCTGCAGGTGTCTCTCTTTCTCTCTCCCTCTCCCCTCTCAATTTCTCTCTGTCCTACCGAATAAAATGGGGGAGGGAAATGCAATAGCTTTCTATGTAAACTTTAACTGAAATCAATCTCTTTCAGTTTTTTCTCGGCTTGCATACCTTTTATTGGCCTCTCAGACCCTCCTATTCAAAAACTGATTGTTTACATCTGCTAATTGACATTCTTTTATAATTTCTACGATAGTATACAATTTTTCAGTGCTTCTCAAATTAGTGAAACCTTGGATGAGTTCAGAAAAAGATATCAGCACAGCATATTTTCATTTTGGATCTAAAGTTAAAAATAAGATTTACTTTACATGCACCATTAAAGGTGATAATTTTCCCAACTTCAGTTAGGAACATTACAGCATCAAATGTCAGGAAAATTCCTTCTTTGTGCCATTTGTCTCATTGTGAAATTTAAAGTAAAAGTTAAGAACTTTAAAAAAAATATATGTCAGAGTCAGTGAACAATGCTCCTTGAAAGAGAACAAAGAGCTTTAATACCAGAACTAGTCATCTTTAATACCAGAACTAGTCAACTGCCATGCACTGGTACCCAGTGTGGGTCTTCACATCAAGTGTCCTTTCTCTTTGAACCAGTGTCTATTACAATTGATTGAGCATCCCCGTTAGCATGGAACTTCCCTAGTATTAGCACTGAAAGTCCAGCATGTAGAGAACCCCTCAGTCAGGAGAAACTGCTATAACTTACCAATAGACTCAGCAAACATTTTGTTTTGCTTTGTTTTCCAGTACAGGAGAATGAACCCAAGACCTTACAAATATACAGTTTAATTTTTTTTTCTTTTGACACCAGGGTTGTCACTGGGGCCTCAGTGTTTTCATATCTCCACTGTTCCCAAAGAGATATTTTCCCCCTTTTTTCTTCCTTTCTCCCTTTTTTTCCTTTTTTTAAAAATATTTTATTTATTTATTATTGGATAGAAACAGAAATTGAGAGGGGAGGGAGAGAGGTAGAGAGGGAGAGTGACAGAGAGACATCTGCAGCCCTGCTTTACCACTTCTGAAGCTTTCCCCCTGCAGGTGAAGACCAGGGGCTTGAACCTGGGTCCTTGTGCACTGTAATGTGTGTGTGCTTAGCCAGGTACACCACCGCCTTCCCCCCACCTTTTTTTTGATAGAGTGTAAAAGACAGATCAAGAGAGAAGGAAAGTGACCTTGAAACACAGCTCTACTACTCATGAAGCTTACACCCTGCATTTGGAGGCTAGTGGCTTGAGCCACGTCCTTGCATATCACATGCATGCTCTTCCAGGCGACCATCACCCAGATCCCCCAGTTCACTTTTTATAGTTTACATTTTCTTTTTTTTTTTGTCTCCATGGTTATTATTGCTGAGGCTCAGTACCTGCACTACAAATCCACTGCTTATTGCCCTTTTTTTTATCAGTGTTATTGTTACTAGTATTGTTGTCATCGTTGTTGGATAGGACAGAGAAATGGAGGGGGGAGACAGAGAAGGAGAGAGAAAGATAGACACCTGCAGACCTGCTTCACCGCCTGTGAAGCGACTCCCCTGCAGGTGGGGAGCCAGGGGGCTCGAACAGGGATCCTTATGCTGGTCCTTGAGCTTTGTGCCACGTGTGCTTAACCCGCTGCACTACCGCCTGGCCCCCTAGTTTACATTTTCTAAAGTGCATATAGCTATTTTTCTTTTTTTTTTTTTTGCTTTATTTTTCTTATTTTTATTTTTCTTATGTTTGATAAGACAGAGAGAAATTGAGAAGGGAGGGGGAAATAGAGAGGGAAAGAGAGACACCTACAGCCCTACTCCACTGCTCATGAAGTGTCCCTCTGGCTTGAACCCAAGTCCTTGATATAGTAACATGTCAACTTAAACAAGTACACCACTTCCCAGTCCCCTGTTCTACATTTATTTTTTTTTCTTAGGGATAGAGAAAAAGGAAGACAAAGGAAAGAAAAAGAGACATGACAGAAAAATCCCACCGTTCATGAAGTCCTCTTAGTGCTATCCATAGTGTTCCAATGTGGTGCCAGCGATGAAACGAGGGTCTGATGCATGGAGAAGCACACACTCTACCTGCTGTGCCACTTCCAGTATCCCAAATCACCATTAATGTAAAAGCACCTAAAATTGAAAGTTTGTAAACTATTGACTCTCTTCAGGTTTGTAATTTACCCAACCCCAGAGCTCTTTAAAAAAAAAAAAAAGAAGAATGCTGGGGCCAGATTGTGGTGCACCTGGTTGAATGTACATGTCACAATGGATAAGGACCCGGGTTTGAGACCCCGATTCCCACCTGCAGGGGGAAAGCTTTACAAGTGGTGAGGCAGTGCCGTAGGTGTCTCCTTATCTCCATCTTCCCTCTCAATTTCTGACTCTATCTAATAAATAAATAAAGATAATAAAAAATTTTAATACTCAAAGCACATTACAGACCAAAATGGAAATTATATGTGTATCATGTCAGTAAAACCTGGTAGCAGAAAGACTAATTTGCATTGGCATTTATAATGGAAAGGATTTACATTTTCCTTATGAAATTAAAAATAAATATTGTCTTAAATAGACAGATTTGGAAATATGCCTAAAAGATGTTAATCTGCAAAAGTGTAAAATAGAATTTCCTCTGTGGCTGAAATTTGTTATTGTTTTTTTTGTTTTGTTTTGTTTTGTTTTGTTTTTGTTTTTGTCTCCAGGGTTATCGCTCAGTACCTGCACCATGAATCTACTGCTCCTAGAGGCTTTTTTTTTTTCTCCTTTTGTTGCCCTTATTGTTGTATCCTTGTTGTGGTTATTGTTGTTGATGTTGTTCATTGTTGGATAGGACAGAGAGAAATCAAGAGAGGAGGGGAAGACAGAAAGGGGGAGAGAAAGATAGACACCTGCAGACCTGCTTCACCGCTTGTGAATCGACTCCCCTGCAGGTGGGGAGCTGGGAGAGAACCGGGATCCTTACTCCAGTCCTTGTGCTTTGCGCCACGTGCACTTAACCCACTGCGCTACCGCCAGACCCCCTTGTTATTGTTTTTTAAATGTGAACAATACTGATTAGATCAGGTAGTAAATTAACATAGTAGAGAAATTCAAAAGGAACACAATGTACAATGAAGCATCTTCTTTCTACTCCATCCCCCATCTCTGAACTGGCCAATTTCTAGTATAATGTCCACAGGTATCCTGTGCAAACATAAATAAATAGAGTTTTGGGGAGTAAAATGATAGTTATTTGAGACAAAACCAGGAATGCAGACTGCTCTTAGGCACCCCAATTCAGTGCTGAATTCAGAGAAAGCTTCCTAAAAGACTAACCTTGGAGTTGAAGAGCAGGAGTTAACCCAACCCAAAGGAAAAGCAGAGAAGCAGAATGTATAAAGGCTCAGGGCAGGAGGCAGGTGGCACATTTTGGGAAAAGCAGTTTAGAAGATTGGAGATAAGAGTGCAAAAATGAGGCACGGGGGCCCAGGTGGTAGCATGCTGGGTGAAGTGCTCATAGCACAAAGCCCAAAGATCTGTGGAAGGATCCCTGGCTTAAGCCCTGGGTTCACCATCTGCACAGGGAGGTCACCTCACAAGCTTCACAAGCAGTGAAGCAGGTCTTCAGGTGTCTTTCTCTCCCCCTCTCTGTCTTCCCCTCCTCTCTCAATTTTTCTCTGTCCTATCCAATAAAATAAAATTTTTTTTAAAAAAAAGGTCACCAGAAGCAGTGGATTTGTAGTGCCAGCACAAAGGCCCAAGGATGACCCTGGAGGCAAAAAAAGAAAAAAGAAAAGAAAGAAAGAGAGAAAGAACGATAGGAGGCATTGAGATTCATCTGCAGAGACAGAGAGCATTAGAACATTTTTTTCTCAATATAAAACCATATAGATATATATTTTTTGAGTAAATGTGAGCCAATAAAAAAAGCTAATTAAGAGAGTCAGGCGGTAGCACAGTGGGTTAAGCACATTATGGTGCAAAGCGCAAGAATTGGCGTTAAGGATCCCGGTTCAAGCCCCTGGCTCCCCCCGCCCTCCCGCAGGGGAGTCGCTTCACAAGCAGTGAAGTGTGTCTGTAGGTGTCTATCTTTCTTTACCCCTCCCTGTCTTCCCCTGGTCTCTCCATTTCTCTCTGTTCTGTCCAACAACAGTGATATCAATAACTACAATAATAAAACAAGGGCAACAAAAGGGAATAAATTTTTAAAAATCTAAAAAAAAAAAAATTTTTAACTAAAAAAAAAAAAAAACTAATTAAATCTTCCCTCGGGTGGGGGTGAGGGACAATTAAGAGCCTTAATAAGGGTTTGCTGGGAAATTGTGCAGATGCATTCACATCTGCCATGTTGTCCCCTCAGGCTACTGCTAGTTCCTGCGAGAGTTGGGACATTCTCGGAGTGCCTGTTCAGCCATGTTGTGCCCTCAGGGCACTGTCTATACCCCCGTGATATCTGGAGTGCTTTGGTTACTCCTCTCCCCTCCCATTCTCATGAAAGTTATTATCCTATCCTGGAGTGCTATGGTTAATCCTCCCCCTTCCCATTCTCGCGAAAGCTACTCCTATAAAAGCCCTTCTTCTTCCGCACCTTGTTCTCTTGCCAGCGCTCCACTCCAGTGTTCAGACACAGGAAAGGTTACTGTGTGTGGCGGCCATTTTCGCTACCTCCACATGGCCCAACCTGCTTCTCTAGCACCCAACTCTGAGGTGCCAGCACAAATAAAGATTTGTGTTTCCTCTTCGCTCTGGACCCCCTCTCTCTCTTCTCCAAGGTCCACACACAACAACAAGGGTTTAGTTCCACTTTCTTCTTCTTCTAGCATTTGCCCTTCTTCCGTAGCCAGTCAACAGCGTCAGGTTGAGCCTGATATAAAGTTTCGAGACCTCCTTTGAATCTGGAGAGGTGGCAGTCGTTGACTATGTGGGTTATAGTCTGTCTGTAGCCACAGGGGCAGTTCGGGCCGTCTCTGGCTCCCCAGCGATGGAACATAGCGATAGCGGCGCACCGCCATGGCCTGTTCTATAGCAATTGAGGAGGGCCCAATCATAACGTGCTAGGTCAAAGCCGGGTTGACGCTTGCAGGGGTCTGTGATGAGGTGTTTGTTCTTTACCTCAGCTGACTGCCAACTTTGTTTCCTAGAGTCTGGAACAGAGAAGTTCAGTGTAGGCGTAGGAGACCAGATTGGATGATGAGATGTCAAGCGTTGAACAGGTTGGGTGAAGATATCCACGTATATTGGCAGGTCCAGTCGAGCGTAGACGTGGGAAATGAACTAAGATGATGCCTCATCCTGACGAATATCTGGTGGGGCGATGTTGCTAAGAACTGGCAGCCATGGAACCGGGGTGGAACGGATGGTTCCAGAAATTATCCTCATGGAGGAATATAATTTGGAATCGACCAAGTGGACATGGGGGCTATGGAACCATACTGGGGCACAGTATTCTGCAGTGGAATAGCATAATGCCAGAGATGATGATCGTAGTGTGGAAGCGCTCACGCCCCATGAGGAGCTGGTCAGTTTTGCAATGATGTTATTCCTCGCGCCCACCTTTGCTGCAGTTTTTATGAGATGTTCGTGAAATCGAGAGTAACGCCAAGATAGACTGGCTGGGCTTCATGCCAGATTCTCGTATCGTCAAGCTGCACATTAAGCTCACACGAGGCCGAGGCATGGTGTAGATGGAAAACAGATGATACCGTTTTTGCAGTGCTAGGGATTAGTCACCATTTTTTACAGTAATCAGATATCAGAGACATGTCTTTCGTGAGTGTTTCCTCGAGGATGTTGAACTTGGATGCCTGAGTTGCACAGCAGATGTCATCTGCGTAGATGAACTTCCTTGAAGAAGTTTCTGGGAGGTCATTGATGTAAATATTAAATAGCATAGGAGCCAGAACAGAGCCCTGGGGGAGGCCACTTGAGACAAGTCTCCATCTGCTAGACTTGTCACCCAGATGCACCTGGAATCTTCTGTTTTGAATCTTCTGTTCCACTAATGCCAGCCTAGTTTGAGCCAACCTCTGGGCAATGTTTTAGACAATATATTTGGATTGGGAAGATCCCGACTGAAGACCTAATTGAGTTTCTTCCAAAACTGATGGATGCCTCTATTAAAAGAACCATGAAAGAAACTTTGACAAAGCTAGACATTAAGGAAATTATTTCAGCAAGAGCCTTTACTCCAATCTAGACTTCCTTGACAAACTCTCTGCATCTCTAGGTTGCTGGAAAGTGCTGCTTTAAACAGCTCTCATCAGCCCTGCCTCCTATAAACTTAGTTCTACAGATGTCTGATCTTTCAGGTGTTCTCTGTGATGGAAACTGTATTGGAAAAGCTTAGGAAATGCTGTCCTTCTGCATTCTTTCTGCACTTCAGGAGATTTCTGGCAACTATATACTTGTTCCCAGTTGCTGAGCCAATAAATAGGGACTCTCATTCTCCAGAGAATGACTTGCACCATTGCATAGTAATTTCTAAGAAAAGAAAGAGAATTTCCAAGTACTGTGAGATAGGAGTTCCTCAGGCTGGCTCTTGAGAATTGAAATAAAAAAAAAAATCAGAGTGGCAGCTTTGACTTATATCAGAATATGGGAAAGTGGTGAGAGACTTGTTTTGTTTTGTTTTGATTTGTTTTTAAAAAGAACCCTGGGATTTTTAATTGGACAAATTTGGGAAATTACCTTTGCTGATCTGGACTATAAGAGTCTTTGATCTTTCTCTTGTCCTTTTTTTTTTCTGCCAGTTATCATTGAGGCTCAGTACCTGCATTGCAGCTTTGTTTCTTACCTCCACCATTCTTGTAGCTTTGTTACTTCCCTTTCTCTCCCTCTTTCAATAAAAGGTAAGTGACAGCAAGAGAGACAGAGACAGAGATAGAAAAACAGAGATAGAGGAGAGGCAACTGTAGCAACACTCCACTACTCATGAATCTTCTCCCTGCTGGTGAGGACAGGCAGGTTGGACTGGGTTACCAAACATGTGCACTCTACCACGTGACCCACCAGTCAGACCACTCAAATAATCTTTTGTACTCACAACTTTGATTCAAATAGACGATATTGCTCTGGGGGTTTCTTGAAAGAATTTTAATCACTTAGATTGGGGTACTAATTCCCTACTAGTTTACTGGTTTCCTATTTACTGTCGAATGTAAAACATTAATTCCCCAATAAAGAATTTTTTTTTAATTATTAATTTTCACAACAGATGACCAGGGACTCATGGTTGAGCTGTACACAGTATCTCCTTATTCATGCAGGACGCAGCGCAATCTATAGCAAGCTAAGCTAAACTAAAAACTACAAACAATCTTGTCCTTATAAATATACTAGCCCAGTAGGGTGGGAACAGGATGCGACGCAGAGAGGGTGGAGAGAAAAGTGACTGGTGAAAATCAGGGTGTGACAAGGAGAGGGCAGAGCAGGCAAGAATTCTACCACTGAACCACCAATGCCCTGGAGGGAGGGTGGTGCTTGTTATCAGTGGTTATGTAAATAGAATGAAGTGGTTATGTAAATAGAATAGTGTTAAGCAGGGGGGATTAAACTAATGAAACAGAAGGGGTTTTTAGAAGCACACCAACAATTCCCCCTTTCTTTTAAACTAATGGCCATAGTATCAGGATTGTGGGGTGAACAGAAACCTATATCGTACAGGCATTTTCAAAAGAACTGGCATAAGACATGGAGAACAAAATAGGTGAGCAGCAATAACCAGTGTGATGCCAAGGGGAACGTTTCTTGCCTCAAAGGGAAAGGCCTAGCAGGTGAAAGGGCATTTCTTGCCTCTAGGAGTGCTTCATGCCTCTGGACATCTCTTGCCTCAAAGGGTGTTTCCTGTCTCTGTGGGAATAACCTAATAAGGAGGGGGAGTTTTCTGACTCTGGGGAAAGAGCCTGCAGGTGAGGGGACATGGTCTATAAAGTCTCAAGGCAATTGGATGAACTTAGTCTTTGAGAAACACAGCAGCATGTACCAGTAAGTCTGATGGAGGTGTCAATCCAAAGTAGCTGACCACAGAAGAAAATGCCAAGGGATGAAACGCTGCATGTCTGTCTCGATGGGGAATGTCGGCCACCAGAATTCTGCTTTTCTGTAAAGAGTGATGTTTGGAGTCTGTGAATCTGTTTCTTCAGGTCGTTCCAGGTCACATCATTGGTTTCCGGGGGTGTGTTGTAGTCATTCCATCTTGTGGGCGATGTCAGAGAACAGGGGTCCAAATGGATTTCCGGGAATTCCATTTGAGTAGATACTTTTTCATGTGAAGACTTGACAGCTGAAATTCACTTACTTGTCAAACAAAACTTGTAGCAGATTAGAAGTTTACTATAATTGATAACTCCATTATAATTGGAAGTCCTTTCTAGTATGCTTTTAAGGTTTGTTTAAACAGTTTAAACTCAATAAAATGTGGAAAGGTAAACAGAAGAATCAGGGTTAAAAGCCTCAGACATGAGAATAATTAACATAATCATTCCACTATCTTCCCCACCCATAACTCATACAGTTTTAGGATTAAACGTTTCAGATTTATGCCAAGACGTAAAAAAAGAAATCAAAGGAGGAAAAAACAATTTTTTGGATTATTTCTGGATGTCTCTAGAAATCATGGCTGTGTCTAGCATTTTTTTTAAGTCAATGTCATACAAAAATTCAGTCATTTAAATCACTCTCTTATGAAACAGATCTCACCATGTAGCATCAAGAGTCCCCGGAGGCCGTCCTAGTCCAAAAAGCTCTTCGAAATTCCATTTAGGGTGCTTCTGACTGTTCCTGCTGGATTGCTTCAGGCACCCATTTTTAAAAGTGTCTTCCCATCAAAGAAAGAATCCAATCAGGAGAGTAGAACTAACCACGTGTCTCCATTCTTGGGGACTGCAGGGTACTGGAGAACACTCCTCAAATTAGAGTAGTCCTTCTCCATGGGAAACATGCGAGAAGAAGTCCAGAAAGTCCCAGTGGAAATCTCCAAGCATATCCCAAGGTCTACGATGGTCATAAAGAACCAAAATGTGGCCGGGAGCAAAATGTAGTCCTTTTCCTCGGGAAACATGGGAGAGGTAATCCAGAAAATCCAAGGAGAAATCTCCATGCATCTCCCAAGCTCTATGATTAGGGTCACAAGAAACTAAAGTTCCCAGTCAGGGAAACAAAGTGTGGCCCAAAGCAAAATGTTCCAGAGACAGAGTAACTGTCTCATGATGAAACAGTAGAGGCTTTGGCAAACCTCTTTGTAAGTAGAAGAAAAGACCATAGTGCATAGGTAGGCAAAGTCTTCACTTATCTGGGAGTTGCGCAGGTCCGGTCCCATTATGTTGTTTAACACTTTCATAGGTTCATACTTGCCTTAGTCTTCTTTGTATTTGGATTTGTTTCATTGAAGATGTCTTTAAAATTTATGCAGAAAAGAGTTGTGCCAATATTTTCCTCTAAGTATCTGATAGTTTGTGGTCTAACATCCAAGTCCTTGATCCACTTGGAATTTACTTTTGTATTTGGTGAAATATAGTGGTTCAGTTTCATTCTTCTGCTTCTTTCAACCTATTGTTTCCAACACCATTTGTTGAAGAGACTCTGCTTTCCCCATTTAATAGTATGGCCACCTTGGTCAAAGAATAGATGTCCATAGGTGTGGGGGCTTACTTCTGGGCTCTCAATTCTATTCCACTGGTCAGTGTGTCTATTCATGTTCCAGTACCAAGCAGTTTTGATGACAATGGCCCTATAATACAATTTGAGATCTGGGAGTGTGATGCCTCCAGTTCTGTTCTTTCTTCTCAAGATTGTTTTGGCAATTCTAGGTCTTTTCTGGTACCAGATAAATATTTGTAGCATTTGTTCTGTTCTCCTAAAAAATGTGGTTGGGGTCTTGGTGAGGGTAGCATTAAAATTGTATATGGCTCTGGGTAATATATTCATTTTGATGATGTTAATTCTGCCAACCGATGAACATGGAATATCTTTCCACTTCTTTCTGTCTTTTTCTATTTCCTTCAGTAGTGACTCATAATTTTCAGTATACAAGTCTTTCACTTCTTTGGTTAGGATTATTCCTATATATTTGATTATTTTTGTTGCTATAATGAAAGGAATTGATTTCTGGATTTCAACGTCTTCTAACATAGTGTTTGCATAAAGGAGTGCCACTGACTTTTGAATGTTAATTTTGTAGTCTGGCACCTTACTGTATTGCCTGATGATTTCCAAAAGCTTCTTGCTGGATTCCTTAGGTTTTCTATGTGTACTATCATGTCATCTGCAAATAGGGAGAGTTTGACTTCTTCTCTTCCAATCTGTATCCCTTTAATTCCTTGCTCCTGCCTGATTGCTATAGCAAGAACTTCCAACACTATGTTGAATAGTAATGGTGATAGTGGGCAGCCCTGTCTAGTACCTTATAAGAGGGGAAATGCTTCCAGTTTTTCACCATTGAGTATGATGTTGGCTGTAGGTTTCATATATATAAACTCCACTATCTTGAGGAATTTTCCAATTATTCCACTTTTTTAAAATGTTTATTTATTCCCTTTTGTTGCCCTTGTTGTTTTATTGTTGTAGTTGTTACTGCTGTCATCATTGTTTGATAGGACAGAGAGAAATGGAGAGAGGAGGGGAAGACACAGGGAGGAGAGAAAGACACCTGCAGACCTGCTTCACCACCTGTGAAGCAACTCCCTTGCAGGTGGGGAGCCGGGGGTTTGAACCAGGATCCTTACACCAGTCCTTGCGCTTTGTGCCATGTGCGCTTAACCTGCTGCGCTACTGTCCAACTCCCTATTCCCAGTTTTTGTAGTGTTTTGATCATAAAGGGATGTTGTATTTTGGCAAAAGCCTTCTCTGCATCTATTGATATGAACATGTGGTTTTTGGTCTTTCTTTTATTGATGTGGTGGATCATGTTAATTGATTTACATATATTAAACCAACCTTGCATCCCTGGGATAAATCCCACTTGGTCATGATGAACAAACTTTTTTTTAATTCTTTATTGGGGAATTAATGTTTTACATTTAACAGTAAATACAGTAGTTTGTACATGCATAACATTCCCCAGTTTCCCATATAAGAATACAACCCCCAATAGGTCCTCTATCATCCTTCTTGGACCTGTATTCTCCCCACCAACCCTGAACAATCTTTTTAATATGATGCTGTATTCAGCTGGTTAGAATTTTGTTCAATATTTTAGCATCTATGTTCATCAGAGATATTGGTCTGTAGTTTTCTTTTCTGGTTGTGTCTGCTTTTGGTATTAAAGTGATGTTGGCTTCATAGAAGCTGTAAGGGAGTATTCCAGGTTCTTCAATCTTCTGGAAGACTTTTAAAAGTAGAGGTATTAGCTGCACATCCAAAGAAACTATTAAACAAACAAAGAGACCCCTCACAGAATGGAAGATCTTCACATGCCACACATCAGACAAGAAACTAATCACCAAAATATATAAAGAGCTCAGCAAACTAAGCACCAAAAAAGCAAATAACCCCATCCAAAAATGGGCAGAGGATATGAACAAAACATTCACTACAGAGGAGATCCAAAAGGCTAACAAACATATGAAAAACTGCTCTAGGTCACTGATTGTCAGAGAAATGCAAATTAAGACAACACTAAGATACCACCTCACTCCTGTAAGAATGGAATACATCAAAAAGGACAGCAGCAACAAATGCTGGAGAGGATGTGGGGACAGAGGAACCCTTTTACATTGCTGGTGGGAATGTAAATTGGTACAGTCTCTGTGGAGAGCAGTCTGGAAAACTCTCAGAAGGCTAGACATGGACCTTCCATATGATCCAGTAATTCCTCTCCTGGGGTTATACCCCAAGGACTCCATAACACCCAACCAAAAAGAGGTGTGTACTCCTATGTTCATAGCAGCACAATTCATAATAGCTAAAACCTGGAAGCAACCCAGGTGCCCAACAACAGATGAGTGGCTGAGAAAGCTGTGGTATATATACACAATGGAATACTATGCAGCTATCGAAAACAATGAACCCACCTTCTCTGACCCATCTTGGACAGAGCTAGAAGGAATTATGTTAAGTGAACTAAGTCAGAAAGATAAAGATGAGTATGGGATGATCCCACTCATCAACAGAAGCTGACTAAGAAGATCTGAAAGGGAAACTAAAAGCAGGACTTGATCAAATTGTAAGTAGGGCACCAAAGTAAAAACCTAGTGGTGAGGAGTAGACATGCAGCTTCCTGGGCCAGTGGGGGGTGGGAGTGGGCGGGAGGGATGGGTCACAGTCCTTTGGTGGTGGGAATGGTGTTTATGTACACTCCTAGCAAAATGTAGACATATAAATCAGTAGTTAATTAATATGAGAGGGGGAAATCAATTGTATGTCTCAAAGTTTCTCAAAAGACAAACTGAATCTTTTTAATATATAAGCTATGTATTTGATATGTGGACTCTCTCAAAAGCCTAGACCAAGTAGATTAGAAGCATCCAATAGCACAGCTATATACAAGATACTGGATACTGTACAGCAAACCATAACAAAGGGACTTTTCAAAGTTAACCCAATTAACAAATAATGTGATGATAATATTAACTATGGATTGTCTTTTTGAACCCTAAGACAGCAGGAACCTCACATCTCCACTATAGAGCCCCTACTTCCCCCAGTCCTGGAACCCTTGGATAGGGCCCACTTTCCCCTATGCATCTCCCAATCCAAACCAAATAATATTGCATCCGCCGATCACAACCTAACCAATGCAATGATTGCCACCTCAACATGCTTCACCTCAGACTGTATCCAGAGACTTCACGTGTGGAATGACAACCCTTCAGCTTCATTACTCAGGTGAGACCTTTCCTTTTATAGTACACTCTAATTTCATTTCAGGTAGTTCACTTTCTAACAAAGTCCCATAACCTAGATATACACCAGTTTCTGTGAGAGAGAGCTTATGTGCACACATATCCATAAACCACTGCAAAATATATACCTGAAAGCAGAAGTACACTAGAGTTTGCAGTGAGTACCTCCCTAACACTTCCTCTCCACTATTCCAAGCTTGGGATCCATGATTGCTCAACAAATTGTTTGGCTTCATATGTTAACTCTCTTTTCAATCTCCAGGTTCCAGATGCCACCAGGATGCTGGCCAGGCTTCCCTGGATTGAAGAGCCCACCAATGTGTCCTGGAGCTCAGCTTCCCCAGAGACACACCTTACTAGGGAAAGAGAGAGGCAGACTGGGAGTATGGACCGACCAGTCAATGCCCATGTTCAGCGGGGAAGCAATTACAGAAGCCAGACCTTCTACCTTCTGCAACCCTCAACGACCCTGGGTCCATGCTCCCAGAGGGCTAGAGAATGGGAAAGCTATCATGGGAGGGGGTGGGTTATGGGGATTGGGTGGTGGGAACTGTGTGGAGTTGTACCCCTCCTACCTTATGTTTTTGTTCATTAATCCTTTCTTAAATAAAAAATTTTTTTTAAAAATTTTCACATGATATGCTGAATTTCTGAGGTGTCTGTTGTGATATCTCCTCTTTCATTTATGATCCGATTTATCTGGGTCTTCTCCTTTTTTGTTTTGTAAGTCTGGCTAAAGATTTGTCGATTTTGTTGACTCTTTCGAAGAACCAACATTTACTTTTGTTGAACTTATGTATCGCTATCTTATTTTCAGTGTTATTTATTTCTGCCCTATCTTTAGTTATTTCTGTCCTTCTGGTTCCTTTAGGCTTCCTTTGTTCTGCTTCTTCTAGGTCTTTAAGGTGTGCAATCAGGCTCTTCATTTGTGCTTTTTATTCTTTCCTAATGTGTGTTTGAATGGCTATGAACTTCCCTCTCAGTACTACCTTAGCTGTGTCCCAAATATTTTGATAGCTTGTGTCTTCATTTTCATTGAACTCTCAAAATATTTTGATTGCTTCCTTTATTTCCTCTTTGATCCAGTAGTTGTTAAGGAATATACTGTTGAGCTTCCACATTTTGTGACTATTACTAATCCTTTGTTGATTGTTAAGTGTTAGTTTAATTCCTCTGTGGTCTGAGAAGATGCTTGGGATGATTTCAGTGGTCTTGAATTTGCTGATGCTGTCTTTGTGGCCTAACAGATGGTCTATCCTTGGGAATGACCCATGTGGACTTGAATAGAATTTGTATTCCAGTTTCTTGGGACGAATGACTCTGAAAATGTCCAACAGTTCTAGTTTATCTATCTCCTCATTTAGTTCCCTCATGTCTTTACTGATTTTTCTACCTGGATCATCTGTCAAGTTGAGAGAGTAGGGTTTTGAAGTCCCCTACTATGAGTGTGTTGCTGTTAATATATTGCAGTAGCTCTTTCAGTAGATGTTTGATGTATTTAGATGGCTTCTCATTGGGTGCATAGATGTTAATAATTGTTAAGTCCTCTTGATTGACTGATCCTCTGAGCATTAAGTAGTGTCCATCCCTATCTTTTTTAATTTTATTTATTTTAAAGTCTATCATGTTAGATATCAGAATAGCTATTCCTGCCCTTTTTTGTGGGCCATTGGCTTATATAATTGTTTTCCATCCTTTCACTTTGAATCTGTGTTTTTCTTGTTGAGTTAGGTGGGTTTCCTGTAGACAGCATATTGTTGGGTGTGTTTTCTGATCCAGCTTCCTACTCTGTGCCTTTCTTTTTAAATATTTATTTATTTATTTCCTTTTTGTTGCCTTTGTTAACTCTGTGCCTTTTTATAGGTGAATTCAGGCCATTGACATTTATTGATATCAAAAACTGAAGATATTTTAATGCCATTCTTACAGATTTTTAGAGTATTCTGATATATGGCATATTTATGGTGGTCTGACTATTTATAGGAGACCTTTCAGAACTTCTTTCAGGGCAGGCTTGGTGATAGTTGATTCTTTCAACTGTTGCTTGTCTGAGAAGGTTTTGATGCCTCCATCTAGTCTGAATGACAGTCTAGCAGGATACAGTAGTCTTGGTTGAAAGCCTTTCTCATTGAGCACTCCATAGATACTTGCCATTCTCTCTGGCCTGTAGTGTTTGTGTGGAAAAGTCTGCTGCTAATCTTATGGGTTTTCCACTGTAGGTGACTCTTTGTTTTTCTCTTGCAGCCTTCAGGATCCTTTCTTTAACCTTATTCCTTTCCATTTTAAATATGATGTGTCTTGGTATCTTTAAGTCTGGGTTAATTCTGTTTGGGGCCCTCTGGGCTTCTTCAACATTTATGTCTTTGATGTTGTCTAGACTAGAGAAGTTCTCAGCTATTATGTCCTGAAGAATGCTTTCTTCCCTTCCCTCTCTTTTTTCTTCTAGTAAGCCAATAATGCGTATATTATTTCTTTTGAAATCATCCCAAGGTCTCTGTTGTTGTTATAAGTATCTCTTAATCTCTTTTTGAGATCTCTTACTTCATTTTAGTTGTCTCTAGTTCATCCTCCATCTTGCTAATTCTGTCTTCAGCCTCATTGATTCTACTCTCTCTCCCCTCTACTGTTTTCTGGAGTTCGTCTATTTTGTTACCCTGTTCTGATACTGTTTTAGCTTGTTTAGTTAGTTGTGTTCTTAACTCAGCTAGTTCAGCTTTCAGCTCTCTCATAACCTTGAGATAATTAGTGTTTTCTTCCAGAGTCTCATTTGTAGTTTCTGCATATCTGATGACAAATCTTTTTTTTTAAGAATTTATTTATTTATTTATGAGAAAGACAGGAGGGTAGAGAAAAAAAAAAAACAGACATCACTCTGGTACATGTGCTTCTGGGAATTGAATTAAGGACCTCATGCTTGAGAGACCAATGCTTTATCCACTGCGCCACCTCACGGACCACTCTGATGACAATTCTTTCAAACTCTTCGCTCACTCCTGTGATTATTTCCTTAAGTAGAGTTTGAATGTTGGCCTCATTATTTTGTGTTTCAACCTTTGGG